>NC_056580.1:12348588-12664088 GCF_018340385.1 Cyprinus carpio | reverse complement strand
AGTTGTATAGCTGAAAGTGCGAGATAAATATAGTTATTGCCTCCCAAAATAAAGATTTGTTTCTCTACAACCTAAACGAGTCATTAGTAATTCGAATCCCACTTCCATGATGGCTACACGTCACCGGGTAACACTTTTACATAATTCCCACCTATGTTCCACGTTGGCCAGCAGCAAACAACTTGACCCCGCCCACAAACATATTATTCTACTGACTATTTTTCTAATCTGTTAACGTTAAAAAAATAAATTGAACAACTTGACCCCGCCCACAAACATATTATTCTACTGACTATTTTCTAATCTTGGGGAGTTCAATGCGGGATTTACTAAACACTTGCATTTGAAAGATGGCTCAGTATCCTGTTTATTTGGTCCAGCTGGCTCCACTGAATATCAAGTTTGATAAATAATAGATGTTTATATTTTCTATTGAGCGTTCAAAATACTGAACTATGGCAATGGGCGAATTGTTTCCGACACACTGTATGTGGTAGACCAGTCACAACAGACTGGGTCATCTGACCAATCAGAGCAGGCTCATAGAAAGGAGGGGTTTAGAGAGACTGAATTTTTTAACTGCTTTGAACGAATCGTTTGAGAATCGCTGGAAAATGAGGTGACATTAAATGCATATTTTGAGAAAACAAAAGCATTTTTTTGACCTTGCATGCATGTAATCCTATCATAGGAGACTCCGAAAACAATATTAGGAACCTTAAAAATAGCATAATGGGGCACTTTAAAAGAGTTATTCAATTATTAGTGTTTTTAAAGATTAATAGTTTAGTGTGAGTTGGCAGCACAGGTAATCTACATGTAAAAAGTACTATTACATTTCTAATATGGACCAATACCAATAAATGAAAATAAATAAATCAATACAAAAAATAGAATATTGGATGATAACAATATATACTGTGCATTCCTAAATATTATAATTTGCACAATAAACATAAATGGACTAAATAATATTGGTTTCGTCAGATAGCCCACCTGTATTCTGTTATCCCTACACATCCTCTACTATTTTACAGCCCTGTGGAGCCTATTATCAGCCGCACGCTAATTATTGCTGCCTCATTTAGCTGAATAACAACAATCATTAGAAATACCCCAAACCGAGCAATAAACAACAGCAAGACCCACAAAATAACACCATCACTCTCAACTGTTGTGACAACCTGTGAGCAAGTGTTGAACCAACACCCCCATGGCATCCAAAATATCAGAATGACCTTAATCAGACATAATGATCAATTAGTTCGTTTTGAGATTTAAAACCACCAAAAGTCCTACAAAAGATCAATTGAGCTCGGGTGGATGTGAATGGCACTAAATATCCAGCAAATGATTGATAAAATGATAAACTTAATAGTGACCAAATAAATATGACCGCTAAAAATAAATAAAACATTTTTAAAAAGCATTAATAAAATGTCTAATATTTTCAGCAACCTGTAAAATAATATAATTATAATATAATTTTACAGGTGGGAGTGACTGGATGAAATGAGTAAGTGGTGGCCAGTGGCCGTGTGAACTCCAGATGAACAGCAGAGCTCCACTGTAAGTCGAGCTGACGGAAAATAGCCCCTAATTAAAGACATGACAGCCAGCACTATCATATTCAGCCACCTACTTAATAATACACAAAAAATTAAAGGGAATATATACCGCCCCATCCCTTCTCCCATTCAAATTTAATAACCTGATCACCTCCCCTGGGAGCCTCCGGCTCAGTGGAGAAGAGAGACTATTTGAGGGTAAAGGTTATGGCACACATGCACAGGTAAAATGCAGGATAAAATTGTTATTTTTGCATGTGCCTCCTGGTAAACTTTCTAACAGTGATAGGAAAGGAGAATTTCGAGAGGAGAGAGGGGGAAGGAGAGGGAATGAAATTAGAAAGTTGTGCACAAAAAGCAGGCAAACTCCTTGGCAATTTCTCCTCTGACAGAGATGGGTCATTATCTGATAGATTTCAGAGTCAGTTCCCACGTTATTGTTCAGATAGACAGTAACCATCCTAGAACAGCCTGGGAATGGGATACACAACACCGCTTCTATCATCCATGAGAAAACGTTGAGAAAATTGGCACAATAAATTAGACTGAAACACAGATACAAACAGCCTTTCACTGAGAAAACAGTGAGGAGATCATTTTTGTCTTAACTGGGACTGTATTAACACCACTGGTCATTATTATGTACATCCATATAGGGATGCATAATATATCAGCTCCATATCAGTTATCAGGTGATATTAGAGAATTTTTATGATTAATATTTTTATCAGCTCAATATTATATATTTAACTGTGCTGCTCATTTAATTCAGATTAACTTTAAATAACTGTTAATCTTAATAAATATTGAATAATTGAATAACACTTCAGCATAATCCTTACCAAATCTCAAAATGAATATCCACTTTTCATAATGTACATTATAATGTTGTGATGCCTAAATTAACTTGTTGCATTTAAAACTATAGAGTTAACTTTTAAAAACTTTTATTCATATAGGCCTTATGTATCAGAAAAACAGCAGCCATCTTTAGAATTTTGTCTTTGAAATTCCGGTAGCTCTGTAGCATCACTTTCGAAGAGTAATTAGCAGGTGAAGTGGATTTACTTATTGTAGAGTAATGAAAGTTATTGTGTGCATTGTAATGTTCAAAGCGGATGTCACAACCAAATGCAGTAGATCAGGAAAATTTTAAAATAAGCAGTTCATTCATAAATTTGTACAGCCTTACCTTCAAGCTGTGGAATTACAAACTGGAAAACAGAACAAGTGTGAAGCCGAAAAGGGGCGGAGCTACATACAGTCTATAGGATATGAATATACACAGATAATATTTTATTATTCAGAAGCGATAAAGTAGTCACAATATTTTTGGGTTCATTAAAAGTGTTACAGTAGTATTATTCAAGTTCAGTGAAGTACAAGTAAAAGCAGACTGGATCAAATTCTTAAATAACAAAGTTTAAACTATATTTGAAGATCAGCTATCCATGTATCTCTGATATTCCTGTGGCCAAAATTACTTCCTGTGGTGTACAAAAATCTCACAAAAGTGCTCTTGGGAGAAGAAAAACAGATAAATCAATATAGCTGACAGGGTCTTTAATTTGAAAAGGCATTTTTCTGAATCTTACTGAGGAGAATCCGTCTCTGGGGATTTCTGTAATGCCGACGTTCTCTTATGTTTGGGTTTAAGACATGTCATATTCTTTGTTAAAACATAGGATACATGTACCACAAGACAAGGTTAAAAAGCATGCACACACACACACACACACACACACACACAAAGATTCTGGGGAGGCTTGAGTCCACCCCCTCTCATCTTAAAAATCCACATAATCCCATCAAATCACATATTCACACCCCCTACACTCTGAGAGGTGAAGAAACATTTGTTTTCCTCCTAATTCTGCTTTTGTAATTTCATTCTCTTGTTTATCCAGAGACGCGCAGCAGATTTGTGAATGCGTGGGCAACGGAGAAAACAGTGCTGATACCTGATCGTCCCAGCAGCAAAAAGGTGACACTTAATCCTGACGTCAGGCTGTTGACCCTAAGCAGTCACCTCACTAATTCAACATAAATAGTTAATAACGGCCTACATACACACATCTTATGTAACCAAACTTGACAAATAAGTGGGGAGAACCACTCAAGAGCAAACTACTAGAAGTGAGAGGCAATTTCTTTACGCCATCGGTCTTGTGTTTGACACCTGCAAGTCATCATGGTCCATCATGTCCATGCATTCACCCAAAGCTCAACTTCTGGGGTTTTTTAAACACTGATACTACTAAAATCAACTTGTCGGACCGTTTTACTAATTCACCAGCTTGCCTAAGTTGCCAACTTGCAAAGTTTAAATATTTAGTTGTATGCAAATTACTTGAAATGTAACCCTACATATAAACTACAAACATACTAACATATAAAACTTAGTCTCATATAAAGAGTAACAACTGGGATAAAATTACATCAGCAAGCACATTTTTAGGCAATACTTTAGATGTTATGATACTTTAGACTGACTGTAGCTGGTACTGTTGTACACAATTTAAGAGAGAGAACGTAATATAATAATATAGCTTCTTAGCGGCTACACACGTTCATGTGCGCTCCTGACATTCAGGTACATTTCCTGAAAATTGATATTTTTATATCTACTTTACTACTTAGACACATAATGTAAACATTTATGGTAATTCTTTACAAGATGATCTCAGTTGTTAAGATTAATTAACACATGAGCTAAAATTAACAATTAGCAATGTATTTTTTTACAGTATTTATTAAGCTTTGTTAATGTTAGCTAATAAAATGCAATTGTTCATTGTTCATGTTAGTTCACTGTGTATTGAGTCATGTTAACAGGTACCACTTTTGATTTTAAAAATGTATCATTAAATGTTGAAAATAACATGAATAATTTTTTTAAATACTGTAGAAGTCATATTCATCATTAGTTCACGTAAACTAATTATAATAAATAAAAACTTATTGTTAAGTGTTACCAAAACAGATTTCATGATTATTTATGCATTATATTTTAATGGAAACTGCTTTAATTGCCATTGACAGTTAAGTGTGGCAAAACTACAACCATAAGATACCTCAACCATAAGATAAATGTAAATCCACAGCTATTCAACAACTGTTTGCAAACTTGAAGGCTGCTTACTAGATCGATAAAGACAGATGTCATTATGACATTATGCAATTCTATCTGAAGAGCTTTTGGTTTATCAGCTGAGTCTTGCTTAACAAACTTTTGGTCCAATTAACATAACTCTCTTAAAAATTTAAATTCTTTATTGGCATCTACAGTTCGATTAAGAACCTGTAACATCCATAGAAACCTTCCATTCCACAAAATGTTCTTTAGAGTGGAAAAAGGTTTTTCAGATTGTTAGAATGTTCTTCACACTAAGAACTGGAAGCGTCAGCAAGGAAGACTTAATGCCACGTAACATTACAATTAGATCTAGCCAATCGGCACTCAAAATGAGGAATATAAAAGCCCTCTACTCGCCCTTCATTGTGTTTGCAGATACTGCCACAACATTTCCCTCCATCCTCACCACCACCACCAGGTTGGCCCCGTCCATGCGGGGGTATGCTCCACCCTGCCTTCATCTTCGGCAGGATTAGCTGGAATCTACAACGTCTGATTCAAGCTACAGATGGGGCCTACGCCAAAATAATTCTGTTCTTTGTATTGGTTTTGTAAATAAATACTTTTGGGTTTTATCGTCACCTCCTGAGTCTTTCTGGTAGAAATAATGGTTCTTTTAAGAACTGCTCACTGAAAGGTTCTTTGGGGAACTAAAATGGTTCTTCTATGGCATCACTATGAAAACACCCATTTGGCACCTTTATTTTTAAGAGTACATTACAAAGTTTGTCAGAAACTAACTAGTACCTACTAAACCCTTAGTGCAAAGTTTTCTCAGTGCAAGACCTTATGGATGGCTGGTGCAGTGCAACCCTACCCTGTTCATCATCGTGGCTAATATCTCACAGAGGGCAGTGACAGTCACGCTGTAGGGCAGACTGCAGGTTTCACCCCTGAACTTCTTTATGAGTGTGGTATTCCAGGCGACTGATTCTGGACCGTGCTCTGATGACTAATTGATTGGTGTTAATCTGCAGCTAAATGAAATATTCAGTTGATTCAGGGAAAGGCAGACAGGGCTTGATGGGTCATGTGACCCGAGGTCATGTGATAGGGCTGCGTGAGAGAACTCATTAGCTGGCCTGATGAGCAACGGACTGTTGGCTCGTTGACCCTGCACAGGATTGGTTTCACTCCTAAGCTGGCCTGGTCACAATCCCAAATGGCGGAGGAAACAATACACTTTTTCTTTTTTCTTGCCAAGCTGGGCTGCCATGCCCACACTGTATTTGTGCAGTTACAGTTAAACTGCTCAAGCTCCTGAAAACAAATTATAATGTCATTTTGTCTCCTCAGCTCTATATTATTGTTACATGGCCACCATCCATACCGTGACACTCGAACACGTGCGGTGCCCTTCCCCCCACCATTTCATCTGTGGAAATGGCCCTGTGCACTGCAGCACACGTAAAAGTGCACTCCAGTCTTTCAAAAACACCTTCACTTTGCTCTCAGCAGCAAAGCCTTTGAACTGCTCCTTTCAAAAATGGTGCCCTTGTAGCCATGAATAATATTTGCCAGGTGTTAGAGAGAGTAAGAGAGTGAGAGACGGAGAGAGAGAGATGGAGAGAGAGCAAGGGAAGAGCTGTCTAAGTTTCCTGGTGCTTGTGGTGGAGGGAGCAAGAGGCCTGCTTATTAGTTGTTTATTGGTTCCTTGACGCACACACACACTCAAATGCAAACACGCACACTCTATTACACAATCACACAAGCATGCTCACATGTACACACATAAACAAGATGAAAGATGAAAGGCCTGGCTTTTCCATATACCTTTAATTTAGAGTTTAAAAAGGGAGGGTATAGGGACCTGTTGGGTTATGGTACATGTATAGATATGGAAGAAGCCACATGAAGGATCTCTGTACACTTACACAATCACTTCACTCTTTCAGGAGTTTTTCATTTTTCATTACATATCTCTTCATTGTTATTAACAGCCTGACTGGCTCATAACAATAAATGATGCTGACTATACCAGTCAGTACCTTTATATGCACTTTAAAAATATTGATTTCAGTCAGAAACCAAAAAAAAAAAAATTTTTTTTTAAATGTCATGTAAATGCTTTATCATAACTGAAATTGTACCATTCTGTTTTTTGTTGTTGTTGTTGTTTTCAGATTAACAGACCTAGATAATGCAATTTATTTGGCTTCGCCCAAGATGTAAACAAGTTGATCAGACTACAAATGGGCTCCATGTCTTGTGCTCATTTCGAAAGACAGGTGAGGCATCATGTGTATTTAAAGCATAGATGTAATAATGGCCACTTTAACAGAAATTAATGATAATTTTGTATGATATCCTGAAAAATATGAGTTAAAAGAATCACGTCTAATCTTTTGTCTATTAAAAGGTACTTGAGACCAGGGGCAACACTAGACCCTTTTTAACAAATCCTTAATGTGTCAATGGAGATTTCTGTAGACTGATATGAGAATAATTTTCCCTGATAATATTTCAGCAGTCATGTCATGTGTTTTCCATCAGCTGTTTAGAATTGATTAGTGTTTATGAACTAGCAATACTAGATCACAAATGGATTAATCTTTTAATTTAAATGGTTAAACTGGTGTGCAAAAAGGTTGGCAATTCAGTTTGATTCATTCTGACAGTTCACTCATGCTGTGAATTGTCTGCAGTGGTTTCTCACACTAAATAGAAAGGGGATATTTTATAAGTCAGAAAACAAAAAGAGTGCTCTGAGGTTTATATTTACTTACAATCCGCTGTAGAAAACGAAACTGGCAAATGTCTTTTAACATTCAAAAATCAAAAAAAAAAAAAAATTAATTAGTTTTGACTGCTTTCTCAGAACTTTGTAGATGCTCATAATGAACAAAAGACTAAACTGAAAAGGAAACAATAAGGAAGAAAAGACAAAGACGGAGAGAACGTGACATGAGCCCACCTCTGCTATGCCTCAACACCATCACCCCACACTTTCACCCATTTATTGTACGGCGGGGCCATACTGAAACCCACCTCTCCTCTCATACTAGCTCAAGGTGGCTCTCATGAGCTAAACACTAATTGAGAGCTTTGGCAGTTTGAATGTGAATTCTGAGAGCAATGTTTGAATAGCGTCTGTCCTTGGGTTCAGCCTCATGAAGAATGAGGGAAGGGCTGTGGAAGGCTGTGTCTGTGCGTGTCCTCAGGTTGACGGTTTCAACCCACACACTCTCTCAGTCATGTGGCCTTGACTAAACTTCCATTATACAATGCCGTGACCCCATAAAAAGTTCGGTGCCCCGGCCTTGAGTGGAATATCCACCACTGCACCATTGTGCACATGAATATAGCTTCGGATGCGCTGAGAATGCCACAGCTTCAGTCCGCTACCACAGGACCCTCCAGAGTCCAAAGTGAGGAATTATATTCTCATGATCTACTAAAATACATAGATATGTGCTTGGACAAGTGAGGCCTGCGTCAGTTCACGCACACCAATGTATGGCATACCGCTGCATTTTATCGACCTGCAAGAAATTGCATGAGCAACTCTTTTGTCTTCTCAAGGCCCGAGGAGCAAACTTGCTTACACCAAGCACACAATCGCGTAGCAGCACGAACTCTGCCATACATTAGAATGGAGACCTAGCGTTATTCTACAGGTCATCGGTGGAGTGATAAACGCTGGGCGCGCACATCTCTCAGCCATTGTTACCTGCACAATAAGATGCTGTGCTGAGCTCTGCCATAGAGACGCCTGAGGTAATTTAATCCATTGTGAATACCGATAATGACAATGTTTATTTCAGATGGAGACATCAGTATTGACTGTAATGCAGTACAAAATTGCCATGCACCACAGGCCACACCAAATAGAACTGCCATCCAGCTATGCAGAAGAGCAGAGAGCGTGCATTCACACACAATTGTGTGTGCGTCGACTATCGTCTATGTTATTTTTCCGGCTGACAACTGCTCTGTGGCAACACATGAAAAAGTAAAGTACATTTTAAAGTCTATTAGAATATACTTACAATTATACACCAAATTAAACTTAAATGAAATGCAGTCCCAAAAGGGTTTTATTTGTAAATTACTTTGGAGAGCAATATATGTTTTTTATAATTTATATACAATTTTATATTACTGTGTATGTTTAAAGGGCGTTTGACATAATACAGAACGGAGTTAAACAAATTAAAGTGGTCATTTCTGATAGCGGCCACATAAAATAAAGAACTATTTCTATTGCACTGAAGACAGCGCTTGTAAATAGGGGATTTGTGATATCTGGTGGCCACCCAGGGAGCAGCAAATAGTACACACATATCCAAAAAATAAAAAAAATAATAAAATAAACCATACCATTAATGGAACTATGAGCATGAGGGCTTTGAATAGGTCCTCAACAACCTTGATTTGAGAAAGGAACACATTTGACAAAAAATTTGATGTGTTTGAGGACGTTATTATTATTATTATTATTTTTTTACCTTATAACACTCATGCACACTCTTGTTCCTCCCCCCGTTTCACTATCCCATTACCCCCACCCCCGTCACTCCTCTGAGAGATGTACCTGAATAAGAATAGCATGTTCTTTAGATTTGCATCTGCTGTTAGGCACTTGCTGCATCACGGGCTCTGAAAGCTCCCTGAATGGAACCTTGTTCTGCAAGGCTAATTAAGGCCCAACAATTAGCCATGCAGGAATCAGGACCGTTGTTTCCTCGCTGACATTTGTAACTGATAAAGTCGAAGAGAAAGGCCGTGTCACGCTGATGGGGATGAACAAATCGCTCTCATTTGAAATGCGACAACCGAAATCTTATTTTGCTCGCCGCTTTTTCAGATGGAGCTGAACTTTGGCCATTAGCTCCCGGCTCCTTGTGCTGACACCTAATAAGCATAAAATCAGATAAGACAGGGAGCATGAGGAAACAAGTGAGGGTGTCGAACTAGAACACAACAGGACAGATGTCTTACTCAGCTGGTTCAAAGGGAAGCTAAAGAACACTAGGGCTGCTAATGTGATTTAGCTAGAATGCATTCAGGTTAAAGGTTACAGTGAGACCGCTGGGCAGCAGCAAAACAGATGACAACTGTGAAACTAACCATGACAGATGGGAATTAAAGTGACTGACTGACCTCACACAGAACCATGTCAAGAGTCATTTCCCCCGTTCTTGCAAACACTTATCTCAATCTCTGACAGCAATGGGACTGACATATAGAAGAAAGTGCCACATTTGTTTTATACTAAGATGTACACTAAACATTTGCATTTTTAATGGTTTTTATCATTTAACTATCAAATATATAGTCCTTAAAATGTATTCCTTGATTGATTTTGTAAGAAAAAAATGGAGATGAATGTGAAATCAAACTGACAATGCTTACCCTTAATCAAATTTAGAGGTTCCTCAAAGACAAGTCATTGTAGTCTTTTACCTATTGTTTCCTTGTCAAATCCTGGTAACACAAGCACTTGATGAGAAACAAATTCAATATATACCAGCCTTTCAGACCAATTAGTCTAGTTTTGTAACACCAATCAGAAAGCCATAAGTCACAGGATAAAAACTTCACAACAAGGTCAATCAAACCACAAACTATCTAGGTTTAGAGTTCTGAATAAAAGCAAAATGTGAGGATTTTCTATCAAAGATAACTGATTAAAGATACTAATAGATAGCCACATTTCTGATGTTAGGTTTCGGCAATGAATAATAATAATAATAATAATAATATATTAAAATAAATCAATTACCACCAAAAACAGAAAATCCAGTACTATTAAATTTAAATGAAAAACAGAAAATCCAGTACACTTTATATATTTACCACAAAAAGAAATCAAATTATATTACCTATTGTTTCCTTGTCAATTAGGTCCCTGTAACAATCAAGATTACTACTGTTCAAGCAATGAATCAGACCAATTTATTCTAGTTTATAAGATATTCAACAGAAAGTAGATATTCAGATGTTTAGGTTTCGGCAATGAATAATATTAATAATAATAGTTAAAGGATAAATCCAGTACTATAAGGATAACAAAAGATTGCTGTCCCTCATAGACAGAATTGGTTTTTGCTTTGTATATTTGTTGCTTTCTGTGTTCTGGGTTTTATGATCACATTATTGCACAGTTTTTTTTTGAATAAATGAGGGTTAAAAAGGACAAGAGAGAATAATAATGAAGAGGTTATGGATCAGAAAATAGATTTTAAGGAGTTACACAAACCAGGAATTTGTGTGTGTAAGAGAGAGAGAGAAAGAGTGGTCCTCTGAAAGGGTTAAACTCGAGTCTCCAGCTTTTATGCTATCATCCTTAGTTAAATTGAAGAAGAAATTAGCAGAGGAATTAGCAGAGCAATTACCACTTTAAATTGGACTAATTCCTCTGGTCTTGTCACAGCTGTATTCCAAAATATGTGTTTTTTTTCCTTCCCCATCTAGCACACTGTTATTAATTTTTCTAATTTGAATCTTCGCCTTTTCACCAACTGACACCTGGGGCTGCTGATGGGGCGTCTCTGTCAGACCTCTTTCAAATTTGCACCCCTCCTTATTCCCTCTTTCACCCTCCCTCCCTTTCATGAACATACTGTATGCACCATACTCAATCCATTACAGTTTCAGCTCTCTATCTTTATCTTTTCATCGTTTACATTTTCTAGCAGCTGTTCAACATCTATCTCTTTCTGCACAAACCACAAAACACATGACAAGTACATAAGAGCACAAAATTGCATAACGGTAAAAGGTCACAGGAAAGTCTTCTAGATATATTTACTGTGTGAAGTTCTTCTTCTTCATGCAGTATTTGAAGATGTAAATATAAATGTTTTCTTTACATTGCTGTGCTTTTTACTCCTCTGATGTTCAAGAGCTTCTCATGCATCCAAATTGTGATTAACCTCAAGCGTACTTATTGACTGGTTGTCTGAGTATGGGTTACCATGGTTGTGTGTATGTTACGTTGCTTCTAGTGTTGAGGTTTATAGGATTAGGTCTTGACAGCAATTCTGTCTGCTCACTGGGATTGGATACATTCAACCTAGCCTCTTAATTGTTTCTCCGGGTAACCGAAACAATCAATTTGTGTACGGGAGTCTTCGTCTAGAGACCAGGTTTATGGGACAGGGACATATTTCACCCCTACTGATCTGAGACCTTAAATAGCACGACTGTTACCGAAACCCCAAGTCACCCCTACTGCTGAGACTTAAACCAGCACAGACTGTGATGTTTGATGCATTGAAACCCAGATCATTGTTCCCCCACCACACAGGATTTAGAGTCGTAATTTAATAGTGACTTGGTAATCATTGTTAACTAAATGTGTTCAACTGTGGTTTGCTGTGATGTGGTATGAGATTTAATTAGATTTATTTATCTGTATTCTTATTTATTTTTTCTTTTTTGGTCATTTAAGGACATATCAGATTGACTGTCTGAAGCTACGCTCTGGAAAATATTGGAAAATGTCATTTGTTGAGAGTGGGCGTTTGTTAATAACACTGCATGACAAAAGTTGTGCAGTTTGAACAAGTTTAGTATCTTTCAAACGTTTAGGTGTCAAATATGATTCTGGCAACAGGTACTAACAAGTTAAGGGGTTACTGATATTCAATAAAAAAAGGTTCAGAGGATGTAAAATATAATAATGAGGAGTGTTGGTATCAGCTGAATTGGTTAATGTTTAGGAATAGGCTTTGTAAATCTAAATGTATATTTATTGCACTGACGATGTTTTCAAAATGGAGTTAATACATTTATATTAAGTAAATCTGCCAATGCTACACTCAGATCAATGAGTTCCTCAACTATTGCTGACAATTACAAAATCCTACTTTCAATGTCCCTCCCCAATCTCCACTTTTAAAACAATATGTTGCTGGCCCGGCTGTTGCATTAGAATGGTTTAGTTTGGTTTATGTTTTACTTTATTGTCATTATGCAGAGTACAAGTACAGAGCTAATGAAATGCAGTTAGCATCTAACCAGAAGTGCAAGAATATAGTGTTTTATATACATAAAAGTGCAGAGTAAGTGAAAGCTATGATTTACAGAATGTACAGTGGGGTTGCTATATAGAGTATTGAGCAGAGTATATACAGAATATAAATACGAATGCAGTGTAGGATTGTATGTACATTATGAACAGAGCAATGTAGGATTATATATACACATTATGAATAGCAGCAATATGAGAACAGTGGTAATAAATACAGTTGGATGAATGTGCAAAAGTATTGTTAAAATGAATTCTATGTAAAATAACAGTAGTGCAATTATATTTTTATAGAATAGTTTTACTGTGCTTTGTACAGTAACAACTTAGTTTACAGTGCGATAACTAGAACAGTGTGCAATCTGTGCAAAATATGAGTTGTGCAAATACATGTATGTAAAGTACTGTGACCAGTGCAGTAATAAAGTAATAAAGTAGGTGCAGGTTAGATTGGTGGTGTGGAGTTCAGAAGTGTCACATCCTCGGGGAAGAAGCTCTTCCTGAGCCTGCTAGTCCGAGAGCGTAGGCTCCTGTAACGTCTGCCGGATGGAAGGAGAGTGAAAAGTCCGTGGTTAGGGTGAGAGGCATCCTTGATGATGTTTCTTGCCCTGCCCAGACAGTGCTTGTGATATATGTTCTCAATGGAAGTTAACTGGGTGCCGGGGATCCGTTGAGCAGTACAGTTTTTTCACTACTCGCTGGAGTGCTTTGCCGGTCGGATGCGGAGCAATTGCTGTACCATACTGAGATGCAGTTTGTGAGTATGCTCTCAATGGTTACAGCGGTAGAATTCCACAAGGATGGGATTCAGGTGAACTTTCTTAAGGCTCCGCAAGAAGTAAAGGCGCTGTTGTGCCTTTTTGACCAGGGTGGAGGTGTTATGGGACCAGGTGAGGTCATCAGAGATGTGGATTCCAAGGAACTTGAAACTCGACACACGCTCCACTACAGCTCCGTTGATGTAGATGGGTGTGTGTGCATGATTCCTAGTCCGCCTGAAGTCCACAATGATCTCCTTTGTTTTCTGGGTGTTTAGTTCTAGATTGTTGGTGGCACACCACTCAGCCAGGTGCTGCACCTCATCCCTGTAGGCTGACTCATCATCATCCTTGATCAGACCTACTACCGTGGTGTCATCTGCAAATTTGATTATGGTGTTAAGCCATAAACAGGAACGCCAATCATGGGTGAATAGGGAGTACAGGAGAGGGCTCAGTACGCAGCCCTGTGGCACGCCGGTGTTCAGGGTGATGATGGAGGAGGAGAGGTTATCTAATTTAACAGACTGAGGTCTGTTAGTCAAAAAAGTCAAGAATCCAGTTGCAGATGGATGTGCTGATTCAAGCTGGCTGAGTTTGGAGATCAGCTGGGAGGGATTACACGTATTTTAATGCAGAACTGAAATCAATGAACAGCACTCTCACATGCACTCTCACATGTGTGCACAAAACTCCATTAGCACTCCCCAATCTCCACTTTTAAAACAATATGTTGCTGGCCCGGCTGTTCCAAAACAATTTCGTTTTCAAACCAGGGATGTGACGATGAGTTATAAATCTGCCTGAGACATTTGAGAATTTATAAGCATTTTCTGAAGAAACCTCTGCGATACATAATAACAAAATGTGCTTATTTAGAATTCAAATTCCATCCTCCAATATGCCTGGTGGGCTTCACCTTAGCCAGAGGCTGCTGGATCTGGTATTTAGCCTCAATCAAAATCACACATCCATCTTCCCTGCTTTGTTGTCTGCAAACGGTGGTGAGAAACTGCTGATAAAATTTTAAAAACTGCCATAAATAGACTCACTAAACAGTAACCTGTTAGTTAATAAAAGGTGCTACCTCTAAAATGTCTTTATTTCTAAATGTAAATCTACAGTAGCTATGGAACCCTGACCTACCACATCTTTACATCTTCCTCAAATTGGTTTCAAATATAGGCTCTGCTAATTCTTACAAAAATGGCATAAGTCATTCGCTAGCTCGGTATCAGTAATATTTCCCAAAAGTAGGGTCAGATTTGCTTGGCAGGAGAAATCAACTTCACAATGTTGAAAGATCTGAAACATGCAGCTTTATATACCAATATTCAATTCTTAGTTAATACTTAAGTTATGCACTGAATTATATTCAATTAATAACCTCTATTGTGCTAAAATCATTACTGCAATAAAGATGCTTAGTTGACATTCCAATTCATAGATAACTCTTCCATTAAGCAAGGCCTGGGCTGATCGGCTCAGTGAACCAGAAAAGACATTTGGAGTTTCTAAAATTACTAATTAATTTCACTGTCTGAACAAAAAGGTTGCAACAGCTATGAGAGTAGTATTACTCTACTGACTTAATATGGTTTTAATTAATGAATTTACTTCATGAGCAATTTTTCCAAAACATTTATAATTAAGATAAATATAATTTTAAATAAACTGCATTCACACAAATTAATTACATGTGAAGCCATGCCATTTAAAATATTCTCATGTGCTTCGTCAAGTATAATATAAAAGCCAGCGTTTTGTTGCTGCACAGATGGTTATTATATAAATCCATAATGAACAGGCACACCAGATTAAAAAATTTAATCAAATTAGTTTATACAGTTTTACTGTAAGCACAAAGTTTTAAGGTTAAGGACATATGTTTTTCTGTTAAAATAAATGTAAATAAGCATTGTTTCTAAAATCTTTAAAATTTCAAGATAAAGACGGTGGAGAATTCATGGAATTTGTTGAATGAAAGTTGGCAAAGCCTCGTACTATCCTTACCCTTTAGTGATTGTCAATAGATGGGAGGCTCTTGTCCCACATTACAAGCCAAAATCATTCCTACATTGAAAATCTCATACATGAAGAAAAATCTGCTAATGTTATTACAAAATGTGTACATAAGAAAGAGATAGACGGAGCAGTCACTACACAATGAATTTACATGCGTATATTTGCGGTTTTCTTTAAAGAATGGAAAGCTTTTGAATTGTGGGAGGCTTCTGGGCTCCTTCCATTTGTAATTTCCTAAATCTATCTTGATGTTTTTAACATTACGCAGTTTTGCCCTCCATAAAAATGCAATTAAGTATCTTGACCACATTTGCCACCTTAACCAGGAATTTAGAAATGAACGACAGCGGCATATCTCTGCCTCCATAAGCTCTCTCTCTTTCCATCCATCCATCCATCCCTCTTTCTCTCTCACTCACAGTTGACATAATAGAATCAAAAAATCATTAATCCAATAACTAGGAGGAGGACATTGAGTTTGACCAATTTTCATTTTCCACAATTCCTTTTCTTTTCTCTCTCTGGTGAAAAAAAAAATGCATTCCAGAAATTATTCTTTCCTTGTAATCTGCTCGAACAGCAGTTAACTTTCACTGAGAGGAAAAAAGACTTCACACTATACTGATGGGAAAAATAGAGAAGAAAGTATTAAAGAGTAACAGATCTCCACCAAAGGGTGGAATGACTGAAAACTGCCAAATTATTTTGATTTCAGCCCGAGAATGCCCCCTTCAATAGGACAAACTATGTGCATTTGTTTGTGTGTGCATTTGAGTGACCGAGTGCTCGTGTCAGTTGTAGTGTGTGAGAGAGAGAGGTGTGGTGGTGCGGAAGAGCGAGCTGAGAGTACTTACTGTCAAATGAAGGATGAGAGGGGCGTGAAACACAGTGCTGTCCCTTTAACCTTTGACCCCAGTTGAGACAGAGTTTGAAGTACAGGAAATGGGAATAACCTCTGACTCACACAAATAAACGGACATGCTAAGACAAATGGAGACAAAAACACAATGGAGATTTCATAAATAAGAGAAGAGAGAGAGAACAGAGAGCTATGGCGCTTTGAGTGATGTAATCATCCTCAAAGCAAAATCTGCTGCAGCTCAGGAAGCTTATCAATTACAGAGAGGCATCTCATATAGCGCACATGTACTCACAGCTATGATCAAACAGACTATCACACAACAAAAGAAAATAAAGGATGGATTACTTTTCCCTGGCTTTTCCTAATTCCCTGTCAGCTTTCACTAAAGGTCCTGCAATGCTAATCGCTCACGCTACAGAAGGAAAATGTCAGTTCTGTATCCGCTTTATCTGGAATTACACAGATATACTGGAAAAACTTCCCATCAGATAAAAGTCCATCTCCTCCATAGGGAAGAAGTAGTGGCAGCTGCCTGCCTCTATATCTAAGAGGAAGATAGCGGCTTGACTGGGCTACTGGCAATCAAAATGTTCCCCAACTCATTACAGCATATTACTGCGCCCTTTCTTTCCTTAACCCCTCTGTCTCTTTCTCTGCCTTCCTTCACTAATTCCAATTCCGTCTCTTGTCAGACAGGAGACTCCTGTCAGATAGCGCAAACTTGCTGGACATATCACCAGATGTCTGTCCTGATTCAGGACGGCCTCATTCAGTACCCCACCAAAAATGATGATGGTGCAACAAATTCATACACGAAGCAAAACAGAGTTCTTGGGTTTTGAGATGGCGCAAGGTTGTTCTTTTTCTTTTCTGGCCAGTTCTTCTCTTTATCGTCGTCACATCTTAATTTATAACCGAGTCGTCATTATCACGTCTGTCAGCCTTGTTTAACCTCTCCTGATCTCCCATGATTCCCTGCTGGCTGACAGACATGATTGCTTGCCTTCTGTCTGCCTGCTGATAGGAGTTGAGTGATTAGCCCGCCTTCTACCGCTAAACAATGATGCATTGCAGTCAGCAGTCTGGACTACATATTAATGAGAGGGGTTGTGAGACTTTGATAAGACTGGGCAATGATACACTTTGGGAAATTTGTGGGGGGCGGGTAGTGAGTAGGTGGAGGAAATGGGGTGGGAGGCGAAGAGGGGTAACGGTATGATGTTTTCAGCACCATTTAGCTATTACAGGAAGTAATAACTGCTATATATACTGCATAAATAAAATAAATAAAACATGTTTTGCAGTGCATATCACCTTGCACATCTGAAAAGGAGTAATTGACATTTAATACAATGTCAAATGCTATACTCCATCTCATTTTCAGTGGCTCACTACAAAAAAATGATCAATTCTTTTTCTTAACAAAGAGAAAATATGCAAAAAGCTATAATGTCTACATACAGCTATAATGTAACTTGATCATTCCAAAAACACACATCTACTGGAAAATGATGGCATTCAATGCAAAACTGATTCTTTCCAAACTATCAAGTCAATTTTGCAATTTCAATAAAAACTCATTCAGTCAGCCAGCAAGATAGCATTATTTTGCTGACAAAATGTATGTTAAATTAATAAATTAGCAGAATTTTTTAATTAGAAAAGTTTACAAGGCATGTGGGAGATTTTCAGTGGTAATGCAGCACTGACCCAAACAATAAGTAACAGTTTTGTCAACTGTTCTCACACTGGACAAACAATGGAATTAATAGTGCAAATTAATATTTATAAAAAAAAATAGGACCAGTTACAGCACCTAAAATGCACACTTTCCCTTAAATATACATCTAGACTAAACCTGAAATCTTAATGTCAATCAAAAAGGTCCATAGACACAATTCTGCATGTCAGCTACCTACAGTAAACACACAGAGTCAATTTTAATGGAGTCTCATGGAGTGTTTATCATCCCTAGCTATTTTATCTAAATAAAATACATTACATACTATATTTACTCCTCTATAACAAAACAAGCTTTATACACTGTGTTATATTTCAAAACAGTGAGGAATTCAAGTGAGCATTCTTGACATACAGAGAGGATTTTGCTCTCTCCAGAAAGCTCTATTAAGTCTGAGAGTAAAATAACAATAAGAGAGTGAAAATGTTGTCTGGCCACCCAGGCCTGCCTCCCATCTATCCTTTCAAAGCAACTAATGGCTACTTGATCCTAAATGCTCTGTTTGTACAACTCTGCCTCTGAATATGTGTTTTCTACAAGACGGATGAAGAGGAAAGAAAAAGAGGAAGAGGAAAAAGACGAGAGAATGGCAGCCAAAATGAGAAAGAGATATTCTCCAAACAATTCTGTCAAATGTCACATCAGAGAGGGGTGGGCTGTGCCATCTCAACAAGAGGGGTCACTGGATTTCTGGGGGAATATGGAGAGAAGTTAATATCACTCTTTACTATGGTGACTTGACTCCATCCCTCTTTTCTGATTCTCTCTTTTTACTTAATATCACAGCTTTATGGGAAGCCCGTTGGAAATGTTTGCAAGTAATTTAAACTTCATTCCTTCACAATCCAGATAATTAATGGGGAAAAACACAGGTGAATCTTGAAAAGTTAAGAACGAAAGTTTGAAATGCTCAAAACAGCTTGCCATGCATAAAATATCTACATCTGAAAAGGGTTGTAAATTATTATTATTTAGCTTTTCTTTATCTGTTTTTAGACAGATGGCAACAAATTATCCTTTACTGTAACAGAATAAAACATTTTTAAAGCTCTCTGTACAGCAGGTTTGTTAGAGTAGCAACTTGCACTTGTGTGTGTGTGTGTGTGTTTGATATAACTAAGGAGGGGACAAGAGGCCAACCCACCCCAACCCATACACACACACACACACACACACACACACACACCGAAGCCTAACAAGCCCCTCCATCCCTCCGCCTACCCATCAGCAGGGCTGCATGCCAATAATTTCTCCTTACATTTGAGTGGGCTCCAGTTAAACTCAGGCACTAATGGGGTTTTTTCCAGATAAGAAATTACCAGTGCTGGTCGCTCTTTTGTCTCTCCCTGGGAGCTCAACTGCCGTCACCACGGAGAAAGGCCTCGGTTACCAGAGAAACGGAGAGTGTGCTACCCAGGTCTCCATGGTAAAGAACAGAGCATTTTGTCACAGACCTCTTTTCAATCCCTGAACAGGCTTTAACAGTTTGGCCACAATCAGGACAAAATGTAGGCCTATACCATTATTTGTTACAGGAGAACCTGCCATATGCTTTCAGTATTCATGGTCCCAGACTTCACATCATTGCAAAATCGACAGTATACAATCGCCGGCCTTGTGATGTTTAACTAGATTAGACAAAATCAATTAGCACAAATCTAAATAAAAAGGAAGAAACCATTTTAAAAATTAAAAAATTAAGTTAAAAGTACAATATTTAATGCACTATATTATAAACATTATGGCCGGGTTCAGTCTTTAAAAGTGAGCATAGAAAAATGTAGAGACAGCATTAGAAGAAAACTATTAAGAGAAACATTTTGGATATACACATTCAAGGTAAATTTCTGTAATTAAATTATACATAGGCTATAAATTGCTTGTTAAAATCTTTATTTATTTATAATCAGCTGCATGATCTAAGTGACGTGTTTTTTTTTTTTTTTTAATTACTATAGCATGTGACAGAATGCTCAAACTACATTTCCTATAGTCTAAAAATGTTAAAATTGGCTAAGGAAAGTTTGACGTGTGACATTTTAGCCACGCCTTAATTAACACCTGTTTGCAAAAGTTGTTTATCTGCTAAAAAAAAAAGGGGGTTGCCATTTGAAATTGCGATTTTCTTATAATTGCTATATTTCAGCAATGGCCTCACAAAGTGGATCTCTTGTTTCATAGACTGCTATCTGTTCTCCAAAGTGCACACAATGAAGGTAAAAGCCAACAGCCTTGAAACCAACATTATGTTCATGCTAAATTCTGCTAAATTACAAAAATATGTTTTACTGATTCAGCTCGAACCTGGCGCCAATGGCATATAACTATTTGAGAAATAACCAATTAGATGCTAAATTATGAGATTAATAGAAAGCAGGCTAAAATAGCCTGTTATTTTAAAGGAAACGCAGAGGGGTTGACTTTTCTCGCGTTCACTTGTCCGTCTCTGTTTTTTTTTTTCGAAGTAACACACACTTGCACTCACTCTCTATTTCTCACTTGAAAAGAGGGGAGAAGTGAATGAATTGAGGTGGAGAGGCAGAAGAGGAAAGGGGGAAACTGTGAGAGGCAGCAGCTATTCTCTGAGAGAAAACACGGGCGCCGGTAGCCTCCATTTCACTTCAATCACGGCGAGGGAAACAGCGAAATTACAGCGCACACAAAGACACTGGCGCCGTAATTTCAGGACAGACAAACCATGCAATAAAATTACCCAAATTACCGGCGTGTACTGAAAGTGCTGCTCACTGCTAATCTTCCAGTGTCAGCAGCAGCCCCTCACATCACGAGTGTCCCGCCGCAAGCGCGAGCTCTGTGATCCCGAGTATCTGCCTGCCTGTCATTACCGCGAGCGCGCGATCATTTTACCAGGTGATCACTCATGAGAGCAAGCGACTACCGATGCACATTTAATTTCTATAAGATATTTAAATCATTAGCCCATTTCACACAAATGATGGGGTACACTATAACAGATACAGGAGAGAGAAATAAATCTGGCATTAACAATATATAAAAAATGTAAATGTTTAAACTCAATATTTAGGCTAATATAGAAAACTTCATTTTTTAAAAAAAATGGCACTCCCTTTAGTTGTGGGAGATAAATTTAATTTGAAGTTAATTGTAGTTAGGTTTAGTTTTTATTTTTAATTTTATTTTTATGTATTTGTATTGTAGGTTTATCCAATTTTAAAAATGTCAATTTTAATGTAAATGTTTAAACATGTGGGGAAATAAATTCGTTAGATACAGTGACTGAAACGACTGATTAAATACTTATCCCTATTATATAATGTTATGTACCTTTTTAATGATGGGATGCTTTTTCAACCTGTTTTATAAAGAATAATAATAAACGTCATATATACGTGTTTATTTAACTATTTACATGCTCAAAATTAGTTTAATGGCAACTTCAACTTCAAAATAGCAAATCAAATGCACATTTCTTTCTTTCTTTTTCTTGAACTGCAGTAAAAATAATAATATTCATTCAGTTCTTTTTTCATGTGCCTCATTGTGTTCTTCTCCTGTTGCTGCATCTAAGATACAGATCATCTTGGAACAAAAGAAGATTTTCTGCTGTTCAGTTATTGGTAAGATGGCACCACAGCTGGCATGGGAATTCAAGCCCCGGGTCATGATTACTGTATAGATTTCAGCTCTAACCTAAAAACATCAGCCAAACTCATTCTCGCTAAGCTGAAAGCAGGAATGGATCATCATACATATCAGTGTTTATTTGCTTTAAACAATTAAAAGTTCTGCAACAGCCTGAAACTTTAATTCCCTAAAATAATCTCAGTCTTTATTAATTTCTAAATAAAAATATCAAGATAATCACTTCAAAAAACATTACATTTTCTCACTGTACGATTTTACTTTCTTCCATATTTAATGCCAGCCTACTGCAGAGGAAGGTTAATCTGTTCAAGAACAAAGAGTTATGAATTGTGACTGAAAATAGCTATTCTTGACCTCCTTCTTGAATTGAACTCTGTTTCTGTTGTCTTTCATTCAAACAGCCCTCAACACTGGAGGAAAGATGAGCTGTATTATCAAATGCTAAAATAAGCCTTTCTATTTTTTTTATTTGCAAAGTATTTTTTAGTGGACCAGAAACTGAATCGCATCAAATCTGATTGGGTGACTACAAGTATTGTGATCTGAGTAGGTGCTTTGCCAGTTGATGGATCTGATTGCAGGACAAAATCACTTTTAAGTCAGTTGTTCTTTTGGAATAATCACTCCCATTTTTCATGCACCTCTGAATCTCGATGCATCACAACTCTGAAACAAAAAGCGACATGATGAATACTTGCTAAGGATTTTTTTTCACCACATCCTCGGGAATGACACCAAAACAACGGAGCACTTTTGATAACTCCTCTGTTTCCAGACTTCCTGCTGTGGAGCAGGAAATGTTCCAGCTGCCCACGACCAAAGTGTATGCTGAAGTTTCACTGACAGACCACACAAAGGCTGAAGCCACAGACACAGACCGATTTTACTTTCTCCATCAGCATCTTATCCTGCTGTTCTAGTGAGTATCTGCTGGAGTCAGGCTGCCTTGATCTCTAAGCAGCTTTACAAGTGGACTTACCTCACATTAAAACAAAATTACTCAAACTGGAATATTTTCATATAGTACTCATAGGGTTGTGCTACAAGTTCCAAAAGAGGGGTTTCGCAGCGATGCCACAGAAGAACCATTTTCAGTTCCTTTTAGTGAACATTTCCTAATAGAACAATTTTTTAGTGTAAAGAACATTTTTCAACATAAAGAACCTTTTGTGTTATAGAAAGGTTCCATTAATGTTTTTCATGAAACCATCGATATCAATAAATATATATATATATATATATATATATATATATATATATATATATATATATATAGCAGTAAGTAATATATATATATTTTAGTGTGCTATGGACATTCAGGGTTATTTGGTGAACTGAGATCTGTGTGAATGACCCTGGGAGTGTTAAAGTGCACATTATCAGCTGTAACACTGCATGATATTCCTTGCAGTAACATTTCGCCCATTCTGTGGTCATAGTGGGAGAACTGCCGTAACATAGTAATTTATAGTACGGTTAGTGTGTTGTGTGGTGTTAGCTGGGTGTGACAAAAAGGGTGAGTAATTGGATTGTGCGTGTGTGTGTACTGCTCATGCTCAAGGCCTCGCTGGCTGGCTGCAGACTTGATGCATTTGTTGGGGAAGATACGGAGGAGCTGCTCTAAGAGAGCTAATCACCAGAAAGGGGAGAGACCATGACACACACTGTGATTGACACACAATGGCTGTGGATTCTCTCGCTCTGCTCCACTCATCTCCTCTCGCTCTTTCTAAAGAAAAGAGAGAATGAAGAGACGGGGGGAGGGGGGGGTGGAAGAAGGAGGGGGGGTGGGACAGATGAAGGGTTGTAGGGAGGGGAAGGAGAAGTGAAATCAGTCCATCAAACCTGTAACTTAACCGAGGTAAAGAACCGATGCGGCCGGTCGAGGTAAACATAGACTCATTTACAGGCACGTGCAAACACAAACACACAAGGCACACTCGTAAACACTGCAAAGGGCAGGATTTGAGAGGATTATTTCCCACCAGCTGTTTAAACCGGCCCTTACACCAGCCTACTGATGGGATTGTGCTCTGATACTGTGGTAGGCAGATAATGTTCACAGTTTGACACACATGCTGTCTGTCTGATACTGTAACAGAACAAAGCGTGGCAGAAACAAACCTTGCTAAATTTAGCAGCGCAATTTTAAATTATAGTTTGGAGGTAAGATGCCCCACAGAATTACCACAGAAAGCCCAGAGTGGCATGTTTTTATATTGTTATTATTTGTTAGTTCAATACTTATTGTTATTATTCAGTAATTCCATGAACTAGATGTACATTTCAGACATCTTTGCTTTTAATTAAAATCAGCTAATTAAGTAAAATCATTCCATTTGAATTCACAGTGTTGCTATTAAGACATATCTTTAATTAAAATATGGGCAATTAAATATATAAATATTCATATGCTTGTATAAGTCATAGAATAAATTTACCTTTTAGATGAATCTCTTTTACTGGGATTCTGTTTTGTCAGTCATCATTTAGTTATTCAACCAAATTGTCAAAACAATTTTAAATAGAACAATTTATTTAATATTTTACATTAATTACACTTTTTTGAAAAAAAAAAATATATAAATATAAATAAAAATTATATTCTACATTCCATAAAAGTTTGCTAAAGTTTACCTGAGGGGATTCTTGTCATAAAAAAATAAATATAAAAATATATATTACAATTAAATTTGCTAATGTTTATATTTGTGTATTTTTGTAAAAGAATGGCTGACACATTATCATCCTGCCCATGCTAATAATGTATCTAAATATGTTACAATTTAAAAGTAAATACGCATTGTTCTTAACGGGGCATCTTCACCCATTATACCCTATATAAGAAGATAAATTGGATTTCTGAGATTATTTGTGAGCTGCAGGTAGAACCTCTGACTGTCAGGACTAATTTCTCACAGCACCTTAAATATGACTGTTTTAAATCATATTTAAAGCAATTTGACCAAGCACTTCTTGCAAATGGACAGGACACCTATCATCTGAGTGCAGTTTAGCTGTGTCTCCAACTCTATCATTTCTCCATCTGCAGAGTGCATGTGTTTGCATCAGGAGGATCACAGACACATGGGAAATGATTGGATAATGATATAGATAGGGGGAAAACGCCTCTAGATCTCTCTCATCTTCATGGCATTGTACAGGACAGAGAGAGGTAAGAGTCAATCTGACGAAGATTATAGAGGACTTGAACAGGTGCCTGTTGTTGTGCCCTATTTCAGTAATGTACTCTAATGTAGGCTCCAAAGTGACTGGACTGAAAGGTGTCTCACCCCCTGTGATCCAAATTATGGAGTGCGCTGATGAAGGCAAGAGTCTAACAAAGCCGGCTGAGCTGCAGAAACACAGATATCTAGCTGTTATCAAGCCGACTATAAGAAATATCAAAAAGTGGATACATGCACACACAGTTTTAGAAGAAACACTTCTGTATTTCTATTTCACTTTTACTGGTTTTATAACTGATGTAGACTTTCAGATACAGTACAAGACGAGCTGTATATACACATTTCAACCCAGCACCTTTACCTGCTGTGCATCTAAACATTTGTTGAAGTGAACATTCACCCTCAAATTAAAATTCTGTCTTCATTTTTCTGAATGTACTTTTACTGTCTTTATTTACATGTCATTCCAAAGCTGTATGGCTTTCTTTCATCCGTGGAACATAAAAGGATGTTTAAATTAACTTTTTGTTAGTCAATTTCCTTGTGCATTTATACCTGGGTTTTCAATATTCTTGGTCAGGTCTTCACTATTGTTGGCGCTGATGTTTAGTTTTCTTCTTTGTGTTCCAATTTCTCTATTTTTTTGTTACGTTCTTAGTTTCCAAGTTTCTGAGTCGCTTTGTATTGTTTTGTATTTTCTTTTGTTTTATGAATCACAATCTGCACTTGGTTCGGTCTCTTCCTTACCTGTAAGTTAACCTTGTTCGAGCCCCAGTACTCATTCACTTCATTATACTGAAAAAGTGTGGACAGGTAAGTTAACCTTGTACACCCTTTGTGCTCCACAGTAGAAAAAAAAAGTCATAGAGGTTTGGAATGGACTTTGCACACATCTACATTTATTCAACTTGTAGACACTGACCAAATGGCATATTATTCTAAGCACCTTACAGTGCATTTAAGCCATTTATTCTTTCAGTAAGCATGCTGTCTGAATCAGACCTTAAATATGTCATTTATACTGAAAAAGTGTGGACAGGGTGTTCCCAAATACACCTGATGAACACATAAAGCCAGACACAAAAAGACAGGGCCCATCAGTATATAACAGTGATAAAATAAAGTGCTCATGGATGACCTCTTATTGCTTGCGGGTTATTTTGCTTAGGGCTGCGAGTTGTGGGGTTGCAGAGCTCCCCCTGTTGATCTGTTCTTAAAGTACACCAGTTTCATGAAATTTGCTGACATAACTTTGCAAGTAAAACATATTTTAAGTATGCATGGCCAATACATTTAGGAAGATAACAGTCTATGACAGGCAGACAGTTAGACTTTGATATTATCCAGAATCCCCTCTTCATGTAAGGGAGCGGGTGAACTTTCATGTAAGTAGCCTTCAGCCAGAAGGAAATCCGTTTATAGAAACTTATTCTGGAGTAAATACAGATGTCAGTCTATTTTTCTTTAAGATACCCTGAGGTCTCTTGCTCCTTTCTCCATCTTTCTGTCTGTCTTCGCTCACTCTCTCTTATTTTTTCTCTGTGAGCTAATTAACCTGGTTGCTCTGTAGTAATGAGTTCTCTCTGGTGGCAGACAAGCTCTGAAAGGGGAGGCGCAGGCTAGCGATCCTCTCTGGCCATATCATCAGGACATTGTCAGGCCAAACAATGGGCTTATCTGCCTGCTTTTCGCCGCAAACCACCCCCCCCCCCCCCCCAACCCCCACCCCCCATCCACCCTCCCGATTAATAGTGAGGAACCAGGGAGAAAAGGGCACGTCCTTGCCCAGGCCCAATAAATGTCAGGGAAAAGGCCAGGGGAGCAGCCATACCCTACATTAGGATCTAGAATAAAGCACGCAGGTCAGGATTAAGGTGGGCCAGGCGTAAGACAAAACATGCCTTTAGACATACTTTAGCATCAAAGTATAGAGGTTAGGAACATGGCAATTGTTTTTATAGCATAAGGTCAACTTCACATTACATTAATGCATTCAGCAGACACTTTTATATAAAGCAACACATACTGTTATCCACCTTAATTATAACATAAGCGCAGGATTGGACATTTTTCAATGGAATGTGCAAGGCTTCTGGTGTCATCCACTTCTAGTTATTTTAGCTGTACAAAAACAGTCCATTATGCAGCCTGATGTTGCAAATTTGTATTTGTTGTCATGTTATTTTGATTTGTTATTGTAATCATATACACACTGTTTTTGTAGTGCAAATATGTTTACTGTTTACTGCAGTTCATTATTCTTCTAGTTATTTATCTATGGGGCTAGTCTCACAGCTTATTTCTGAAAATATTTGTGAATATGTCACATTCACAGCTAAACATCTTCAAAAATGAAATTTCATGTTATCGAGATTCTTTATACATATTCTCTATGTCACTGCGGAAATGTGGTTAAGATATGTAATTAAGTGCTCTATAATTAATTTATGGTTACGTATAGTAGAAACTTAGTATAAATGGGAAAATGACAGGATATTAGAAGTCAGTGTGGGAGTGTAGGCTATGTGTTTCTAAAGGTGGAAATTATGACATTAAAGAGAAAGAGAAAACACCATGAAAAGCAAGAAAATATAAAGAAATAATGCAAACAGCAAAAGGTAGAGATAAACAACTGTAGTCTGCCTGACTTTAAATGAAAATCAGGCTAAAAATAGCAAAGTGTAATTCCTGAAATGTTCGGGATGCTCTGCACCAACATGACCATCTTGAATCAATTTGTGCAGCAATATTTTCAATAAGAGCCTTGAAGCAACAAGTGTCCAGAGGCCTCTCGCTCCTTTTCTTCTCCTCCTGCATTTCTTAGTGAGGTAAGAATGGAGTAATGAGAGGAGGGGGAGGTCTAGAGATCCAGAGCTCACCTCATTTCCTCCATCCATTGCATGAGTGGCCACTTACCACTGTGTACAAGGGTACCAAGTTTGGAGGAAGAGAAGGAATGGAGAACGAGAGAGAGAGAGAGAGAGAGTAAGTGCAGGAAAGTGGTGGAAATGAAGAAAACAGGAAAAGAAATCGAAGAGGATGAGAGGATCGGTTTTAAAATGCTCCATTCCCATCTCAAATTGAGGTAGATTTTAGATGGACTTTTGAGAAGCAAAAGTGTGGTTTAGAGTAAGTAGAAACAAGACTATTGGGTTTGAGGTATTTTGATGAGCTCTGTTTAATGCTGAGAAATAGATGTGTCTCTCTTGGGTGCAGCAGGGCCACCCACAGAACAACAGCCCAAACAAAGATGCCTCTTTTGGGGCCTCCTGCTCCCACAGAAGCACTTGAGTGGCTGCAGGTCTGTAAGAAACCTGCAAGACCCATTAATTCGTCCATTCACACACACAAATACATGCACAGACACACATATACACACATTACACAGCACTGCTAATTAATCCAGAGATTACCAAACCAATTACAACCACACTCCATCTAATTAGAAATTATTTAAAGCATTTTCCAATTAGGCTTTACACACTCATTTAAAAAGACCACCATGCGTCAGGAACAGCTCACAGAGGGAAGAGTGTTCACAAGTGTACTTTATGTAGCTGTGAATGTATCTGAACACTTCCACTAGTCTAACCACATCTTCCTCAACCCCAAATCTGTCAAATAAAGGGGAAAACATCTAAACTTGTGTTACGTTACACCCATGCAGCATCCTTAATGCACGAAAATTAAGCATCATTTTGTGATCATTCACTCACATTCATGTCATTACCAAACTGTATGTCTTAATTTCTTCTGTGGGACACAAGACATTTTTCGAAGAAAGTGGGGCACAAACAAATCTAGCTCCTAAAAGACATTAAGGCAGCATAAAATTAATCCAAAACCTAAATACATGGTGATTCACTCTCAGATCAAATCGAATCACTGATCACTGTATTCAGAGCCCAAATCTCTCTGTATACATGTTTTGAGTGAATAACCACTTACATTTTGATGTCTTCATCATACAGTGATTGTAAAAAGTGTCATTTTTACAGAAAAAAAAAGTTGTAAAAAATGCTTCAGAAAAATTAAAAGATGAAAAAACTGTTCAAATGCATTACAACACATATCACATCACATATTGTATTTTGTTGTATTTTTTTTTTGTTTTTAGTGTCATGTGTGTCAGCCTGATGGTGTTTTATCTTCTGTGTGTATGGTGCCAATATGCCATCCTGTAATACCTGAAACATTGTCATCATACTTACAGTAAATTCCTGGCACAGCTGCGTTTTTTTGTTTGTTTGTTTTTTTTCACAATAAATTTAACAGAGTATTTCTATGTCATATCACTTCAGAACACTTGGATTAAAGCACTGGAGTTGTTTGGATACTTTTACACTACTTTTGTGTCCTTGAAACCCCATTGACTTGAAGTGTGCGGACAAAAACAGCTGAAACATTCTTTAAAATATCTTCTTTTGTTTTCTGCAGAAGAAAGAAAACAATGATTTGGAACAACTTGAGGGTGACAGAACTTAAAAATGTGCGTGAACTTTCCTTTAACTATCCTACTTAACAGTCATAAACATCAAGTGGATGCTTCTACAAACAATATCTGAGTTATACTTGCAACCAGTGGTTTCTACATCAGTGGCGACAGATGAGAAAATTGTCAATCCCAGCAGCACTCAACTGAACCGCTAAAGAATCTGACACCATGACAGGCATGTCAATATTCAAGACAATTCAAGACAAATCCTGTGTTTTTCCATCAAATAAATTCCTGTCATAAAACAATGTTCTCCACGTCTCCTTCCACCCACTACTGCTGTCTCCTCCACCTTTCCCTTTCTCTCTCCTACACACACACACTTGCTTCTAACCACTCTCTCTCTTCACCTATTTGAGATTGAGTCTGTCTCTGAGGGATTGCTGTTCAGCGGTTGTCAGGCTAAATTGAAAAGATGATCCACAGAGCCATGGGGTAAACACAGGAGCCTTTTGATCTGAAGAGTCCACAGTTAAATAAATAGCAAAGTGAGCGCTCTGCGCCACACAGCCCCTCCGGGCTTCATTAGTCTCCAATTACAGGTTCATTCATCTGTGAAATGCAGAAATGCAACAGCTGTATAAACCGCTTATGGAGCGGCAATTTGCTTGCTATCCACAACACTGATGTTATCAGACCCTAATATGGCACAGTATTTATCATTACATAATGTTAGAGGGCTTGTCTACAGCAATTCTGATAATTAACTCCAGGTCAGGCTGTATCTCTGCCCATGTTTTGGTGCTTCAGGAGTTCAGCCTGCAGTTTTAGACCGCAAACATGTTGCATACAGCTACTGGTATATATAAAAATGTTACTGTTATCAATCAGCTGATCAAATTTGGACAAAATAAAAGAGGGTTTAAAAGAAACACGAACTGAAAGAAGAAATAGAAGGAACAAGGCAAAGTATCTGTGAGGAAACATCGAATATGAGTGTAGAAAAACAGAAAACACAAAGCGATGGGGGAAGGGATTGTACATGGCATAACGGCCTTCCTCTTTACACCGACAACCATAAGTGGAATTCTGATTATTGTACACATACACACACAAACATACACACATAGTGCATCCCTTCGGACTGAGGCACAATGGCTGTGTGAAAGTCATCAGCCCCCTCCCCCCTCCACCTCCCCTCTGGAGTCTGTTTCATCATTTTAATTAATTTCTAATCAGGCGACAGTAAACTAATCAAGGTCTGCATAAAAACAGGGACGGCTGTTTCTGACTGAGGAGCCACCACAGAGTCTTGACTCCGGCTGCATACTGAGCACTGCAGCCCTATCATACAAGAGACATTCACGACTCCAGTACTGAGGTTTTTAATTTTCAGTAAAATAACTGAAAAATAAAACAATGCAAAAGAGTTCAAATATGAATAAAAAAGTGTGTTCTTTTACAAAATAAATAAATAAAAATTGCACAAACAAGGTTCAAGTTTTTGCAGTTTAGTTATTAAATATTTTTGCACTGTTATTGAGACTATACAAATTAATTAATAAATATGCTTCAAAAAATGTGACACTTCTCAGAACATTTGTTCACCTGCCAATGTACATTACATATTTGTTCTTCACAGTTAGATTTGAAATTGTGCACACATTTCAGTCTTTATTATATCATTCATATCTATATTTAAAGTTGCAGAGAATGTTGTATGTATGTTTACACACTGTTTTCAGTGCAGTGTGTCATTGTTAGTGTTTGTCTATTGCTATAACTTAAAGATCGACTCAAATTTGATGATCAATTTCTGTTCAAATCCACAATTTTTTTTCTTTTACTTCCTTAGCTTAATTTTAATTATTTATCATTATTTTTATTAATTAATTATTAACTTTTTTGGTAACAGATTTTACAGTATTTATTAATCTATAACTTTAATTAATAAAAATACAACTGTTCATTGTTAGTTCATCCTAGATCATGTCTATTAATTAATAAATGTAAAATGTAAAAATTTTACTATTAGTTCATGTTCGTTCATGTTCAATAACTAATGCTAACAAATTGATCCTCATTGTAAAGTATTAGCACTTTTTATACATTTATTTATTTATTTATTTATTACCTTAATATTTGTGATTCTAAAAATATTTTCTATCTGGAGCTTGCAGAAACAGAATTCCATTGCCTGGAATCATATATTTTATTTGTGGATTTGATAAATTAACTTTGAATAGAATAGAATAGAATAGAATAGAATAGAATAGAATAGAATAGAATAGAATAGAATAGAAACACTTCACTGACTCAAGTAATTTCACTTTCACAACATTTGTTCACTATTAAAATGTTTTCATTTGTTGTACACAATATGTTGGCTGAAATCATAACAACGTCAGCTATAATTTTTCTCCTGTGCTCTCGCTTATTTGGAAAATATTGAATGTTGAGACCAACTTTAAAAGAAGACCTGATTATATGCCAGGAAACCGAACAACATGACAGGCGGAGAGGACCCACTTGCTAACAGCCAACCTGAGGGAGGGGAGGGTGGATTAAACATGGAAATCTCTAATCTCTCTCAGGCCTGTAGGATTATTCTGCTCTCTCTCAGTGTGAGCGGACATATTTACCCATGGTGAGTATATTTAGACTCTAAATTCCCCTGCTGCCTCTTCTACCCACTGGCTGGCACTAGGAGAAGCAGGGGAAGGACGCCAAGTATGGGATAATAATACAGGGAGAGAGAGACGGAGAGACGCAGCGAGAGAGAGCAGCGTTCCCCCTCCAGCAGAAAGCAGAGGGAGAGGATTAGGCCTCTCATCTCTCGGTGCATCATCCACTCCCTCCACTGATGCTGTTTTGTGATATCCAGCAACACAGAAGGATGATCCCATTACACGCCAATGAACAGTCCGACCAATACACAACCACAGCAACCACATTACACAATTACAACACACCACTCGCCAATACATACAGCTGGACTAACACATTATCCAATAAACAATCCCTACGGTCAACAATTACAGCATGCTTATGAAGTATACACCAAAGGTCAAGTAATACCCTTACAGTACGAGGGGTCTTCTAGATACTTTCGGACACACAAATGCAGCAGAGTTCACACAAACTATTTTGCAGAAAGAAAGCATCTCAAAAGACAATCATGCACCTATATGGGGTCAAACAGCCTTTAAAATTTGTTTTGTGCTTTTTTTATTTCTTTGCACTGCACTATTTGGCATTGAAATAGAGTGCTGCAACAATTACATAGAATATTTTTGTAGGCCAACCCAGGAAGATTGCATCATCCTGGTTCCCCTAACAAAAATCCAATAGGATCCAATAGGATAGCTATCCAATAGGATTTTTCCATTGGTGTTTGGATTATTGCAGAAAATAAGCTCTGTGACTAATAAAAGTTTTGTTCATTATGATAACCTTTGCAAATGCATATGTTTTATTAATTTTGATGCTAAAATACAAGCTAAACTTAAACTAATTAAGCTTATGACAATCTTTCAATCTTTAACTGAAAGTGAAAATAGTTAGAGAGTTAAGAGTTAGAATAGTTTGCAATAGTGTTCAGTTCAGTCAGGATGACATTTATTGTCCCGTTAATGTTGTCCCATTTAGCCACTTTTTAGCAACTACCTTTTTTAGACAAGTAAAACCCACCAGTGAGTTATTACAGATGTATTTTATGTTATAGAATAATATGTGAAAATATCCTGAGTTTTTGTTAACCAGACCTTATTTTAGGCAGATATGCGCTATTCTGTATTAGTTACGACTGCATGCCATCATACAAATATAAACCAGTACTCTTGCCATTAAAGGTACAAATGTAATAGTTTACAGCACTATTGAAAAAACAGGAAGTTTAAAGGAGGATATGGGTTTCTAGAAGGAGAGAGTTGACTGAAATGTGGGTGGAGAGGAGGAGTCATTAAACCTCATTACCGCCGCACCTGTCTCCTCTAACAGGTGTAACTTTATCTTGTCTCCTCTACCTGTCTCAAATGGACCCTTGGGTGACTATTGACCTTACACGTGAACTTGAGAGGCATCACATAACAGCTTTACATTCATCTTCTATAGATGAAAGGACAGTGGTTGGTAAGGGTGTCTGACTTTGATGTATGAGCCGGAGTCACTGAATGACAGCTCTAATGGTCATTATGGGACTAAAACTTGGGAAAAGCAAAGGACAGGTCATGTGTCTAATCTACAGCCTTATTTCCAGTTCATAGTGGACAAGAACCACGGGCAAAACAAGCACATTTTTCATTGTTAACCTCTTCAGTCCCAAAATGGAAAACTTTCAAAAACTAACAATTAGTTATGAAAAAATGTTAATCGCTTCATATTAAACAGTGAAATGCAATAATATATATATAATATATATATAAAATATATATATATATAATATAAGACCATAGTGTGTTGCAAGATAAAAAGTAAAAATAAAATAATTAATGTTGCAAGATAAAAGAGTAAGCAGAACACGCTGGAGTGCTCTTGATAGCCACCAGAGGGGAGTCCATCCTATACCTTTTCCACTCAATCCCATAAACCATTGCCCACACACATCATGCCGGATTGTTTTCACCTGTTGCTCATTACCTCTGCCTTTATAAGCCCTGTGTTTTCTCTGTCACACTGTGAAGTCTTGCCAGTTGTTACTCTGCAATTCTAAGCAGTTTCCCTGGTTTTATTTCTCTTGGATTATCCCTTTGCCTGTGTTTCCTGCCTTGCTGCTTGTTTGGATTGCTTGCCTGTGTATTGACCTTTTGCCCGTATTTTGGATTATGTTTCTGAATTGTCCCAATAAAAACTGTGTTTGGATATCCAACATTTCAAGTCTCGGAGCAGCACGTAACAGAAGACTTCGTCATGTACAGATCCAGAAGATGAGTGAGACCCAGACCCCTTATGGACCCGGCTGACCAGTTACTGCAGTTACATCAAGGAAACCTGTCGATTGAGGAATGTGTTCATTAGTTCTGTGTCATCTTAAGTATCATTCGATGAGATTGCGTTAAAAGACATCTTTCGCTATGGTCTTAATCAACCCATTAAAGGGGTCATATGATGCGATTTCAAATTTTCCTTTCTCTTTGGAGTGTTACAAGCTCTTGGTGAATAAAGAAGATCTGTGAAGTTGCAAAGACTAAAGTCTCAAATCCAAAGAGATATTCTTTATAAAAGTTAACACTCATCCACGCCCCACAGGAACGTCTCGTTCTAACACGCCCCCACATATCCACATCAGTATGTGGGAAGATTTGCATAACGCCGCCCAGATGTTCACGCAAAGAAAGAAGGCATAACTTTTATTCTCGTTGTAGTATTGTTTTTGCCGCCTCTATGTCGTATAGATGCTGTGTGTTTCACTGTGAAAGTGAAACTACTTTGTTTGGCCTTCCAAACGAGGACGATATTCACTTCGTCATGCCTAGAGCTGATCCGTGCTGGTTGCTGAGGAAATACATCAACTTTGCACTGATTCTCTCCGGATCGGCTTTCACCGTGGAAAACGATTTCGATGTTGACTTAGTGGTTTCTAGAGCTGGTTCGTCACATGTGGTTGCCGCAATCACAAGTTACTCTCACTCAAGGCCGCGGGAGTGTGACGCTGTTTCGTTGAGAAAGCGAAACTACTTTGTTTTTGCCTTCCAAAAGAAGACACGACTAGAAGTCATGTTTTTTATCATGTTTATAATGGGTTTTATGTTTATGTCTCGTCACTCTGGCCGGACAGGGCATCACAATATGTTAGGAGGCCTAACATTTCTGTCACACGCATTCGGCCAATCACAACGCACTGGATAGCTGGCCAATCACAGCACACCTCGCTTTTCAGAGCGATGAGCCTTGTGAAAATTGATGCTTTTCAGAAGGTGGGGCATAGATGAGAAACAATAATGTACAGTATGTGGAAAATAATGTGTTTTTTTAACCTTAAACCGCATAAACACATTTCATTACACCAAATACACAAAATAATGTTCTTTTTAGCAGCATCATATGACCCCTTTAAATCATGTCTCCCTGGGAGGAGAGATTAATTAGTCTATGCGATTTTATATGGACTATGCGCTAATGCTGAGTGGCTCCTCTTTCACTGTTGGGGAAGTTGAGGAGGAGTATACTTCACCTAAACATCTCATCACAACATGGCCACCACACAAGAGTCTTCAGTCAACATGGCTGCCACACCAGAATCCCCAGCCATCATGGCCACCATGCCAGAGGCTCCAGCCGTTACAGATGCTATACAGTCTTCAGCTGTCAGTCTTCCCAGTCATCAAGAATGTTGCACATGAAGCCATTACGGCAGTCTGGAGGACATAACACTAACGTCGGTGCGAGCAGCTGGCATCTCTGCAGTGGCAACAAGTCTGGGGGTCTCAGAGGTGCTCCCACTAGCAGCTGCACTCCCTTGAGTCTGCTCCAGAGACCGCTTCATCCCATTAACCCACTCTAGAGCCCACTCCAGTCCTTGAATTTGCACCAGAGACCACTCAAGCCCCAGAGCGCAGTCCTATTTTGGCATCAGCCCGTGAGCTCCCTGCCTGTCCTGTTTTGACCACAGTGGTCACCTGTGAATTTGCTGCCTGTCCCATCATGGCCAAGTAGGCTGTCTCTGAGCTCTTCACTTGTCAGGTCACGGCCAAAGAGGCTGTCCCTTAATCCCTTGTCTCCCTTGTCACAGCCAAGGAAGCCATCTCTGAGCTCTTTGCCTGCCCTGTCATGGCCAAAGATGCTGTCTCTGAACTGTCTGCCTGTCCTGTTACGGCCACAGAGGCCATTGTGGACCTCTCTGTGCTTTACTGCTGTTCCACCAGATGTGCCCTGGTGGTCTTCAGTCCCATCTTTTCTGCTGTGGTGGGCATCTGCTCCGTTCTGGTGGTCTCCTGCTTTGCCAGCTCCTCCAAGGCGTCCTGCTCCTTCAACTCCACCCTGGCTTCCCGATTCACTGTCTTCAGTCCTACTTCCTGTACTTTACCTGTTTTACTTTTGCAATTGAGGTTATGCTCAAAGTTATTACTTTGAGAGCACTTTGGGTCAACTTCTGTTAATCTATAAATTTTTATTTATAATTTTTGACTTGACTGAAAATCTTTTCACAAAACAAACATTTTTTTTTTAATTATATCTGCTTTTTTTTAGATTTCATAATATTAACATTCTATAATGACTAGGATAATTTAGAGATTATAATATGGGATCATAAAAAACAGACTCAAATAAAAAGGGAATTAGTGTTAGAATTAACGACCCAAAATTATGACCAATAATTATGCATTATGTCTGATGATTATGCACCAAGAAAAATGCAAAACAAATTGGTCCTGCATTTTGGACATTTGGAAGAGCTGATTGATTATTCAGTTCATGTTTCGTCTCTCAGCTCTGATGATGACAATCCTGTGATTCGGCAGCCTTGAATCAACTCTCATCCTAAAAATGGCAAAGAAACCTGAGATCTGAAATTAGTAATCAATGACTGAAGGTGATGAAGACGTGAATCAGACCAAATTAATAAAACAAGTGCTTGTGTGAGCGCCGCCGCTTCTTAAGGTAAGAAATGTAGGTTGTGAGCGTGCGTTCGAGGGAGTTGAAGAGGAGAAGGGGGCATCTTGTAACCAACATGCGGGGGCAGGAGCTGAACACCCCTAATCATGCCTCCAGCACTGCAGAGAGGAGGGAGACTGAAAGACCGGAATATGGGAAACAGACCAAGGAAATCCTGTTCTTAAGATTGGCAAGCGTAGAATCGGCATTGGAGTCCAAAAAAATAAAAAATGAGGGGATTTGGGATTTTACCAAGACACTAAACCCAGGAGGAACGGTGTTTGTTTAATTTTTCTTTTATTCTTTTAGTCATTTCCCTTTTGCTCTGAGAGGGGCCTGTAGGGCCCATGTGTCCTATGGAGGTGAGCATGTTTCAGACTATGCTCAGAGGATGCTGCAAAGAGCCACTGGAAACAGCACTCAAATGATTTTACAGTCTGAGTCCAAAGAAAGCACATCTCAAAGAACAGTCATGCGTCTATTCAGGATCAAACAGCCTTAATTATTTTTCAAATTCACAGTAACAGGCCCAACAATACCCCTGCCACTAAATATATCATTTCCTCAGGCAAAGATTACATGTTGCTTTAGCTGAGGTATCGAATTACCTAATAAGGACGTGTGATACAGAATGAAAACCAGCTGCTCATACGCTCAAATAAGCAACAAATTAATTAAGAGTTCGCTATGCAATGGGAGGAAAATCGTTAATGGCTGAGTCACTCTTGCATGATAGCACAACATAATTGCAGATTATTGCATCATAAATTTCTTGTTTTCATATAAGCCGTTTCAGGTGCCACCATGAGGTTTTGGCAACACTTCAGTAAAAATACACATCAGTAAAATGTTTAAATAGTTACATTAAATCGTGTAAACAAAATCTGTCAAACTCTATCCTCTTCATAATTCACCTACACAAACTCAACATCTGGAATGAGATGATTTATTATCTGAGTGACTCGGCCGTCAGGTTTCGCGGAGCTCTGTGCTCGTTAATCCAAAACAAAGCACTATTTGGATCAGATTCATCCATCTGCTTTTCTATCAACTGAGAGAAATTAATTAAATAGCACTTGTTTTTCTGACTAACTCAGCACAAATCACTTTTCATTTTCTGCTTCTTTGCATGTTTAGTATCTCATGTTTGTTTTTACAAAAATGTTGCTCTTTAGACATATGTTGCTTAATAGAGATCTCATTTAAAAACCAGTTGTCTCAAATGGTAAAATATTTTAGGAGAAATTAAAATAGATACAAATGACATTTTTTGGCATACAGTAACTTGTTTAGAGCTATAAAATATTGCAGCTATCTTATGAAAAATGTCAAAATTATATCAAAAACTGATATGTGAAATTATTATTTTTTCCTGGAATAAATAATCTATAATGGCAATAATCTATTTTTGTGAATAAAAGTCAGTGGGGTCCATTGTTGTTTTTGACCGTATTGACTTTTACCGTTGGAGCAAAAACGATATCTTTCTTCTATCCACAGAAGAAACAGGTTTGGAATGACATGAGGGCGAGTTATTAATGATAGCAATGTCCTTTTTGGGTGAATTATTCCTTTAAGCTATCTCATTTGTGCTAAAGGATAGTTTATATAATAAAAACAAAGGAGATTCATAATAGGGTAAACATTAAATAAACATTAAAGGCACAATGCAGAACTGCTGGAAGAGAGTGAGTTGAGCTCCAGAGTGTGATAGTAAATATGAAGGCATAGTCATCATGGAGGATTACAACATTGTTATTGTTTGGGTATAATTGTTGTATCACCAACAATGCTTGCCAGTTACAGTAATACTATGAATAAAAACGAAAATAAGCGGAGCTCATTGTCATCATTTCGTCTTAATATTTGTGCAGTCCAGGATAAGTTGGTGCAGCGGTATATATGTCACGCCAGAGTGGATAAATTAGAATTGACACTAATAGCTTTGTAAAATCATGCACAGACTGTAAGCATCAGGGTACTTCAGATCAATCCCAGCATGCCCCTGATCCTGGGAGGTTGACTCTGCTTCTCCTGTGATGCAACAGGACCGAGAGATATCACAGCTCCAAGCCACCTGTCAATCTTTCATCCGCATCCCCGCGGACTCCCCACCCACCAAAGCCAAACTGCAGCTGGGCGTGCGTGTGTGAGTGTGGCAGGGGGCTCGAGGGACGGCGCACAAAAGAGCGGAGAGCTGACCAGCGCTCAGGTGAAATTGAATTGGAAATCTTCCACAGCTCGTTAGCATAAGAAAGGAGTGTGTGGCTTTAGACAAAGACTCCTCTTCTCATGCAGAAAATCAATCTCTCCTGGGGCCCGGCTATTGTTCATCTCCCTAGTACAGGTGTCCCTTCAATGGTCCTTAATCAAAAGTGTCAAAACAAAGTTAGGAGTTATCTCCCCGCTGCTGTTTGTTGTTTTTTGTGCTGGGTGTTGGGGATTTTGATGTTCTGTGTGATGATGAGTGACTACAACTATGGCTGACATGAATAAATAGACATATTCAAGCATGTATCACGATACTTATTGATATTTACCTCACTGTGTTTTCCAGGGCTGACACAATAATTGGTTTACAGGATGGAGAGAAACAGAAGTGTCCTTATGCTCAATAAATGTCGCTCAGAAAGCGTCACTTCTCTGCTGAACCCGCCACAGGGGCCATGGCAGCCCGTGTGTGTTTTTCTCTTAGCAGGGACACCAAGAATTGGCTGAGTGTATTGAGGCTGTAACACAATAAAGTGGGATGGAGAGCAGTGGCCCCCAGGTCTGTTTGCAAAGCGCAGATTAAATAAACTGAAATGAAATACAGCAGCCTTCTTTCTGAAACAGAGCCAATGTCCACCATTGTGTGATGGCAACATCCGTCCAAAAGACCTTGAGGTCACACATTAGCTGATCTGAATCAAAAATCTAAGGAGCAGAAATCATCATTTGACGTGTTTCTCACCCATGATGTTTAATGCAAGAGATATAACCTTTTAATTATGGCGTCTCCAAATAGGACATCCTCATCTTGAGCATCTCCAGATCTCCCATGAGCCCACCCTTCCAAAAACCTATCCCCTCCTGTTCAGGTCCCATGGGCATGCAAACATTGGGTTGATTAAAAATCACTTAATACAAGAGAAAAAAATAAAGCTGTCTCATCAGCTTGACGGTTCCACAGAGACTCATGGGACATCGGCCCTGAGTAACACAGTGCTATATTAGAATCCAGCACATATGGCTCATAAGAGATGATTAGATGGACACGTTTCTGTCAGTGCTCTGCTTACACTTTTTCTTTCTCTCTCTGCTTTAGAAGCTGTAACTTCAAGGTTAAAGGAAAAGTTTATTTGATTGACACGTTTCTGTCATTTAACTTTTTTCATTTTGTTGATTATGTGAGAAGAGATTTTTTAGCAGTGTTGGTAACCAAACTGTTGACCACTGACTTGCATTATTTGGGCAAAAAACACAGGGACATTTCTCATAATATCTTCTTTTATGCCCCACAAGAAGAAAGTAAGTCTTTGGAACAACAAAGACGAAATGATAACAGAATTTATATTTTTGAGTGAACTATCCCTTTAAATGCTATGTGGTTCCTCTCATTCTTAACCAACTAACACTGGTGACAATGCTAACTGACATCCCTTAAATAAATGGGTAATTTTGGGCTTGTTTGTATCAAGATAACAAATGTTCTAGTTTTGTGACAAGTGTGTCAGCCTGTGATGGCGTAAACAGGTGAAGATGGAGCCATGCAGATGGAAATGACAGGACAAACATGATGTCACTAAAGTCCTTCAATCTATCATTAACAGATGGCGGATCTCCCTAATAGTCATCAAAACCCAGCATACAGAGCAAAGACACCCCATGAAAAACATACACTTTAGCATATCTATCTAACAACAAATGCAAAAGCATCTTGATAAAATTTTTATTGCAAAGAAAATTTTTTGGAGGACTGTATAAACAAAATAGTATAAAATAGTATAAAAAAACAATATAAATAAAAATTTTTACAAATAAAACAAGTATAAAATAAAAAACGAGGGAAGGTATTTTAATATCACCCAAAGACACCCATATGAGAGACCCAATAATAATAATAATAATAATAATTTATTTGTTGTTGTTACAATTAGCATTTTAATATTCTGTAATAATTATTTTTGAGGGATTTTAATAACACCCAATGACACTCAATATAAGTTGAGCAAATGAACTTAACCACTATGCCACTGACACTCCGCAGAACATCAGCGTGAGGAGTCCGTGAACAAATGTGACCCTGGACCAATCCAGTCATAAGGGTCCATTTTATTGAAATTGAGATTTATAGATCATCTGAATAAATAAGCTTTCCATTGATGTGTGGTTTGTTAGGAGGACAATATTTGGCCGAGATACAACTATTTGAAAATCTGGAATCTGAGGGTGCAAAAAAATCTAAATACTGAGAACATCGCCTTTAAAGTTTTCCAAATGAAGTCCTTAGCAATGAATATTACTATTGATAATACATTTTTTATATATTTATGGTAGGAAATTTACAAAATATCTTCATGGAACATGATCTTTATTTAATATCTTAATGATAATTTTGACCCATACAATGTATTTATGCCTATTTCTACAAATATACCTGTGCTACTTATGACTGGTTTTGTGGTCCAGGGTCACAAATGGTACATGAGCAGGGCAGGTGACACATTTAGTTCTCCTACAAATATAAATATGTGAGCAGCAGCACAAGGATCACTTCTGAACAAAAAATTGGAAGTCAGCATTAAGACCTGCAATGTGAACATAGCCTTACTGCACCCAGACATCTGACGTGAGACTCAGGGGGACACTTCCCAACAAAAAAGGGATCAAGGGGGCATGACAAAAACAGAGCCGCCAGTAATCCCTCTGGCAGCTATATTGGATCAACCCTAATCTGTCTGAAGATGAAGAGTCTACAGTACCTCAGAAGGATTAGATCTAAAAAGCCTCTCTATGTTACCTTCAACCTCTGACTCCAAAGCCTCAAGGGCTCCGTCTCAGCCTTCTCTTAGTGAAACTGACCCCAGTCTAATGGACACACACTGTCCAACCAGCGGCTGCGAGCTCTGGCAGCACAATAATGGCAGCTTTCATTTGTCATGCATCTTCTAGCAATGAGACATGTTTCTGAGTCAGTTTGTTGTGTTTAGAATGACTAGTAGTGATCTTCCGTTGTTTAGTGTATGAGACCCAGTTTTTCTGTGTAACCATTTACAAAGTCAACAAGTGTTTTGAATGCTTAGTCTTCAGGTTTTAAAGTCATGCAGTGTATTCTGTCCTTAAAATGTAACCATTGCTATCTGCAGTGAAATGCTATGGGATCAGCATATTAACTCTTGCTGATTTAGCTAGGCACAATAAAAAAGTTTAATCGTATGCCATAACTCCAACATAGCAGAAGAACCTTTAAAAATTTCCAATGTCAAAATCGCAAAGCCTCATGAAGCCAATCAACAAGCTGAAAGCCACATGAGGTTAGTGAATAGGAGCACAAACATTTTTCAAAGAGGGTGCTGAAGAAAGAAGGGTGAAGCATATTTGACTCCGCTTGATTATTCCCACGTCAGATTGACATTGGAAATGACAACTTCACTGGCTGACACTGAGAGATGGACAGCTCTGACGGCACCACAACAGTCAACAGTCGACGAGTTCCCCCTCTCCTTTAAAACCAATGTGACTGACAGGAAACACACAGCAATGTTGTTCCATTCACTGAGCTCACAATAGAGCATGAACAATGGAAAGAAACCAACAGAAAAGAAAGAGGACAAAATTGCCACAAAACAACTCTAACGTACTGTAGAAACCAAGGTAAAAGACAGACGGCGGCTGAGCATTGCAACAAGGTTACTGTTGATGCTTTTTATATGTAGAGACGACGCTTTCGGTTGTAGATGCTTGGCAAAGCAGAACCTTAAATAACGGTTTTTAATAGTTCACTGACCTGCGAACAACCTGTATTTCTAAGGATGGGGCAGCAAGGTGCTCTGTTCAAACTCTGAGCCAGTCAAGGTGAAACTGTTCCTCATGAGGCAATGTGTGTTGAGATGAAGGAAGAGATACAGTGTGCTATTGAAAAACAAGGAGAAAGAGAAAGCAATCAGAGACCAGATGAGTGTGCACTGTGACAGGATCTCCCCAGGGTCAGGAAACAATGTCACCTCCCACACAAAAACACTCTTGGGGTCAGCAGAAAATACACCTGGCTGGCCAACACGTCATCTGACTGAAAATACAAGTGGAGGGTGGGAGAAAGTGAGTGAAAGTTGAACATATTGAAAATGGGAACAGAAATGATGTACAGAAATTAGCAAAGCATCATGTGGAAATTTCCATGGATTTCCATGCTGGTTTATGATATAAATTTCACCCTTTTAATGAAGCTTTTTTATTCATTGCAACAGGAGAGTTGTATCATAGTAACATATTTTACTTTATGAAATTTAGTTAAAAAAAAAAAACACTTGCTCATCATAGAAAACACATATTCAAGTCACTGCATGTATGAGCTGCATTGTTTTATACGGTTTTGAATAAATTAATATAAGCAGAAAAAAAACCTAAGCATTATGTTATTGACTATGAGTGGATGAGTGGACTAAAAAAGCATGGCTGACCAAGATATTTTTGGTGGTCAGGTTAGAGAAGTCGTCTTGGCAGAGCTAAAGTCTGAGAGGACTGTATAGGAAATGGAGATGAAGGAAATGAAAAAGGGTGGAGATGAATAGGTGGGGAGGTGAGGGCAGAGAAAATGAACTTCGGAGATGAAGAGAAAGAGAGACAGGTGTGCTGCGGAGAATAAAATGACATGATGGAGCCACAGAGTGATGAGAGAAACGCCAGATAAAAAAAAAAGAGTGAAAGGAGAAAAGAGTGATGGGTAGAAAGCTGATTTACATCAAGATGGGCATGACTGTAAATGAGAGGCTCCTCTAGGGATTGTGACTAATTAAAGTGTCCTCTTTTAAAGGGACCGAGATCAGACTGACAGGCAGCTGTTGGGAAATGCTCAGTGTCAGAGGAAACATCCCATTATGCATTGCTTTCACAGACCATCCAGCCCGATCCCTAATTACAGTCTGGCCCAGTCAATGTCACTTAGATTCACAAGTGCCAACACTAATGTGCCATACACACATCCATTTATACATCTAAACACACAAGCATATATACTCTATATGTGCAGTAAAATCAGACCCTTGTCATTCAACTCATGGGAAATCAATTTAAAAACGACCACAGCTACACAAAAACACACTGGCATACAAACACTCAGTGTTGTTATGATACGTTATGGTTCTTCATCTCTTTCTGCTAACCTCCGAGTGGAGCGAGTTCAAAAGGACCCGCACACAATCTCACACAATCTAAAAAAGCTGAAACTAGAGGGGAATTGGATCACCTCTGAGCTGACCCAACCACGATGACCTCCAGCTCTGTTTGCCCTCTGGCGTTTCAGGGCATTCAATCCTTACCCCTTGTCGTCACCTCACTCTCTCCCCTGTCTGGTCTGTGCCCAAATCTCCATAAGATCCTGTCATATTCTATCTAATACACCACAGTGCTGATGAACCATCTCTAGCAGCTTCCTAAATGCTCAAATAGGCAGGAAAACGCCTCGTCTCTTGGGCCACACACCAAAAAGTCATTACGTGTAGTTATATTGTCTTTCATCTAAACAAATGTTCTCACACACGCACACACCTCCTCTTAGTATGCTGCAAACAACATCATTTTCATCTGTATGCCAACGCAACGTTCAATATGCAGGAGAGGACTTTTTGATCAGCACGCTGGCTAACACTTCATGTAGCCCATTTTGTCCTTCACTGGATCAAGCAGAAATGTTTTGTCAGTCATTTCAAATACTGTTACAAACATATCAGATTACACACACACATAAGGAGCTATGAATATTCAAAAGGCTTCAAGAGAGGTTTACCTTATATAGCATACAGTATGATTACATTTGCATAATGCTTTCATTTCAATATTTGCATGGGAAAGGAAACAGAATCCATTATATATATATATATATTAGGGCTGTCAAATGATTAATCACGATTAATCACATCCAAAATAAAAGGTTTTGTTACATAATATATGTATGTGTACAGGGTATATTTATTATGTATATATAAATACACACACATAAATTATATATTTAGAAAATATTTACATGTATATACATTTATATATTTATATTCTTATATTTTATATATATATAAATATATTTAATATATAAACATAACATATTCTTCTTAAATATATACATGCATGTGTGTGTATTTATATATACATAATAAATATACACAGTATACACACATATATTATGTAAACAAAACTTTTATTTTGGATGTGATTAATCGTGATTAATCATTTGACAGCCCTAATATATATATATATACTGTATATATTTATATATATATATATATATATATATATATAAAGACTTTCAGACTGCAGTATCACTGAGCCAAGTATGGTGACCCATACTCAGAATTCGTGCTCTGCATTTAACCCATCCGAAGTGCACACACACAGAGCAGTGAACACACACACACACTGTGAACACACATACATACACATACATATATATAGTGATGCAGATAATTAACATAACAGTTACTAAATAAAAAGAATATTCAATACTAGTGAACCTTAATCAATATCCATAATGCTGATTACCACAGAAATAATTTAAATTCAAAAAAAGGTTAAAAATAGGTTAAAGTGAAGCATTTACAATGGATGTTTGGAGGATTTAAACAGAAATGTGAAGGTTATAACTTTATATAAGCACTTACATTCATTTCTCTGTTAAAACTTTTGTATTATTTAAATGCAAGTGCATTTTTATGGTTGTTTTAAGGTTGTAGGCAATGGGTTGTCATGGCAACAGAGTTGAAAAATGTAATATTAATATATTTCTGTACACAGAAAAGGTACATGATTTTTTCACATAAACATGTATTCACATGAAACGGAGTATTTTAACATTTATGGATTGGCCCCATTCATTTCCATTGTGTGTGCTTCACTGTAACCAGGATTATAGCTTCTTGTTTTTGTTTTTTTTTAAGAAAATGAGAGATGTCAGAATTATGCTTTGGATTGAGTTTAGCTTGAAAAGACAAATAGTCAATTTTCAAAACTTCAGAAAAGTCCCAAAAAAATCATTTGTCCCACCATGGACCCTTTCAGAGCAACTCGCAACTCTCCAAGCAATCAAAAGCTCCCTCTGTACTCACATATTTGCCTTTAATAATCCAAATGAATGGTAAGCTGGTAATAAAACGGGATAGGTGCAAATAGAGGGAGATACAGTCACCTCACGGGTCAGAGCACTAATATGTTTTCTGCACTGCTCTACATATTCAACAAACCTCATAAAATGAAAGAGAGATGGAAGATAAAGGCCGAGCACGGGCAGCTCAGCATTCATCCCGTCATTAACGCCGGCGCCTTTGAATGCGAGCTTTTGCGCAGAAAGATGAATCCTCTTGAAATATCTGGTGAAAACTAATTCCATTAAAAAAACAATTACAGAATTGAATCCATGTCCCGCTCTGAGGTCATAACTGCCGCTCACCTCTCCATGGTTACTGTTTGTCTGCGTGTTGAGGTAATTATGGGCTGTTTAGGCGAGACCCCGGTGTTTGTGTAGCAGGCCTCAGTCTCTGCATCTGCATGTTACCACGGCTACCCCTGCGGCTTTGTCTCACCATGACCTGTATAATGAGTGTCACATTAGCAACACAACAAATCAAAACCCACAGCTGTCAGCCATATTGTGTCATCCTCTTTTAATTAATATGATAAGTAATGCTTATTAGACGAGTCTGCTTCTTTATCGCTTTTCAATTTGCGCAAATTTAGGCAAGGCTAGAAAAAAGGGGAAGCTGGGCTTTAGGAAAAAGAGTGTCAATACGCGCTGATGTTTTTTACACCATCCATTACGCTCCACAAACACACACATAGCACCAGCATTAGTGCTCATTCAGAGCCATCCCTCAATAAAAACTTCCCATTTCCTGCAAATTGGGAATTCTTGTTTTTCATGCGGCAGGAAAAGTTGCTGGAGCTAATCGTGCCTCATTTTTCTGGATGACATCCTGATGTCTTTGAGGAGACGGAAACGTAATCACTGGCCTGTGTCACCTCAACGCTGACACCCCAACCTTTGCTCCTCGAAAAGGAGTGGAGAGCAAGCCCCAGCTGACAGCGGCACATGAGCTTATGATAGACTGTGATTAAGCGAACGCTGCTAATCAATGGAACATTCACTTGGTTTCCTGCACTACGGCTCATTCCCGACTCTGCCTTAATTGGCCTATTCTCTGGTAAATAAGATGAGTTTGCATCCCACTTCAGCAATTGGCAAAATCACTCACATCTCTGTCTCACATACCCACAACACCCCACATGCACACAGCGAAACATACAAACACGCGTTGACTGGATCTGCCTTGATCCAGGAAGATACATACACCTTCACAGAGAGAAACATGGAGAGAAAGTTCCTGGTGTGGAGGGAAAGAGGGAGAAAATGAGAGATGGAGAGGTAAAATAAAGTGTGTGTATACTTTGGAGGTCAAATTGAATTTGATTAGCGTTCAAACACTGAGGGCCACTGGATATGGCAACATTTGCACAGACAAAAGAGAGAAAATGTGATCTGAGGTAAGAACAAAATGAAGAGAAATTAAGGCCTACTTTAAATAAGATTTCAGTTGGCTAAGGCTTAGATTATATTATGGATTCCATTATGGAGTCAACAGTAAATTCTCTTCCAGGCCAAAGGCACAGCTAAAGGACCACCTACAAACAGAAATGAGAACGGCACAACTGCACATGGCTTATCATCTTCCTACATAAAGCAAGTACACTTGCAGTTTTATCCAATCACTGACCAATTCCTTACACACTTAGACTGTCCTGATCTATTAATTTATTCAAAAACACAATAAAACGCAACCCACAAATGCAATTACTTGAATATGCCAAATCTATTATGAGAATTTCTGTATTAAAATTCATTTTTATATTTTTAGGGGACATGGAGTTAAAAATTGTCAGGACCATACCTTAATGTCATGTAAAATACTAATTAAAAGAATATTATTTTTTGAAAAAGAAAACCTTATTAAAGAGTTTGGGATCATCTTGTGTTATTATTATTATTTCTTAAAAAATAAAATATTTGACGGTGTGTCAAGGTCAATACGTCTCTTATAATATCAGCTAATTTAACATTAATATATTTGAAATGTAATATGGTGCAACTCCTAAAAAACCTGAATGATACATAATTATAAAAATGTGTACACTCCATGTATTCACCATGTAAGAAAAATGCATTATTACGTATTGCTTCATAGTTACAATACATGAAATTGTTAAAACTCTTCTTTAAAAACAGTATACTTTTTTTTTTTTTTAAATCAACATATACACAGAAAAATATCATTTCTAAGAAGCATTTTAAATGAGATTTTCTTTTTCTTTATCATGGACACTATTATGTGTTATTGTACCTTTGACCAAAACAATTTGGTTTGAGACTCAAAAGTTCTTCAACCAAATAAAGCCATTTAGCTTCATGTGAGCAAAATGTCCAAGCCATCGATTAAACTCCATGTTGTTTAACCAGTTTGTAGATAAACAAATAAATCAAAAGTCACCAAATCCTGTAAATTGCACTGTCTGTGCTGCAGTGACAGAAATGTAAGTGTCACTCAATTTAAGAGAACAGCACTTGTGTCGAAATAGACGCCATTACAGGCCTCTCCATGTAGCACCATTGACTCAAAGCATCCTCTCTGACAGGTTTGTGTGTGTGGATGTGTGGATTCACTCTGACAGGTAAAGTGATGGCAGCGCACACCTCGCCTCTCACTGTCAACAGCCCTCAGCATTCAAGAGCACACTAAACACCATTACAGATAAAACACACGTAAATATTAGTGCAGTGAGGGTGAGTATATGTGGGGTGCCCAGCGCACTGAGCCGAAACAAAACACTGGCAGACTGTAAGGTCCACACAAGTAAAACCTCTCACTAAATGTTGCACTGAGCTTATCTTCTTTAAGCAGGTCAGAGTAAAACTCTATAGCAGAGCTTCAGTGGGTATTGTGTGTGTTGATACAGTGATATTATTTCAAATAATAAGATAGCTTTAGCTAAACATGTTATGAACAATTCTGGACCACTGGACCATTTTCATCAGTTTCCTCTTTTCAGCTCTTTGATATGGGCTTCAATGAAGTTCTGCCACTTGCATCACGTACACAAAAGGCAAGCTGAAAAAATATGAAATAACTTTTAATACTTATAAAACCACATTTGTATTAAAACATATCTTTTCAAATCTGCTGAAAGATATCTCATTTCATAAGAGGAAAGAAAATGCTATAGCACATTCAGAAAAATAAAGCAAAGCACATCCAGGCTGACCCTCTGTAAAACTTACCTAATGATCTGTTTGTGAACTCCAGCCTGATTTCAAAATGCTTAATTGACTGTACTCTGAATGCCGGATTCAGTGATAATGTGAATGAACAGAAGAAAGATTTTAGTAAGAAAAACACTTGTGTCAGACTGCTGTAAAATTTCCTAGCATGAATAACAAAGCAGAGCAGGTATTAGCTAGAAATAGCATGAATGACAGTGGGGGGGAAACATGATTAATATTAACACCTATGTGTGAGCTCTTATTAAAATCACTGTCCTTGAAAAATAAAGAAGAGTGCCATTCAAAACTAAAAGAGAAATGTACCACTCAGCATCTTGTTCTTTCGTGTCAAAAAACATTATGATTGAACTCGCAGATCTCTCATATATGTATATATAGATAGATAGATAGATAGATAGATAGATAGATAGAGAGAGAGAGAGAGAGAGAGATAGATAGATAGATAGATAGATAGATAGATAGATAGATAGATAGATAGATAGACAGACAGACAGACAGACAGACAGAGAGACAGACAGGCAGACAGACAGATAGATAGATAGATAGATAGATAGATAGATAGATAGATAGATAGATAGATAGATAGATAGATCAGACTGATACGGCACTTTAGAGTTAGCAGTTAAAGGGGCAGGGGCTCGAACCCCAACGATAAACCTGTAACTCATTGTGTTACCAGCCAGAAGAAAAAGTACTAGTACACCTCATCCTATAGGGTCTCAGTCACAAGAGAAGAGACAAATTAGGGAAGCAATTCACACAAACTGGCAAATAATGCTATCAACATCACATCAGAAAGTCAGCAGACCTCCAATAATGCTTTCTTTAAATACGAAAAAAGAAAGACAAAAGGAGATAAATGTTAGAGAGGTAATAGTCATACATCATCTCCTTTACATACACATGCCGTCAATAGGACTGCAAGGTCTTGACGCTAATCACTACTGTTAGATAAAACTGTGAGGGTTAATGGTCCATATGGCCCTGCAGCACATGAAGGATCAAGATAGCAGCCAGGCCTCTGTATCACTGCCCTCAACAAATCCATCGCTCGCTCTCGCAGTGTTGGAGGACAGAGGACTTGTAAGGTGGGGGCAATCGATTCAAGCAGAGAGCACTCTTTTACAGCCCAACATTCAAAGCTGCAAAACTTATTGTAATGTCAGCGGGTGAAAGGGAGGGAGTCTTGCCCTAAAGCGCTCCCTTTTGTACCCCTGTCACCTTCGTTGCAGATTTATAATACTCTATTACAAAAGTGTGCATCGAAGCCCTATTCAATAAGCCTATCAAATTATTTATGACCAGATTGTGAATGAGTTATCAGAGCTAGAGATAAAAGAATTTACGGAGCTTGTAATGATTCACAACAAAAAGGTTTACGCAAACTGTGTGCTGTCTGCGTCTTTATAAAAAAACAAAACAAATAACCTGTCCAAAATAAAATCATTATAGTTAGATACAGATTTGACCTTATTTATTTGAACAGCAAACTAGAAGTCTTTACTATAAAATACACACATACAATCACACACACACACAAATATATATAAAAAGTACAGAATTTCTATATGTATATAAAATAATTTTAATATGCCATCCAAATTATTATATAAAGATATTAAAATACAAACACACATAGATATACATAATAAATATGCATATATAAAATACTTAATTGTAAAATGCTATGCTTTTCAATATCAGTTACTATAACAGATATTAAAAAAAGTTAATAACTATTTAATATATTATTAATTGAGCTCATTCATTTGAAATAATTATTTATTATATTAGTAATAATACACATACAAGATGCATAAATATCAAGTATTTTATATAGAGCATAATGTGTGTGTGTATAATTTATATCTTTATATAAAATACTTCATCACAACATGTTATTTACATTACTATGTAAATATATTAATAAATAATGTATAGTATCATAGTATAATATACTGAATATCCTACAGGAAATCTTTCTCTAGCAATACAAAAATACTTACTCTTGCCCTGCGTCCCAGTGTGCATAATATCCACCCTATCTGCCCTAAAAAGTATTGAAAATGAATAATATCACATAGAATTTAGCATGGATAGTGTGCACATTGGGTTGCAGGTCTGGCTTCTTAGAACAGGCGTGTCAAACTCAATTCCTGGAGGGCCGGAGCCCTGCAGAGTTTAGATTCAACCCTAATTAAACATGCCTGATCCAACTAATGAAGTCATTCAGGCTTATTTGAAAACTTCATGGTATGTGTGTTGAACAAACCTCTGCAAGGCTCCAGCCCTCCAGGAATTGAGTTTGACACCCCAGCTTAGAATATACATCCACACTTACAGGTATATATATAACTGCTCCAAATATTCTTATATATACACACAAACAGATATATGGCCAGCTTTGAAATTCATATTCAAACCATAGGCCCGCATGTCTCAATTCTGAATGACAAATAGATTGTGACGACTAGAAAATAGCACTCAATTTCCTTTTCACTAATGCAGCCAATATACTGTCCCCTGGATCGATGGAGATGCGCCGTGAGACCCTGACCATTACTGTGATTGAATCTCCACTTTGACGCTCTAATATGGAAGAGACTATGGTACTTTAAGTACAGCACCTCTTTTAGGCCAAGGAGATGGATTAATACAGTCTCCTTGCCATAAAAGATGGCCCAGCTCTGTATAGCGGATCTGTCTCTGCTAATGCGAATCACATATAAAAATACACTCGCTAAGTAAAGCAGCGAGCTGGCAGTCAGAGCCAATGTCAATTTAAAAAGAAGAAAAAGCACATACAAACACTCATGCCAAAAAAAAAAAAAAAGTGCGCATGACCGGTGACCCAGCCAAGCTGCACATACAGTGTGTGCAAGCAAAGGATAAAAAATGAAAATGCAAAACGCCTGGACTGTTTACCTGAGAGGGAGTGGTTGACATTTGGACATCTGTCAATCAAATATTCAATAGTAGAGCCATGTAGTGGGCATGGGACTTTGTTGTCATGGATACGGCTGTAGGTAAAACTGTGCAGCCTGCTGGGTCATTCCTTTGACAGTGCCGTTTGCAGAGGCTCTGCGTCCTCATTCAGGTAGCAGCCAGGGGCATGTTCCCATGCCAACGCCCATCTATTTGTGAAATGTAAAACCAGGTAGTAAGAAAAAAGATGATTCTTTCCTTTTACCCACGCCTGTATAACATGTCCTGGGTTCAATTTATATATATATATATATATATATATATATATATATATATATATATATATATATATATATATATATATATATAGTGTGTGTGTGTGATTAGAAGCCATGTCGCAGACAGAGTTGAAAGAGGTGGCAGTGAACAATTACATACAATGGTGAGAAAATTTTCTGTCACTGTACTTGTTATTTCTGAATAAACATCATCTAGAGTTAAACATATATTAAGATTATTGTTCTGCTTATGCATGGCTGAATGTCGGGAAATTCAAAGTGCTTTAATTAAATCTGCTTCCTCCTGAAAGGCTATTCATTTGCACGTTTCTTCTTCCAGTTTCATTTGCGGGATTATTGATTCGGCTTTTGATGCTTAATTTTAAAATAAATCTAATTTTAATTAGATGACATTTGCACTTTTGTTAATGTTTGCTGTGTTATTTTTGCTGAATAAACAAACTGAAGCAAAGGCACAGTGTTTGTACCTGGTTTGATGTATTAATTAAAGGGCAACAATGTATCATTTTACATGCTTTTTTTGTCTATAGAAAATTTAAATTAATTCAGAGTTTTAATTAATTACTCCGCATTTGAAGTGTAATTGTAGTCCATTTTAAAGCTGGCATTTGCCAAATATAAATAGACAACTGTTCAACCTTTGTAAAGCGAGGATTTTCAGCGCACAGTTGGATCAGCTATGTGAACAATCTGTTATAACGGTCTTGCGCGCCCTCTAGAGGATCAAGACAACTACTGCACATCACTAGTTCACACACACACACACACACACACACACACATAAAGTCAGTTGTCAATTTACTCACGCTCATGCCCAGTGCTCACCATTGCTCACCATGCACTTTAGTTGTGTGTTAAAGAGATGCAATGGAAAACAAACGATGACTGAGGGAGCCAGTGCATAAGATCTGCCTTTATGTTTCACAGGGCTGGAACTACATGAGGGTAGCCTATGTAAATGATAGCAGAATGTTCATTTCTGTGTGAACTGTCCCATTTACAGAAAAACAGCTTAACAACAATTTGACAATATATACTTAGCTAATAAACGCCAAATAACTAGGCTACAAATGTCTATTTAAAATAAAAAAAATATATTAAAAATACTATATTTCTTTAAAAGGCGCCATTTAGCGCCGATATTTCAAAAAAAATTCAAGTGTCATATTAAAAACGGTTTCCAAATTCATGTTAAGAGTCTAAAACATGCTTTACTATGTTAGTTTGATAGACTACAGAGGCATGCATTTACACAAAAACTGCATAAATTGATTTCAGAATATGTTACTGCACACCGTATCTTGAGAGGATATAGTACAGAATTAAATCGCATGCATAAAGCGCCTCAGGTTGAATGTTGTTGCCTGCTCTTTACATGCTTGCATGTCTCATGGAGCAACGCTGCCACCTGCTGTTCAGCTGCAGTACTGACTCTGTAAATGTGAACATTTCTTCCAACTTATGGATTTAACGAGAAAACAACTGATGGATAGTTGTCTTGCAGCAGCTGACATAGGATATTATGAAGCGAGAGATTCAGGTGATAATAAAACGTGTGTTCGTCTGACGTACTTATTTCATTCAGTGGCGTAAGAGTACCTTTGATTAGAAATAAAGAAACTTTACAGCCTCTTAATCGCTTATAAAGTTGTCAGACTTCTTTGAAAACTCCGGTAATTAGCTCTTTAGTTATGCACAAGCGACAAAACTCTCAATATTCTCACAACAGGCTGAAAGACTCACGTACTGTTGATAGCTGGTGATTTATTTGAGTGTCTTCAAGCAGCAGCATCAGAAGTTCTTATATAGAAAATCAGAAAATCCCGTTTTCTTAGGAATGACATTTTAAGTCTTCGTAGCACCAGTTGCAGTAGCTCAATTCTGAGCAGTTGGTAGCTGAAAACTTGATAAATGTTTGTGCCACAAGGATATCCTACTGAGTACTTGTCTTTTTTCTTTTTCTTTTTTTTTTTTTTTTTTTTGAAAAAGAATCTATGTAACATAAGATGGAAACAGTCTTGACAAAATTTGCCATAAACATTTATCTCCATGGCTAATAACTAAGTAGAAGAACAAGTGATCACAGCAAATTCACATTGAAAAAAGCAACGTCCAAGCGACACAACAGATGTCCAGGTCCACTGATAGTACAACACTAATCCTTAATAATCAAGTAGACACTTTCTTTTCTTGTCAGTGACAGTCCTGTCCTGGTCATGGTTCACAATCTGGCTCTTATGTTCAAGATCCAATCCTACTTCAGATAATCCACTTTTTCTCCCAAGAGAGAAGAGTTTGAGAGCAGAATCCAACACCATCCAGAAGTTCTCAAGAATATATAGCTTCGCTCAAAGGAAAGAAAAGAAGAGGGGAGGAGAATGTGAGAGCAAACGAAAAACCTGACAGGTCAAAACACAGGGGAAAAGCGAGAGGCCTTTGAGACAGGTCGAAAGAGCCAGCAATTGCAGGAAGAAGAAAGCTGGAAGCGAAAGAATCATTGAAGAAATGAGGAAAATGAGGAAATGTCAGGAGCATGAGAGAAATGGAGAGAGACGGAGAGAAACTGGTGGTTACCAGAACCACCCACTGTGCAGACTGCAAATGAAGAGTCCAGGACCAATCCTTCCCTCCCCTTCATTCACAGAGCCATAGTCCTGCACTGCCTTCTAGCCTTTCCACAGCATGAATATATTACTAGCCACACAATGACGTTGCTTATTGTTTATGAATTACTGGCCTGCCTGACAACAAAGGCTATTTTCATAAGAAAACTCTAATTCATTTCAGTTCCTATTTGATTAGAGGCAGAAGAAAAGAAGCCGTTCGGTCATAGCCCCCAGAGGACTGTTTTTATTCAGTCCGTATGAATAGGGCTTTATTGCTCTTCTTTTCAAAAGCTGACGGGGAAAAGCTTTTAGAGTTAAACATTGACGAAAAATTATTGGGCGGCTGTTTTTGTGCAATAACAAACCCCTTCAAAAGACACTGAGCTCTTATCCTTCCACCACTCACTCACTCTTTTCTCTTTCTTTTTTGGCAAATTGTAAAGCCTGGAAATTAATGACAGACAGTAGCAAAAGAGGGAGAGAGAGAGACCAGCTCAGCCACAATGCATGTCAAATCTAAATGATCACAGGCTACTGAATAGTCCAAAGGAGTAAAAGAAAGGGAAAGACAGGGTCTTAGACAAGCCACTGTGTGTGTGTGTGTGTATGTGTATGTGTGTATAGACTGTTCAAAAGCGAACTGATTCCACGTCCACAGAGTTCTGCCGCCCCTTTTGCATTTCGATGGCAGGTATTGCTCTTAACCATTAGCATGAAGAGGCTGTTAATACCTGGGAGTCAAACTTTTTAACAGTAACAGTAACTGCACAACCATTATGTCCTAAACTTAGGCTTCAATCCAACATGAATGTCAATAATGAAGGTCTGAAGCATCTTCGGTGAGAAATTGTGATATATTATACTGATGATGGCAAGGTAGCACTAGTTGTGTCCTTTCTACAAACCAAATCGTCGCTGAAAGCGCCATCCGTCTTCCTAACTCGACATGCTGTAAAAAGGGAAGCGAACCGCAGAGAACAAAAATGAAAAGGCCATCCTGGCATTTATCTGCAGGTTTTATCTATACACCAAAGGATAAATCAGGATAAATCAGGGCTTCCTTTATCAGGAGGGCATTATGCTCCTTTGTATTTATGCAAGAATATTTAACACGAGACAAAAGGTGACTTTCTTCTTATTCATCTGCGAACAAGGCAATGCTGGCATTCTGAAAAGCCTGACATTTGAGCTTTTTGCCAACACCAGCAAAATTATATCCTTTCCATTGTAAATCAATGAAGTAGAATCATCGCCCACAATGGGACTAGATTGCCTTGTCACTATAATAGAGCCTGGCGCATGCACAACCTTTATCCAGAACTGTTGTGTGCAGACGAAAGGCAAGGGCATAAAGTCACCCTTGTCATCGTGCCCTTCCCCTTGACAGAGGACAGAAACGTAAAGCTTGTTGAGCACCACAAGTCTGTTCATTCACACGCAGTTAAGACATCTGCATGATGCATTCTCACATTCCTCATGCTGTGAACATCAGAGGTCAGAATTGCAGGTTCAAGGTGTTCACACAGTGTGGGAAATCTGCCTACTGTAATTATAGTCAACTATATAAAAAAAAAAAAATACAAGGATGCATTAAATTGATAAAAAAAATTGACAGTAAAGACTCTTTTTGAACTCTATTCATCACAGAAAACTGAAATATTAGGCAGCAACCGTTTTTAACATTGACAGTCAAAAGAAATGTTTATTGCGCAGCAAATCAGCATATTAGAATAATTTCTGAAGGATCACGTTTAGACTGGAGAAATGGATGCTGAAAATTCAGCTTTGCCATCACAGAAATAAATCCTATTCAAATTTCAAAATACATTCAAATTGAATAGTTATTTTAAAATGTAATAATATTTCACAAAATTATTTTTTTTCCTAATTAAAACAAACAAATAAATGCAGCCTTGGTGAGCATAAGAGACTTCTTTCAAAAACATTCACAAAAATCTAAAAAAAAAAGTGTATTATGTAGTATTTTATAGTAATTTTTTGTTTTTAAGCCCAAGTGATGATATTGAAGTAGAGAAGCAAATAAACAACTGTCTTTATTTACAGAATTAATTTACAGTAACATGGAACTGAGGTAAAGAATACGAATGAATAAATATCCAACATGAATTCTGATGAGGCTATTCTATTAGTGTTGTTGTGTAAGCGCTATAGGAATAAATGTCAAGTCCATAAATAAGAGTTTGGCATTTGCTTTGGTCACACTAAGTGAGTGACACTGAAATGTATACATATATAACTCAAAAAATAATTCAGGTATGAGTATCATAATATTGAACTCCTGTCACAGCTTGAATTGCAATGGCACCTAAAACAGGTACTAAACATACTGACATATAAGCATAAGCACCATGTCCCACATTCAACATATAGCGAGACATCTGCGATGCTTGTGCACAATCAATCTGTTGAATTAAAGATTAAGTATCAACAATAAACAAATAAATGGAACGAAAAAGTTCTCTGTACCACACCATGGAAATATTCACAGATTCAACATCTTAAATCAGAGAGCATCTGAATAAAAGTTATTTAAAAATGGAACTTACAGTAACAGTAAAATATGATGATCTCTTGAACCTTTGTAATGACACAGGTATTATGTAGAAAGACAGGACACTCAATATCCCAAACATTAGTGGGATGTAAAGACTGAGGTACTATCTCAACACCTTAACATCAGGTGAAAGACAAACTCGTCAGGGATATTCACAAGTTACACTCATGCCACCCGACAAGATTCAGCTACCACTTCAAACAAGCAAGTCACATCATGATTGTTCAGATATAAACAAGTGGTTTTACATTTCTTCAGAATTTCACAAACTAGATCTGCTTGGTGTAGATGCACTAAATACCGTTTTTAGAGTTTGAACATTGGAATGAGCCATGTACGGTCAAATATGTACGATTATTTTACTATAGACTCATACCCACGAACATCAAAGGTGATTTCAATGTAAGAAAACATGATCATTTGAATGTTCTGGTTGAACTTCCCGGTCATCTTAAATGCTAATGTAAACTTACAAAAACTAGTAAGGGGGCAACATTGATATCATAAATTGGTCTCATCCCAAGAAGTATCGTTTATATTCTTTAACATTTTTTTAACTATCCTCTCCAGATCTTTCCGGGCTCTCTGTTCTTCCTCCAGGGATTTCTTCATTTTTTTATAGTCCTGTTAGAATGGTAAAATCAGGAAATAGAAAATATTAAATATTATTGTTTTCTATGATTTTAAATATTAGGAAAAACTTCCTCCGACCCTCAAAGTCACTCACCTGTTTAAGTTCTTGTACCTCATCTCTCAGAGCATAAACAACATCCACAAGGCTCCTAGGAAACATTGAATATCGAATGTCAGTAAATACTTTTTTTTTTTTAATCTTTTAGCTCTATTCAATTTGTGTTATGTTGACAAACATCCCTCTTTATTTATTCCCATTATAAACCCTGTTCTGGGAATGGACAAATATGCAGTCTTACTTCTCCTCCAGAAGAGTCTGACCATTACTCTTCAACTCGTCTACACTGAACTTCTCCTCCCCAGGAACTATCAGTGCTGGACTGGCATCTTTCCACTGTCCTGTTTCAAAAGAGAAGCCCCGCAGAGTGATTTCAGGAAGATTAGTTAAGTTGGACTCACAGAATAGGTCAGTACAGGACCACTGTGCCTAAAAAAAATGGTTTGGACTGGAACAAACTTACACAGGACTGTGCGTGAGTGAGACAGGAGTTAGTCATGCAGAGAGGGATCATCCAAGAAAACTAAAAGCATTCAAAAACCAGAGGACCAAGGGTTTCCTGAAGGGCGGTAAAACTTAAAATTCATCAACCCCCAAAACAAAACCCATCAAGTGGAAATAAGCAATACATTTATATAAAAATAAAATAAAATCAAACAAAAACAAAACTTTTTGTTGCAAGATAGATGGAAACAAGCGTTTTGCTTTGCTGTAATTTTTAAAGGATAAACATACTGTACAAAACAACCCAAGATTTATTCAAAATGTATATTACAATGTTTGTGGTATTTTGTCATGTATTTGACTCTGCATATATATGACACACATTAATAATGTCTTAATTTCAAACCACGTAAACATCACTGAAGTATCTCTGTTGAATGGTTTTAAGAATATCTGAATGATACGACTGACAAAAAGGTAGTAAATATTCATATTGTCTTCTTGTTCGTTTTTTTAAACCACAGAATAGAACTTGGTCACAAGAAATCACATAACATGAGGAATTATACTCTTTGTCATTATTGAAATAACTAGCAAGTTGATTTTCTTGTTTGTCTCATACACACGTCATACATAAAAGAAGAAAAGCATCAAACACTGAGGCTTTGACAGAGTCTCGAATGAATAGTGAAGAACTCGACTATTACACACCTGATTTGAATGGATTCTGATAGAATTTAAACCAACATTAAATTCTGTAAACTTCCATACTTTTCACCATAGACACCACTATAAACTTACATGTTAGATACAAGCATACAAAAAGTCCAAAATCATTCAAAATACATTTCCAAATTGAAAATAAATACATTTATATCACATAAGTATATAACGTCCCCAGTAATACTGTCCATGGTGCCATCTGAGAACCATAGTTATGAATTTCTCTCATTCATAAAGCTCTCTGATAAAAGACCCAACTCCTCATTTCAGCAGAGCGGCAATCTAATGTTCACATTCAGTAAAAGTCCAAATACCACACATTCAGATGAATGACAATACTCTAATATTTACAGACACATTAAGAGATTTTAGCATCTTTTTTCTTTTACAGCAGAACCTGTCCTTGTTGCCTTCAGAGTGCATTGTACCTTCAACAGCATTAACAATTAAATACATCTGAGAATGAAAACATCATTTTTTAAAGGACACTTAAATAAACACCAAATACGATGCAAACAAAGTAAAAAAAAAAAAAAAAACGGAGTTTAGTGAGGTTGGTGGTTTCAGGGGGAGTTCAGATGTCAAGGCAACCGGGAACTGCTTTGGGAAAGTGCATATATATGTAGAAAATATTGATGAGGTGTGATTAATACAACACTGAGAAATAAATAAATAAATAAAAAGTAATAAAATAAATATGCATTACAGTGACAGATCATTAAATAAATAAATAGTTTCAAATAAATATAAAGTCACTTGAAATAAGAGGAGTGAGGGGGGAGTTTAATTTTGGTGGGAGATGTAGGAGCTCTTACGGGAAACAGAGCCCATCCTGTAACTGTGGGCCGTCCATATACTGTCATAGTCAGAGTCCTCTGAGAGGTCCGAGGTGACCTCGGGCCTTGAGATACTGCTACGGCGGCCCAGAGAGTCCACACTGGATTGATCCAAAACGTGGTTATGCATGAGATCAGTGCCTTGCCATGCTGAAGACGTCGTCCAGTCGCAGATGATGAGAGGGGGATCAAATCATATGAATGAAGGGAGGGAAGGAGAATTGCAAATGGAAAGGCCAAACAAAGAATGGACGTAGGATGTGCAACCACACAGATGGGAGAACCAATTATACCCCAAGAGAGCAAATGGGTTTTATAAATAAATGAATAAACAAAAATGATGTGTAAAGATGTCAAAATTAAAATATGGGGAGCAGGGGGTCATGATAAATAAATGAACATTAAGTATGACGAGAAAAAGAGAGAGGTTATTGTTATAAGAGATCCCAGAATAATTTTGTTAAGATCAACAAACTTTAGTTTATTTCTATGTTACACATAGAAAAGTTGGTATGAATGAGGAATGTCTTAGAGGATACGAAACGGAGGTGAACAGGCCCGCGTACGAGACTTACTTGAGTTCAGAGTCTGTCTGGTTTTGGCACTCGTGCAGTAGGCTTCAATCACTTTCAGGATCTGAGCATCTTCCTCCAAAGCTACAGTACCTCACGGGTCAGAGGTTACATCAGATGCACGATCTTTCAGAAACTCTCAGTATCAATAACATTTTAAACCAGATGACTTACTCTTCCTCAATGCAAACTCCTCATCGGACGGCTTCCTCTCCGGCTTTCTCTTGGGCAGCAGCTTTTTCATAGTCTTGGGGCTTTTACTGAGGTCCTGAAAGAGAAGAAGGAATGGAAATAATAGGAAAGAGACACAGAAGGAGGTAAAACTGAGACTTACAGAGCCATGAGAGAGTATATGAAGTTATTTAGTTAAAGAGTTGTGTTAATTAGTGTTCACATATTAGTATCAAAATAATCAACAATTACAATGCTTGTGTTAATATCATACTACATTTAATATATTTTCACAATATTTTTTAACTAGAAGTCCAGTATGCTGCATAATTAGTTACAATCTGAGCCCAGAATACCTCTTTATAGCAGAGAGCAGCTGAGGGCCTGAGTGGGGGCGCTGGACGCAAGCAGCTCAGGCTCCAAGGCTTCTGGGTTTTGGGGGGCTCCAGGGGGCCCCACATCATGGTGCTGTGAGGGGTCCCATGAGAGGAGGGGTGTGGTAAGGTGTGGTAGGCAGGAGCAACTGTCAGGCCCCGGCTTTCTGCATGTCTGGACGGCGTCAGAGGGTGAGACGGGAGCTGCAGGGGCAAAATGCAGGTTAACCTTGAAGTTGAAGATAATAGACAGGTCATACATCAAAAATAAATACTTGTTTGTGTTACACTTCACTTTATATTTTGTAAAGCTCTTTATGACTGTGTTTACAAATGTGTTTTTTTTTTACTTTTTTGTAAAGCTCTTTGTGCATAAATAAATAGACAGACAGACAAAGATCTTTGTATATAGTGGCTATAAAAAATTAGATTAATGGATATATAGATAAGAAAATAAATAAAATGTACACTTTTAAATATTTCTAAAACATTAATATTTATATTTATAATTATTTAGATACTATATGTGACCCTGGACCACAAAACCAGTCATATGGGTCAATTTAATCCGAAAGCTGAATAATTAAGCTTTCCATTGATGTATGGTTTTTTAGGATAGGACAATATTTGGCCGAGATATAACTATTTGAAAATCTGGAATCTGAGGGTGCAAAGAAAAAAATCTAAATATTGAGAAAATCGCCTTTAAAGTTTTCCAAATGAAATTCTTAGCAATGCATATTACTAATCAAAAATGAAGAAGTTTTTATATATTTACGTTAGGAAATTTACTAAATATTTTCATGGAACATGATCTTTATTTAATATCCTTATGATTTTTGGCATAAAAGAAAAATCATTCATTTTGACCCATACAATGTATTTTTGGCTATTGCTACAAATATACCCCAGAGACTTAAGACTGGTTTTGTGGTCCACAGTTACATATGTGTGGTTTACTAAAGGCCCAAGTATACTTAGTTTTTTTACACATTTTGCACAGTTGAACATGTAGTCTTTCAAAGTAAAGTACATTCGAGGTGTACGTGAATGCAGTCCAGTGTCTGCTCTGTTTTTCTCCAGAAGTTATGACTGATGAAAAAGTCTTTGTACTGTTTTAAAATAAAAGTTGCTGCTGTCTCAAAACCCTCTCACACAAGCCCTTGTTAATGCAAGTATCTGTTGGTGTTGCAGTCTCCAGTATTTGTTGCTGGTGTTGTTCAGTCTCTTTAAATCAGGGGTGCCCAAACTCAGTCCTGGAGGGCCGGTGTCCTGCAGAATTTAGCTCCAACCCCAATTAGACACACATGAACCAGCTAATCAAGCTCTAACTAGGCATGTTAGAAACTTCCCGGCAGGTGTGTTGAGGCAAGCTGGAGCTAAACTCTGCAGGACACCGGCCCTCCAGGACCGAGTTTGGGCACCCCTGCTTTACATTCATTTTGTACTGTGAAACAACGGCCCGGGCCAGTGTCGCCACCTTGTGGAACAACTGATTAGTGCAAGACAAAGTCAATGCGCATGTGTGACCTGCATGTACATAGTACAAAAATCGTCTGTGTAAAAACTGAAGTATACTTTGGCCTTAAGGTGTGAAATAGGTGACTCACTGTGTGGCAGGGAACAGTGAGGGGTTTCATGCTGGGAGCTGCCATGGTTGTGTGCTTGGTCTGTCGGTTCAGATGCTCGAGCCAGTCCTGCAGATCCTGTTTGTTATAGCAGATCACCTGAAGCCTCTCAAACATGCTTCCTATTGGATGGACACACACACACAGAGTAAATGAATGACTAATAATGATCAAAAACACTTGACTGTGTCCTGAACACAAAAGATGTGTATCAGTTTGTCCTTACCGGAGAGCTCAAAAGCATTTTTATGACTTTCACAGTCTTCTAATGGGGTCACTGTCATCCCACTCAAAGGTAGCTTGCCCTGAGAGAAACAAAGCAGACGGTTTTTCTTTGTGCTAGAGCCGCAAGTGCCATTTTAATGTTTTGTAAAGCTGTGGTTTGAGTGGATTTTAGGGGGTGGTGGAGCAAGGACAGTGAGATTTATTCGGATGTGTAGTAATCAGTTCTGACAGCAGTTGGTTTCTGACCTGGTAGATGAAGCCACTCATCCTCGGACTTGCAGACAGGATGAGCAAGACATGAGGAAACAGCAGCAGGTAACGTTCATGCTTATCCTAAAAGGAATATATATAATTGTTTAGTGAAAAAAAAAGATGATTTATATGCATTTATGTTGTATTTATGGGTTATTTTTTTTATATTTTTTTTAAACGCATCATAAAAACCTCACTACTTACACCAACCTTATCAATAACAGTAATTATAAAAGGTTTCCTGAATATTACTAATAATCGTAGTTGCATCAACATTTAAAATATTATTTTAGCTAATTATTTTAGGATATCGCTTAAAAAAAAATACACAGGAAAAGATACTAATAATAATAGGGCATGTGTTATGACTGCTTACAAACATTTTGGTCAGAATGTTTTGTTTTTATCATAAGTATTTTTTTTTATACAGTATTTAATAGAAGAGCCACATTGGCTTCCCCAGAAGCCACCTGAAATGTTAAAGTCCCAGTGAAACAGAAGTAGCGACAGATCTGTTCTTTTATATTGTGACATACATCTGAGTAACGTATTATCTAAAAATGAGAAAAAAAAAAAAACAGGGCAGGGACTTAGTTTGATCCATTGGTTGTTAGATGGAGGAAGATCTGAATGTGTTTTGGGATTTAAGCAGACTAAATTATCGTTATTATTATTAAGTCCATCTTATGTGACCAGAGAGAAGTCTGATGTTTCACTGGAACATCGAGTTATGACATTTTGATTAAACATTATCAAAAAAAAATGCATGGATGAATCATTCACAATATCATTAATAACATGCATTTATAAAAGGGTGAATTTTCATTTCACGCTGATATTAATGTCTGGTATTGGTCAGATCAGACCCTCAAATTCAGACTATTCATCAGTGTATGAGCTATTGAGATCTCACCTCACAGCCGTGGTTCTGGACCATGGCCTGGCTCATATACAGCACTGAACCCAGAGTCTTGATGTCCTCCCCCTCCCACAGACGAATCATCTCAGTCAGGATCTGAAGCTCGAGCTCCTTGCGCTTCCGCACCTCCTGACAGTGTGCCTGTAACCATGGCAACACAATACATTAAGAACGCTGGTTGCCATGGGAATGATCCACACTTAACTGCAGTGGCAAAACCACGGGACATCAGTCTGCTTTAGCAATCGAACTAGACAGTTAACACTCACAGAGAGATTCTTGAAAGCCGTCATACATTTCTGAATTTCTGTCCTGTCTGGATGACCCTCCTGAAGGGGAAAGAAAACAGTGTCACGCCAAAATGCCACCAACCATTAAAACCTCAACAGAAAGCACATAAGCTCAAACTCTCTCTTCCACCTCCATGTGTCTCTCCAGTTCTTTTAGTAATGTGGGATATTTGTCCAGTCTCATGAAGGGTTTGCTGAGGCCAGAGGTCAGTGTGAGAATGCCTGGTATCGACGCACCCCTCCCCTCCATGAACTCCCCAAGTTCCTCACTGCAGGGACAGAAATGAGAAGTTATCACCAGTTTTCTGCGGAGAAGCTCTCGGTGAAATCAGACCACAGTATGGTGGCGTACCTGTGATCGGTGAGAATACTGACTGTCGACGGGTGGTTGGAGCAGTAAGACACATAAAGAGACCGTATCTGGGGCATGAGATTCAGGAAGAACCCTCCCACTTTCTGCTGCAGCTCTGGAAGTTAATCACAGAACATTGAGCAGAATTATTTCACAAATATTGTGCTAAATTATTTCGCTTAGGATTTTTCTGAAGCTATACTCCCAAGTAGGATATAAATCTATATTCCCAATTTTAACAACACCTTCTGCAATTACTTAATCCCAAAAAGCTTAAATTTAAAAGTCTCCAATCTTTTGTAGATACAATACCATTCAAAAGTTTGGAGTCAGTAGGACTTTTTGAAAGAGAGAAATACTTTTATTCAGCAAGGACGCATAAAATTTGATCAAAAGTGTCAGCAAAGATATTTATAATGTCACAAAAGATAGATGCTGTTATTTAGAACTTTCTAAATTAATAATTACAGATGAATTAATAATAAGTTAATAAATATATTAATTAATTAATTCATTAATAAACTGTTAATAAATTCAAAAAAAGTTAGCATTTTCTTTTTTTTTAACTAGAGGTCAGTATAAACATTAGAAACCATCTTTTAATGGACCTCAGGTTACCGCCCAGGTCTATTTTCATCATCTAGAAGTCGAAACTTGATACATTCAATTGAGTCTCAGCTTCACTAAGTGCTTCGGCCCTCCTGTCGTAAATTACTTAGGGGCTAAGTAATTGACACGGCTTCTCACGGTTAGAATAATACTCACTTGGTACAGTCCTCCAGTGACTGGACCAAAGTCTGCTGGAAAGTGCTGATTTCCTCCAGGTTCCCGAGAATGACACTTACGTCTGAGGTGCTCAGTCTATGAGAAACAATGAGAACTGTAAATCAGTGCCCAAACATTACTTCGTCTCAAATGATAAGCAAACTGATTAAATTTTTTCATCACATTATCTTTTTTTATTAATTACACTAAATGAACATGTTAAACTCAACAGCCATAGATAGAGAACAGAATAAATGTGAATTTTAAAAATAAACTGTGTATTTCCTTCTTATATTTTATTGCTTGTATGTTTTTTCGAGGGAAAAGCAAAACATTTTACTTTTCTGTCATCTGTAGAGGTCTCAGGTAGTTGGTCAAAAGGCTCTGGAGCTCCTTTGAATACTCTGTTTCAGTTTCTAAAATGTTCTGTAGCACCTGAAGACAAACAAACAGCAGCTATTTTTAGTTAAGATATTTTCAACACAATGATTGCAAATCAGCTGTGATTCAAATCATTCACAAATCAACAGTTCATGCACAAAACCTCCCAAATTAAGCAAATCAATCTGGGGTCCCCTCTAAAGGATAAATGATTGAAATGTGCTTACCAGGTTGTAGTAGGTTTTACTGATGGCCGTGGTATCAAAACCTTTGGGAGGGCTTTTAAGCGTCCCAGATTTAGGAGACACTTGTTTGTCTGTAAAGACACAGAGTTTTTAATAACAGTGCACTGTGGATCAAGAGAAGACTGTGTTTATACATTTATAATGGTCCACAGCAAACTGACACTTACCAGACCCTTTAACCTCTCTGACATAATTGCTTGGAAACCAGCCTGTCTTGCCGTTGAGGGATCCTTCCCACCAACCCCCTTCTTCTGTGCGAGTAACATTGATGATGTCACCCTTGCTGAAAGAGAGCTCGTCCTCATTGGTCTGCTGGAAGTTGAAGCGAGCTTTAACCACTAACTGAGTGTTACTGTTCTCCGTCATGTCCTTTAAGAGAGAGAGAGAGAGTACTTACGTTTACATGCAGCCTCATAGTGTGTTAACAACTTCCGTAAATCAAAACTGACCCATTTATATGAATTAATATGTTTACGCAAGAGTTCCAAGACACTGTTTAAAACGCCAACAATTTAGGTTGGAAACATCAAACAAAAGACATCCTTGCCTTTTAATGAATCAAATAAATGCAGCCCTGGTGAGAATAAGGGACTTCTTTCAAAACATTTAAAAAAATTGACCCTAAACTCTGTAACAGTAGTTAGGGCTGGGTATCTTTAAAAAGAGTTCAATATCAATATCTTGACTTTGATACTGGTTCCTGAACAACACTTTTTTCGATACCAATTTTATGAAATCCATTTTAACAAGATTACATTACACATTACCTCAAAAAATTATTTTTTATTTTTTTTGATGTTTTTTAAGAATATTAGATTATCCTGAGCCACTGCACAAAGGAACAGAAAAGCACAAAGGAACAAAATGTAACCAACATAATAAATCAATGTAAATAGTATTAATAAAGTTCAAACAGTGCAAAACTAACATTTTAAGTCAGTATGTGAGGATCACTGCTGCATGGCTAAGATCTTTAAATCATTCAGCAGTTCTTCGAAAAAAAGGACAAGACAGACAAGCCTTCTTTTCACTGATGATGTCACCAGGACTAATGTCCCTAGGCTATATTTACACTGGTGCATTTTGATTTAAAATGCATATAATTTAGACAGAATCATCATTTCTATTAATTTTCCACTGATTTACGTGATCTGATGAGCATTAACTGCTTCCAGCACTGTCTGCCTGTGTTTTCTCTTCCACAATCGCTGTTCTGACTCAGAGGAAGCTCATTCGCTGCTCATATGTCACTCATATTACGAATTCATATCCCGCCCTGTCTCCAGTGACGAATGTCCATTACACTTCCAGAAAAAACATTTTTACGGATGAAACATGAAGCTAATAAACACACAATATCGACAGTATATGATTTGTATGTGATTTTCATGAGATTCTGCCTATTTTCATAACAATACAGTGTGTTTACATAAAAAATGCTAAGCAGGTATAGCGATTAGCTTGATATAAAAGGCTACAAATAACATATTTCTGCAATTATATGGCCAAGACACACATTAGATCGCAATCGGAAGTTATTACAAACACTCAATGGTGGTTTAAAGTGAGTTTTGAGTAAAAGCATATTATAAATTTCATAAATTGTCTTATGTAGCATGATGTTACAGTGTGAATAGTCACGTAACACATTTTCCTTGATGCCTCGCCAGAGCCAATCACTGATTTAGGCACATCAAGCATGCTGCACGCTTACTGGCTCACTGACTTTGATGAGATTAACCCCTTAGATATCCAAATTTGGTACTGAGCGACAAGACATTTTTCGATACTTGATGGTATTGAGGCAATTCGGTCGGTGCCTAAAAGTCGATACCCAGCCCTAACAGTAGTGTAGATGGGACGCACAATGTAAATGAATATTTTCACTAAGATCTGCTGAGGCTGGTTGAGTGTTCTCACCCCAGTGTTACTCACAAGGCTGCAGAACTGGTTATGGAGCAATTTAGAAGATCGGCCCAGTGAGGACTGGGAGGCCAGTGAATCAAAGGACTTGATCCGGTGGGCAGAAGAGTGACGGGTACATACAGAGTCGCTGTCTATGCCAATATCTACACCAACAGAGAGAACACAGAAGAAAAATCACTATCGCACACTATAAGAACTATAAGCACATTAGCAACTTTGAACACATTTAAAACAGCTGATAACACTGTGATTTGGGGCTTTAAAGTTAGTTTATTGTTTCTTCGTTTTTGTTTTAATAATCATGTTTTTAAAAATGACTCAGTTTATATTGTGAAAATCTAAACAGGATGATTCTAGAAAGATACACTAACCTGCAGTCACTTTATTGAGGGCAACCAGTGTAGTGAGGACTCTGCTGAAGTTGTGGCCCTGAAACAGGTCACCAGCCTCAAAAGGCTACAGAGAGAGAAAATTATTATATAACATCATTAATCTAGACCACCTACATGTGAGCTAAAAACATGAGAGAACCATATAGAACTCTAGCGTATTTCAAGCACTTAAAGAATGGATCCTCAAATCTGGCCCATGAGATCCACTTTCCTGCAGAATTTAAATCTAACCCTAATCAAACACACCTGAGAACATGATAATCAATGTCTTCAGGATCAATAGAAAATCACAGGCAGTTGAGTTTGATCAGGGTTGGAGCTAAACTCTGCAGTGCTTTGGCCCTCCAGGGCAAGATTCGAGGAACCCTGACTTAAAGCTTATGAGAAATTCCTTTAGTTGCACTCCATAAACTTTACAAGCTTGACACGAGAGGCATAACAAAACTAGTCTCACACACTATTCAAGCCAAACACACACTTATTTACAAGGCAGGGCAATTTACAGTGCTTAACAAATTCATTAGACCACCATCACCCAATGTAAGGTTTGTGCCACAGCTTCTCTAAAGTAACAGTACTGGTGATTACCCAATTAATTTTTTATGTTTCTGTAATGGTTAATCCACCAGTATGCGTAAGCTCTTTAGTCACAGTAGCATTTGTAATGCTAAAATATAATTGTTGTTGTTATTAATGTTTTTTTTTTTTTTATTTACTGTTTTACAAGAAAGGCAGAAAAAAATAGTAAAGCACATTATTATTATTATTTTAATTCAGATGCTCAATTACAGTCAATAACAACAGAGACTGTAGAAAAGTACATAAAAACAATGCCAGCAAGAATGCAAGCTGTTATTAAGGCCATACAAAATATTGAATTTTTTGGTTATTATGTGTGACTATTTTATTTGCCTAATTAATGACAATAAAATGTTTAGTTTTAAACAAGTTTTTGCCCGATTTCTAAAATATTTTCCTTTTATCATATAAAGCGCTTAACACATTTATTAGACTGTATTTATTGACTCTAATTAGGCATCTGAATAAAAATAATAATAAAGGGCTTTACTATTTTTTCTAATCACTTATACTGTTAGTTAGGGCAGCTGTGGCACAAACCTTACACTGTGTGGTGGTGGTCTAATAAATTTGTTAAGCACTGTAGATAAAAAGCAAATACATCAACACTGTACTCCAATACACAATATCAAAGAACATGGAAAAATCTAGTTAAAAATAATCCTGGCATGTTTTTCACTATATGAACATAAGGAATAATGATCTTTATTCTTTTAATTTATATTATGCACCAATATCAAAACTGTTGTAAACATAAATACCAAATTTACCCATGTATATTTTTATAAAAATATTTAAATTTATGCTAAATGCTTGAGAATGATTGCACAACTAGTCTAAAGATACGAGTCTTCCAAAACGTAATGGACAAACATAAATCACTTTGTGATATCACTGTGATATTCACAATATTGCATGCCAGCAAATATGTTGAATATGGTGAATATTTCATATATACTGTCCAGACCTAGAAAGAGTCCACATTCAGCATCTATGGAGACAACCATCAGTCATTCACTGCGTGTGCCGTCTGCGCAGGTGGTGTGGTTAGCTAGAGGTCACTGATGTCTCTTTGCTCATGAAGCGAGAAATCTGATTTGTTCAGCTCTATATGGTCTGTCCTGTGTTGCTCTTTGCCAGTATTGTAACTGTTTGATGGACAGTTATGTATACTTCTGTCAATGGACAGAGGCATGTGAACTTCAGTAGGAGAAAATATAAGCTTCGCTTTACTTTCCGCTCTGATTACAGTTTATGCCCTGAGAAAAGCAAAAACAAGTGTGTGGATGTGAATAAGTGGACAATGCATCATCTTGAGTTCTTTGCCTTTCAAAGTAATACTGCTCCTTTAATGATTTACTAAATCACTGTAGGAATATATCTGTTTTAGAATGATGCTCTACTTCTACTGTTAACATAAAAACATCCATCACAGGTTTTATTATAGATGTTCTTCTATGCTCTCCCACCACTATAACTTAATGAAAAATTTGCAGTTTAATTATTTTGGTATTAGTAATCAGAAACATGTTTGGGGTCAAAAAAAACAAAACAAAAAAAAAACAATACTTTTATTCAGTAAGCATGCATTAAATTGATTAAAAGTTAGCCACATTTATAATGTTACAAAATATTTATATTTAAAATAAATGCTGTTCAATTTATCTATTCCAAAAACATGTGTCACAACTTCCACAGAAATACCTTTAATATTTATTGCATATAAATCACTGGATTTCTTCAGAATTATGTATTTGGTTATTGCTGTGCATTATTTAATTCCAGCAAAAACAATACAATTTTGGCCCTACTGTGGTGTGATCCCATTTAGAGTGAGATCAAACATTAATAACAGTAGGAGTTGTGTGATAGAGTGTGAGCAAAATTTATAGCCAGGCTGGAGATCTGAAAATGCCATTGTGTAGTTAAGCTTGAGATCACATCATCACAGCTGAATGAGCTCAGTGCTTCGTGAAGGAGCTTCAGAAGAGGCTGCTCATAAGGCAGAGTGAACTGGACACTGAACAGATTAACGAAAATCCTGTAAACCACAAATTTAGAGCAAAGGGATGAGCTTTCATCCCCAGAGGTCAAAGAGTATTACTTCAATACAAAAAAAAGTGCAAAACAAACTCTCAGTCAATTAAAAAAGCCTTTTTGTATCACATAACCTATTTGTTAGGATTGTCATCTGGGAATGTGCATACAATTAATGGGATGGAGGCATGACAACAATAACACGTCCCTTGCAATATCTGTGACAAGTGCTCACAGCTGTAATGGTTCACACATAAGACTAAAAATAAGTGTTTACTAACAGCTCATTTCTATTCCAAAATTTAGCACACTGTGATGGTGCTGGTGCTGACAGCCCTGAACCCCAATGCAGCCTTGGGCACTGCCAAGTCAACCAAACACCTTTTAACAGGTCAGAGAGGAGCAAATTACTGTGAGGTGCAACAGCAAACACGAAATCAAGAATGCTCCATTATGAGAAAACTCAAGACTCAAACTCAAGCAAAGTGAACTGTGAGAAACCCTGAGATGAATTCATTAACAGAATCAGCAAAACATACACCCCTAGATCAGAGTGTAGAAGCAGTTAATGGCACGGCTGACACAGCATTAATCTCAAAGATGGAGTAACGATAGCCTCTGAACTCGAGAAGAGGGCATCTTTTCCTAAGATATTGTCAGTACTTGTTTAGATAACGCTTCACACATTACGCAGCTACCAAGATCTCCATATGTGACATGGGCTTCAGCCTCACCACATCTAGATACACTTGACAATACATTAGCATTACCCTGGACCATCTGTTCCTTAATAAATGTGCATAGATCAAAATCCCACTAGCCCTTTGTATGATTTTCTGTCCACATTTGTGACAATTTTAACTGATCAGGCTCTAATAGTGGGCAGGAAAAAAAACTGTAGAAAAAGTAAAGTTAACATAATGCAAAATTAACTTTTTTCAGAAATTTAATTTACATTATAATTCAATCAGTGTAATTTAATAATTTAATTAATTTTAGCCTACAATGAAACTTGCAAATAAAAAAAAAATCATTTAATTTGAACATAACTATAACATTACGCTTACTATTTTATACATACAGTATAAACCTAAAATGTCTGTAAACATTAGAATATATAGTTGCCTATATTTTTGGAAGGATGTCCCTACCATAATGATCATCATATTAAGGGTATTTGGAGTTAAAAAGTTGAAACACATTCTGAAAGTCACTTTTTTTTAATGTAACCAAGCAGAAAATAAAGCATGAATTTATACCAGAGCTTCAAACTCATGCAGACTCAAATGAAAAAGACAAACTGTACATGAATGGACAAAGCAACGCCAATCATAGATGACACAGCCAGATGATGTAGCGCACAAACTGGCCACCAAAATACTGATACTTTATTGGCAAAAAATTACTAAATAACCCTAGAAACATCTTCAGAACATTACCAAGCTTTTGTCCCACTAGACTATGACATGAAGCGACGTGCAGGGCATGATCTCTCACATCGGTGCAGAGTTGCGTCTCCTCTGTCTACTGCACGTGTCTTTTGTTGATTGTTTTCATCGTGGCGCCAATGCAGCAACATACAGTAGAATCAAAAGAGCAGAAATACACCAACTCACCTCGACGCGAAACACCGCGCAGCCCTTGAGAAACTCCGTGATGTTGCTCAAGCACTCGCTGTCGTTCTTGGGATCCTGGTAGATCTGAGGAAACGGGAAGAGCAGTTAAAAAGCGCGAAAGCTATGGAAGCGAAGGGCTGCCTCGGCTACCCTGTATGAGAGTCCACGGGCTGACTGTCTGACTATAACCACTTCACACACACACATCGCGAGACAGATCTGCAGCACCGTGGAAGTGGACAGCAGGAAGCGGGAGGAAGTGACGTTCACAGATGGACGCCGAACACAATGGGGCGAACGGGACTGCTCTGGCGGGGCACATTAAACCGGGTCCGTCAGTCAGAGCAGGTATTGTGAGAGGTCAGTGTTAAAAACGTTAAAACTTTCCGATATATACTTCAGACATCTGTATTTATCATATTTTGGTCTCTGGCAGTGTATTCTGTGAATAGGTTTTTTATGTCTGTTTGTCAAATTCAAAATTATTGTCAGTCACTCAGTTTTATTGTATACTTTAGCATGAAGGCACATGTTGTCCATGTATTGTGAGCTGACACATCACAGGAAAACACGTGGTGGATTGGGGGTGGAAACATTAGAAATTTAGTCAAAATATTATCACTGTAAAAATGAAAAAATAAAATATAAACATAAAAATACTTCATCCACCGTTTGGGTTCTCAGATTGAAACCTTCTTGAGAATCACTAGGTACCTTTTTTAAACTTGTTTGTTTTTTTTTTTTGCTTGAATTTTGTTTTATTTTGTTCTTATAATGTTTTTGTTGTTAATTGTCCTGATATATATTTTTTTTCAAGTGCATCAAAGCCTACCCCTGTAGTTGGGTTACTGGGGGTTACAGTTTTTTCAGAAAATGCAGTGTGCTCCATTTGGCTCCACAAGTTCCCCAGAGATGTGTGCCTTGAGGTTCTCTAGAGGGTTCTGCCAGTGTGGCAATCTGTTTCTCATTTTCACACTACAAAATAATCAGATTGGGATGAATGGGGTAAAAGGAATCATTGGATGCCTGCCAAGCCACTGATTCATGTGTGAAATAATCATAGGAATAACAGTACCTACAAAATCAGCTCTATCAGCTGTGCTAATCTTAGTTAGCATGACAGAGGTTGTCTATAAAACATGGAATGAACCAAGAAAAGCTTAACATTGTTTGGAACTGAGAAGCAAATCAATGACAGAAGAAAAAATACTTTAATCAAACATTAAAACAATATTTACTGAACAAGAGGAATCTTTTAAAGCAAGCTAAATAAACTGCACATGCATCATGTGTGGAATAAAAGAAAAGGGATGCCTTGAAATCTCTTTGAATGAATTCTGGCATAAATTCTTACAGTCATGTGTTGTCAGTTTTGCAACATTTTTATTGTTGTTTATGTTATATTTAACATTACAACATTATATTATGTTATATATAATGCAGCTGGAAATTATCCAGCCATGAGTATAAATATGAGGAACACAAAGGCCAAATTCTCTTAATCATCCATCAAAATGAAGTAAAACCAAAGAATATAGTTCTGATGTACAGCAACAGATTGTTGACCTTCATAAATATGAAGCCAACAAAATATAAAGTCAATAAATAAATAAATAAATAAAAGTAAGAAAATAGCTAAAGCATTGAAAAGTTCCACCATTAGGATAATAATTATTAAGGAGTTCCAATCAACAGGAAATCAAATCTACCTACAGTATGTTGTCTTATGTGTCTATATTGTCTTAATGCAGTGTGAAGAGGATAGTCTGAGTGGCCAAAGACTCTGCAAGGAGTCTTGGTGTCAGAAAGCCTCCAATATAAATAAATAAATCAAACACTTCCTCATCACCACAAGTTGGGAGGGTTTGAAGAAAAATCCTCTGCTTCTTCAAAAATAAACTCCAGCATATTCAGGCGTCAGACACGACTGGAACTTCAAACAGGATTGGGTTCAATAGTCAGATTAACCTAAAAAAAATAGCTAATTTTGCAGGAAACACTCAACATGAGTTTGGTGCACACAGGGATAAAAAAGCACTCCATGTGTACAATGAAATATAATGCTGTATCTTTAATGTTGTTGGCCTACTTTTCTGCCGTAGGTCCTGCACATCTTGTTCAGATAGATGGCATCATCGATTCTAGCAATTACCACAGATAAAAATCTTAACCTGACTGACTCTACCTTAAATCTTATAATGGACCTTGTTTGGATCTTCCATCAGGACAATGATCTAAAAAGACTATCAAAATCAACATAAAAATGGACCACTGGGGACAAAATGAAGGTTCAGCCATTGTCATCCCAGTCCTCTGATCTGAACCCTATAGATAACTGAAGAAGAAGGTGTATCAGCATGGACCTGGGAAACTGAAGTATCTGGAGAGATACTGTATAGAATAATGGTCTCTGAACTCTTGTCAGGTGTGCTCCAAACGCATCAGGCTTTATAGGTGAAGACTTAGAGCTGTTATCTTGGCAAAAGGAGATCGCAAAAAGTATTGAATAAAAGGGTGCCATTGATTGTAGCCAGTGTGTATTACAGAAAAACATTACTTTCATAATGAGATTTCCCTTCGCTACAATTTTACTTCAGTGAAAGTGTAGGGTTTTGCGTTTGTTTGTTTGTTTGTGTTGTTTAATAAAAAAAAAAAAAACAGATTTATTTTCACAGGCTTCTTTGATCATATTTACCAAGGGTGCCAATATTTTTGATATGTAAAGACTGAAATCACAATGTTAATCTGAAGTTAAACCTGCCTCCTGGTAGTATAATTAAGCCTCAATTTAGTCCTGAAGTAGCTCTTGTATTCCTTCAGGAAATCAGCCTGTTAAATTCTGGACTAGACTAAGTATAAGATTATTTAAAATCATGACCAAGAAAGCAGATTTCTGTTAATCTGGTTCAAAGAGCCATTTTAGTTAACAGAACTTTGTGAGATCGCGATGAACAAAGAGTGACAGCTTTTTAGTGGGTATGAACGCTCTTTGTGAGCTTTCTAGGCAATCAATTTAAAATATAGAACTTTGTTTTTTGGCCACACACACACATTGCAAAGTTTCGGGAATGACATCTATGGGATTCGCTCTTAAAGTAGCAGTGTTTGACATAGTGATAACCATAGCAATAGACGGGACAAAATATGTGAAAATGTGCATTAAGACTAGAGCACCCTCACTAATTTCAGAAGCACCCTCAGTGATTATTTCTGGAACCTGGTTGATACACTTCTGTTGTATAACTATATACAAAAACAACAAAATACAAATGCACTAAATAAAATAATAAATGCATATTTACAATTTAAGCCCTTAATTAAAATAAGTATTAATAAAATAACTTAGGTTGACTATATTCAGCTTGCTTTCATTTAGTGAGAAAATCCCACTCTTCACCTGAATTATAAAAAAAGTCAACGTTTAAGCGTGTGCACGCAATATCTGAGCAAGAGCAGAGCCAATTCATAAAAAAGAACAATGCATATTTAAAAGAACACAACAGTTTTGTGTGAGTGAAGGAAATCTGCTTGCAAGTGGAGATTCGTGCTCGCGCATTAGGCCTACATGTATCACATCACATTATGCGCTTTCAACATTGTCATTAAGATCACGCTATTGAAGCCGCCTAAAATTAAATATAAAGAGGAGAAGAAAGCAGCCCTAGGCAGCTGCCTACACATGCCAGGATCTGCCATTAGAAATTTTCTAAAAACAAGCCTATAGCAAGACATCTGGTAGTGGGGGCACCTGGGGTGGCCAGACAAATTTCAGGGCCACCACGTAGACCCGCCCCTGACCCTGTGGTCTGTGTGGGTCCTAATGCCCCAGTATAGTGACGGGGACACTATACTGTCAAAAAGCACTGTCTTTCGGATGAGACGTTAAACCAAGGTCCTGACTCTGTGGTCATCAAAATTCCCATGGCACTTCTTGTAATGACTAGGGTTGTAACCTCGGTGTCCTGGCGAAATTGCAGCCACTGGCCCTTGTCAATCATGGCCTCCTAATAATTCCCATATACTTGACTGGCTCTATGACTCTCTCTCCTCTCCACCTGTAGCTGGTGTGTGGTGAACGCACTGGCGAGTTTATACAGTGGCTGCCTCACATCATCCAGGTGGATGCTGCACACTTTTGGTGGTTGATGAAAGACCCCCTCCCCCCCACCACCACATGTTTGTAAAGCGCTTTGGGTGCAAAGCAAAACACAATAAAAGTGCTATATAAATGCATCATTCATTCATTGATCTAGTAATGGCAGTAACTGCCCGTAGCAGGAGTTTGAGACAAACCTGCCTTATACATAAAAGCAAGAGTCAAACAGACTTGTTCTCATTATTGCACAGAGCATTTACCAGAAGAATTAAGAGCGTTATATAATTTTGTTCATTTATTGCTCAATATTAGATTTTAATAGTCAGAAATACTGTGACAGATATATGGGTCAAAACGTCAATGTTTATGTGCTGATGATAATAAAGGAAGCGGCATGAGTCATACAAGTTGTGTGTGTATTTTTATTTTGCATTAAATGACAGTTGCATATAACAGGTTAGTTCTGTTGCACTCTGACTGGTCACGTGGATAGTCCCAACAGAAACATGATACTTCTGTCTAGTGCACTAATATTTCTTGTTCAACTTTAAATATGCAAACTTTAGGGTTTGTTTGTTTTGTTTTTTTACTTCCACATAGCTCTCTTGCCAGGTTATACACCTGCTGTAAACATCATATTGTTATGTTCACAGTGAGAGTGTGAAATTTGATAAGCAAACCAGATGGAGCTTGAAAAGAGGTTATTGCTGTCATAGACTGTTAGTCATTGTCAGAGCTGACCCTGAATGTGACTGATTTCTTAAAACGCACCCCCTCTGTATACACCAAACCAAGAAGGAGAGACTCCATGCATTATTTATGTATAAGGCAAACTGCTTTAGAAAACATGCTTGATAACATTATACCTGCGTGGTCAAATCTCATTTGAATTGTGTTCCCTCTGAGAGGCATATTAAAATCTTTATACCTTTCATTTGCATTTACCATCAGGTATCCTGTTCAGTGGAATATATTATTTTCACTCTGATACTATGAATTGAGTTATTTTGTGGTTTAATGCTATTGCATTTTGATTATTTCTGTGCAATTTAGTTGAAATAAGAAAACAACGTGTGTTGAACTCTAGCTGAATGTCATTTGATATGCCTTTCCACTTTCCAGTTTGCATTGCATTGGAAAGAAGCAGGGAAAAAAATAAAAAATAAAAAAAACACTGTTTCTTTAAATGAGAGCGCATCTGCTATTTTGTTTACTGTCTATGGCGGAACATTCCCAGTGTCAGCAATAGCCTACATGCAAGGGTGCATAGCTAACCTTGATAATACCTAACAGATTAATGCTATTCATACACAGCCATGTAATGCGATTTGCTTATCCGCAGGTTTCCATATAAAGCAGGTTACTTAGATATTACATACATGCGGTTAATATCCATATTTACTGGTTTTCTATGAAATATGACAGTCAGATTTTAAAAAATCAGTTTGGAACAAATCTCGCAATAAAATCGACGACTGTTTCCTGGAGCAACAGCAGCACTAGCGCGCGCTGAATGCCTCTACCGACCTGCTGATGCTGCATGGGCTGCGTTTTCATTTATAAAGCTAGAGGATTAAAACATCTGTTGTGACCTACAAAACATACACTATATATACCACTTGTGTGATAAAAACAAATATCAATGCGTGTGTAATGTGAAGATTACACGAAAATGAACACTGAAACACGGTGCGCTAAAAGGGAGGATGCGCGCTTACTTTATCAGTAGTGCCTGGACGCAGCCGCTCCAGCAACCTGCACAGGACGACCCCATCCTTTAGCGAAGACTGCAGAAATCCATCAGGGTCCGAAATAGTCTTTTTTGGTGATTCCAAAACCCCGAGCGTAATGAGCCAAGTAACCGTTTGTTCCGCCGGATTCATGGCCACACCAGCAATGTCGATCGATGCTATCAGTAGCCTATTGCGATTGTAAAGAAAAATAAATTAGGCTGTCTGTTATTAACCAGTCGTTGAACTGGGCACCATTTTCTCTAAAACGTGTTGTTTGAGGGATGGCGCATTATGTGGCGCTCCATGGAGATGAGTAATGCTATCCCTTCGCTCCCATTTCCTTTATCACGACAAGCTTTTCACTGGGATACAGTCAAACGCCTTTCACTGGGATACAGTCAGCGCACTGAACCAGCATCTTCCGCCAGATGACATCACAGCACAGACACAGCATATGTGACCAGTCGGCTTCGCATCCTGCTTTGCATGTGGACTACATAGGTTCACCTGCTCTTTGCATGACAAATGTGTCGTAACAGAAAGATCTACTGTACATTTGTCACAAGCTCTAGGATTAGAGATCAGTGAGAATGAGCTTTTGGTTAACGACCTTAATGAAATGACATCGTGAAGCAGTTTTATTCGCTGTGGGAGTGTGAAAGCATGGATATAATATAGGGGATTTTAAATATGCAGTCTTCAGCCCTTCCGTTATTGGACAGGTTCATACGCCACTGTTGTTGTATCAGACTAGTGTAGTTAATATATGATCCGCAGGGTGGCGTCCTTTGACATAATATTTAGCCTGCTGAAACGCTTCTTGAACCAGCCTAAAATGGTTTAATGATTTTGAGCTGGATTAGACTTGGTTTTGCTGTTCTCTCAGTCTCCAAAACCTATTTAAACATCAACAGATGAGAGTGGGAAACCAGTCTTTTTTTCCAAGTCATAGGAATGTGTAAGGTTGTTGTCTTTCATTAGCCTGTTTTCTTTTTATCAATTTCTGGATAATTTACAGAACCATTGCAGTTAGTAAGGTTGTTGTTTTTAAAAAAAAAAAAAAAATGGCTGCCATTACTTCAGTATTCAGTGCTACATGATCCTTCAGAAATTATTCTAATATGCTGATTTCCTGCTGAAGAAACATTTCTTACTATTATCAATTTTAAAATCAGTTGTTCTGATTCATATTTTTGGAGCAACTTCGATACATTTTTTCGGGATCTCCGGCAGCATTTATTTCAAATAGAAATCTTTTGTAACTTTATACATGTCTTCACAGTCACTTTTAATCAGTTTAATGCATCAAGTATTAATCAGTCATCTTTCAGACCTTAAACATTTGAACAGTAGTGTAGCTTTTATTACCATGTGTGACAGCAGTAACTAAGATGAAAATTTATAAATGACTCTCACCTATCACCCCTCCCTCACTAATCCCACCAACCCACTAAACACTATGATAGCTTTCCATCCAAAGGCCATCCTTATTGCACAACATTGACCTTGAACATACATGTTATACAACTTGTGTCCACAGTACTGAGAATGTATTGCACATATATATCTCATATTGCCATGCCACACACTTCTATATCTTTTATATAAAATAAAAATGAGTACATACATTTAGCTATGCATTTTCCTGCTATAATTTGCTACATTTTTATTTTCTAAATTTCAGTATGTCATCTGTTCTGTGCTATTCTTGCTAAGCATCAAGGAAATGTTGTTGTACGATGTAAACTGTTACCCTGTGCAAATGACAGTAGAGAAAATAACACCTTTAGTGGCAAAAAGCTCTGATTTGTGCATAACAGTAAACTGGCACAGTCAGAGTTTAAGTACAATCTAAATCAGCATGAGCTTGAATGGAGAAACTGAAACATTTATCAAAACTATGTTCCCTAGTCAAATTGGATAGACAGCATAAACCACTACTTTTCCTTTCCAGTTTACCACTCACTCCTTCTCCCTCCTGGATCATCTGGCTAGCTACCTAGAGGAATCTGAGTTCCCAATGGGTCACCATGGATACCAGTGGAGGTTCAGTGTTCGTCTCAAGAGTCAGCTGAAAAGAGAAGCAACCCGTTGTTGCTGGGGGCAGAACCTCGTGTTTTAACAGGGCTGCCATGGGACTACCTACAATCCCCTAGACCCATCATCTCTAGTAGCTGTAACCAAGGATGCCCTTGCGATATTTCCTCCAAGAGAACTCTCTAGGTGGACCCTCACCCCTTTTTAATTTCTTTAAACATTTTGATTCAATTTTACATTGAAGTATTCTTTTCCCACTCTAGTTTTCTAAGTGTCCTATCTGTTTGTCTTTGCCTAAAGAAATCATCAGTGTGTCTGTTTGTAAAATACATTAATGCCACCATCTTACACCTTCTGAGCTAAAGGTGTTGTTATATAATATGAGATCAGGAGAGCAGTCTATATTTTATTGCTCATCTGGCTCTTCATCAAATGTAAATACAAGATTATGTGTATAAAATACAGAGAAGTCTGCATGTTTTATTGCTGTATACATTACAGATTTATGTTTTTATTTTCAATAAATTTATGACAAGTTTGTACAATGTTCATCTGTTCCCTTTTGTGTAGGAGTGACAACTGTAACTCATAAATATATACAGAATACTCTGCCTGAACAAAAACACCACAGATGCACATTCATTCTTCATTAAACTCTCAAACAAAAGCTTTTCTCAAATGCTTGTAAGTGCTTTAGATTCAAACAAGTTTCACGTCACTTCCATGTGTGACTTTTGTTTTTTTAAATAGTGCATGCTGTAATACTTTATCTTTCTCTGACACTACCTCTCTCTCACACAGCGTTGCAGTTTCTCAGTTTCAATCTATTTTTGATTATTTTCTTGCTCCAGGTGTGGCTCTCTTTTCATGAGGCTAAGTAATGACTGAGAGGTCATAAGAAGAACGCTCTGAGTAATGAAACCACGACTGTGAGAAAGAAAGAACAGCAGCACATCTGGGGCATTTCTGTCACTACCATGCAGACAAACACTGTTTGTGAAAGATGAGTTGCAAATCACCTTAAATCATGCAGCTTGATTGATAAGTTATTACTTTTCTTTGTGATCAGATTTATTTTCATCTGGTGCACAATATAATAGATGAAAATGTCCCTTAGACTTAAAAATAAACCAGTGACCTGAGCCAAATCTAGCCACAATATCATAGAGTTCAGAGAGTTGACCTTTTTTTGATTTAGGCTAGACAGAAATCCACAAACCCCATGGCATCAGGCAGTGAATTTTGCACAGGCAAGTACCACTTACATTTCCTTATGAAAATATATTACGAGCATGCATGGTTTAATAATGGGGGCAGTTTTTATGTCCGTCAAAAATTTGTCAGATTTATATTAGTTCATTCTGGCTGTTTTAGATCTTTGTGTGCATATGTTGTAGAATTAAAATGGCTGTGTTTTCTATAAACAGGACAGCAAGAAGTCGAGCTGATCAATCTCGAACGCACCCAGTGCAAACCTAATGCATCATTGTTTGGGAAACAACAAATCAAGATGGCAAGAAGGTGTCAGAAATCTGTCATTTTAGGATTTTTAGTCTCCAGATGTTTCTATGTTGGACAAGATTGTGTGTGTCAGATGTCAGGAAGCGTCCTTGCAAGTTGCACACAGACACAAACAAAAGACATGCTGCACTGATGAGTGAATGAAAAATCGGTTTCATAGACAGAGAAAGTGCATGTCTCCCTAAGCATGACCATAAATTGTCTCCTGGCTTTCACAATACATTAAAGCTGCTAGGCTCTGTTTGCATGTTTATCTTTCTTTTCAGTGAAATGTATGAAGCAATGTGGGGGGAGATGTACACCAACAGATCTGGGAGTATTCAGTGAGTAACAAGGTTATCTCTCTATCTATCTCAGCACACAGTCAGACACATCTGGAAATTCTGTGGAAGTCATTTCTTGCCTAATCATTTTCTGTGGGTATATAACAGTTTGCATTCCATTCTTCCTCTTAAGAGATATAAGGCTAAGCTCTTACATGTATATTTTAAGATATGTGTTTGCTTTGTTAAAATCATCACTGATGTTAGGCGAGGTCTCCCTTACAAGCATAATAGATAGATAGATAGATAGATAGATAGATAGATAGATAGATAGATAGATAGATAGATAGATAGATAGATAGATAGATAGATAGATAGATACTTTTTTGTTTGTTTTCCCAGAGGTATTGATGCTTCAGCTTCTCGGTGACTCTGTCTCCCTCCTCCCCGCTTGCTTACGCAGGAGTGTTTCTACGAGCATCTCCGTTCATCGCCGTCATAGCGCTCTGACGCGATGTTTAGGTGACAGCGCCGAGCTTTCGGTCCGTCAGCCTCCGCCCATCGCGTGCTTCCACAGAAACACCGACCGTGGCTCTGAGATGCGTAACCTGTTGACGCTCGTTCTCATGCGCTGCGCGGTGCTGCGCTCCTGTATCTGCCAAAATGGACTACTGAAAAATCGACCTCAACATGCCTACCATTCATGGAAGTAAGGGAAAACTTGCACGTGTTTGTTTCATGCTTCACCACGCATCCCAGGTTAGTGTCATAAGGCGTTTAATTCAATTGTTTTCAAGGAGAGATAAAAACATGATGATAACGAAACTTTTTGTTTGGTGTTATCCTATTTTTTCTCTAGATTTGATTTGTTTTTATTATTATTTTGTATTGTTATTATTGATGAATTTCTACAGAACATTAAGGGGTGCAGTCGCGTGCAACCCGGTTTCTTGCGTCCTATACTTTAACAAATGTCAACTATTTTTAAAACACAAACTTTATATATATATATATATATATATATATATATATATATATATATATATATATATATATATATATATATATATATATACACATGTGATGTGCAGTTATTATAAGTTGTTGTTGTTTTTTTTTACATAGCCTACCTGTGATGTGCAAATAGCCTATATGGTAAATTTGTAAATAATGGCTGTGTTTATGTTTTGTCAATGTTATGTCCGAAGTTGATCCTCACGAATCGCTTGCTGTTGCTATGGTTATCTCCGCGAACTTGAACACGATTTCTTATCTCATCGCGAGAGTCTTTTTAACGTTGGGTAGAAATAAGTGTCCTAACTAACTTGCAATCTAACTTTTGTCTCCGAAATGTTTGAAAACGCTGATTGTTGCTTTATGTGTAAGGAATAATAAAAACAGTTGAAAAAGATGTATTTAGAAGAATCATGCGCTGTCATATCTTTATAGTCTACACTGACAGAGCTTCTGAGATGTGATGCTTTATGGTTTTGTCAGTTGAACTGTTTTCCGGTGTGAGTACCTTTGAGCGCAACTTGGTGTTTTCGGTTTTGCTGTGTGGCGCGCGCAGCTTTGATTAGATGGTACATTCAAATTCAAATTTTTAAATAGCGACTTCCTCTTCTGTCATTCTGGAGAGCTTCTTCAATCTGTCAAGACAATCATCACCTGCCTCTCCTGCTGTTACATCATGTTTATCTCTGCGCTTTAGTATCTCAGTTTGGACTTCTCCACTGAGACCAGAAGGCGTCTAGGGGATTTTGCACGTTGTCTGACTAGGTTCGCTTGTACTAATATTTACAGACGCATATTTGGGTATAATAGTAATTTTAAAAAACTGGGAGAAGAAGAATTGAAGATCAGCTGAGGGCGCAAAGAGGACCAGTACTAAGTGAGTAAGGTTATAAATGCACCTAGTTTAGCTTCTGAACTTTGGGAATTTCTCCATCTTGCTGACACACACACACACTCTCATTCACTGCTGCACTCATCCAAACACACTGGCTTCACAAATGACTCATGCTCAATCATTCCGAAAGTTATAAAACGGGTGTTGTGAAGAAGGCTTATTATAAAACAAAAAAGTAAGGGATCATCAAAAAATACATCATAATTTCCTACAGCTGTGTGTGAGTCAGCTTCTACACTGAAAGCATTTGAGGACACTTATGTATATTTCAGTTCAGACAAGTACATGTGTGCAGACCACCACTATGGCACCCAAATTACCTGCAGATGTCAGCTGTGCCGCATTTATTCAGCTGCAGTGTATTCCTTAGATTTGGTGCTCAACTTATAACAGGTGGTATTATTTTGATTGGAAATCACCTGATTGTTCAGATATTTTTCAGAGCACTGCTCAAAGATAACATTCTTCTCTTATAGATACCTGTGTAATTGCACAATACAATACTTTTGGTAACACTTTATTTTTCAGTGTCTTTGTTACATGTACACACTCAGAAAGAAAGGTACAAAATCTGTCACTGGTGTTACACCTTTGTACCGTATTCACCTCTAAAAAATTTACATATTAGTACCTAAAGTGTACATATTAGTATGTTTTGAAAGGGTACCGCCCCAGTGACCCCCCCCCCCCCACCCCCCAACACATCAGTTCTACTGCAAATACCAGTTTGACTCCTATTCAATATACATCCTTTAATGCTAATGAGATATATAAATGAAATGATCAGCAACTTAGATCCAGACTGAGGACAAATTGTATTTGGAATCATGCTTATGCATAACTGCACTTAAGTATTGGTTAAAAGCACCATAGTCTCTTCTCTGTGAAAAAACAACAAAAAAAAACCTTTCCAAGACACACTCACTCTGACACTGTAAATTAGCATTGGAAGATTATATGATAATCTCTACAAAAAAGGGTTGGAGGCACTGAAGTTGAGTTTAGTGTTGCTGTTTACAAAATATATTATTAAGTTTAGCCCTTCTGGATGGATATTTATGATGCCGCTTGATCGTTTACTGAATGGAATGGAATAGGATTATTCTATGGATGAATTGCTAACATTTCTAGGAATGAGTATTCTAAGTGCTATAGTAAGTAAAGAAATCACCGCAAAATGTAATGCCTTATATGCGGCGTATTTATATCTTTTAGTTTACTAGTTTTCTGTTGAGAGCACTTTAAAATCTAAATGAACTTCAGGCATGTTTTTTAATTTTTTTATTGAGGTCTTCTTTCATAATAAGTTATTAGGTCAAACTATTTGTGTGTTCATGTCATCCCTTTGCCCCAGTTTTGCATGGGCTGAAGGTTTTCATAAATGTAAATGCAGTCTTCAATATCAAAGTTTTAATAGGCAGCCGCCATGTACATGTGCATTGTGCTGCACTGTATGTGTGGGATCATGCTGAATTCTGTGTAGGTGAATGAGCACATAAATAGATGTGTACGTCTTCCCAGGGCTGCTGTTGTGGTCATAGGTATTTTTAGAAAGAGCACAATAGATGTCTCCTTTTCAAAATGGTGTTTTGGTTTTGTTGTACTGTTTCAATTGTAGAAATGCCAAATCAGCAGTCTGCTTTATGATTAAATCTGCCCATGTCAAAGAATCTAAGGAGTGTGCAGACAGAGAACAGTGAGATGCACATACATAGAGAGACAGAGAAGCAGCCGCAGGTTCACCTGGGAAGCCTTGTTGTTGGTGAAGAGAGGTGAATCCTTAGTGACTAAAGGCGGCGAGAGAGATAATGAAGCAGGTGGATGAGAGGGAAGGGGGAAGAGTTATGCTCTGGAGGGAGGTGAGTGTTTTCGAAATATTGCTACAGGCTAGGAAGAACGATTGATGTGTATAATGTATGTTTACGATATGATACTGTTCTACAGTTCGACTTTAGCAGTCTGTGTTGAACACATGGTGGTGTTCAACCTAGTAGTTTATCATCAAGTTGATCCAAACCTGTAAGAGTTTCTTCTGTTAAATAGTGGTTAAATATCATTGTTTGGCAAATATTTGTGAGCACAATCCAGTCATTTCAATTGTCTATGCCATAAGGAATTCCATATGAGGCCAAACAATTTATAATTTTACAAGTTGGTCACACAGATTCGGTGTCTCTGTAAGATGCTATCAAAATATTTCTGTTTGAATATCTGCACCATCCTGACACATGTAACATTGTCTCATCCAATGACCATCTCTGTGTATATCCAAAATCAGAAAATGGAAGTGTGATCAGTTGTCTTTTTTATTATTATTTATTATTTATTGGCATTGGCCAAAATTGCAGTCGTGCAACTTGGCAGCATGGGTGCAGAATCATGCGAAAACAATCATTTGTACCATTGCAGAAATTTTTAAATAGCAGTCAGCCATATATAATTTATATAAAATACTTTTTAATGAGAAAACAATTATTGTGTGCAACTTTTTTGAAACAGTTCTGACTTAATGTTTTACACTCAGATAAATGACTGTCAGACCATGAGCATTTTTAGCTTAATCAGTCAAACACTGCACATCTGTTTTCCTAACGATTGTGAGAGTCGATAACTCATGACCATTTCACACGCTGCTTCCTGCTCTGTGACACACACACAGCCACAAGCACAAATTACACAATAAAGTTTTTACTAAGTAATTTAATCACACATATTATAAGAAATGCCATAAGCTTCCACAAAACCACTGTAAGTTCTTCATCAAAAGGTCATGTACTCTCACTGATGTATGTTAGGTCATTAAGTGGATTAACAGTCACTCTTTAGTAACACAGGATCAAAATGAGACATTACTTCTACAGAGTCTGCTACTGTTATGAGTAACATCCAGGAAATAAAATTTTTGGTTGTCACTGAAAAAGTTCATTTTCCAAACCTGTAAGTCATTTTGACCTTTTAGCCACTGTCCTTTCATCTCTATGTAGGACATGACCCACTCCTGGCCTTACCAGCAGCCCCCAGGGGAAGGGGGCACTCAGCATTTCCTGTACTCACACGCAAAGGTACGCATGCACAGGGTTTATTACAGACTGCAAGTAAGTGTGATAAATTCACCAATATAAAGCACCATCTCTGCTCTGTCTCTGTATATTTATCTTTCGCTCTCCTCCTCTCTCTTCCATATGGGTATTATGCTTGCATTGTTTATTTGCACACACTCATAAATCTGTGTTGTTTCTGTGTTGAGTCACTACAGAAATTATGCAATGCCCAGGCAGCAATGCCCCAAGCACAATGCAGGCCGGTTCTAGGGACTGTAGAGTATCTTTCTACCACTATGATCCAGAGTTTTTTAAAATGCAGAAAATGTACCTGAATTTAATGACACCTGGTTAAACTGGATTTTGGGGGCTTAAGGTAAAAGGTTAGGTGCTAAAATACAGTGTGACAATGTTTAGTATAGTTTAGAGAATTCACCCTTCTGTCTTTTGTCAAGATGCTGTTTGTGTTGATTTGACTGATTTGGTTTATGCTGTTTATCTGTTTTAGGAGGGAAAACAGCCCAATTCACATCACAGACATGGTAAACATGCTACTGTGCAAACTTTATGTTTGGAGCACTGTTTTTGATACATGTCTCTCTGTCTGGATTAGGGATGCACCAAAAGTTATTCTGACTGATACCGATAAGATGATTATTTTCATGTTATGGCCAATAGCTGTTAAATGACTAATAATAAAATTATTTGCTATTTTGTGTTGATACAATTCTAAAAACTAAAATCAATCATTTTAAATGTTACAAGTGAATTAAGGCATCACAACATTGTAATATACAATATGAAAATTTGATATTTATTTTTATATTAACAGTGTTAAAAAAATTACAAAATATTATTACAATTTAAAATAACTTTTTAAATACATCTTAAAATATTTATTTCTTTGATGGCAAAGCTGAATTTTCATGATCCCTCAGAAATTATTCCAATATGCTTTTTTTGTGAAAACCATGATTTTTTTCAGAACTCTTTGATGAATAGAAAACTCAAAAAGAACAGCAATTATTTGATTTAGACAACTTTTGTAACATTATAAAGGTCAATTTAATGTGTCTTTGCTGAATAAAAGTATTAATTTAATTTAAAAAAGTTATACTGACCCTAAACTTTTGAACAGTGGTGTAAAATTAAATATCCAATGTTGACCGATATTTATTACACATCATTTAATACCAAATTGATATGGTACAGATATATTGTGCATGCCTATTGTGTGTGTAATAAGAAGCTTGCTCATCATTACCTGCTTTGTTTTATTTGAGATATCACTACATGATTCACCTATGTATATGTATACACAGCTGTGCTAATATAGCACTGTTTTTACATTCTTCTCCATAATGCTGATGTATTTCTCTCCCTGTTGCTTTCTCAGTGAGGGATGGTGTCTCTATGAGGATGCCCTCACGTCCACTCGTGGCCCCTCATAAATCGTAAGTGGGGTGCACAGCACCCAATCCGTCCATGGTAACCAAGCCCCAGGTTGTGTCTGAACTGCTTCTGCCTGTTCACTTTATTATACCATAAACAATTGCCTTTACAGAAGTCAGTGTTAAACGTCTGTGCATATTAGTGTGTATAATTAGACTGGGCTTCCTGAAATTTAACTGCTATGGACCCACTGCTGTTTAAAACCAGCTTCACATGGAGTGTTAGGCCAGTGTTATATATCTCAACCGTCTCTAACCACCATACTAACTTCATTGACTTCATAAACTTCACTGAGTTAGTATCTAATTACAGAGCAGGTTAACACAGTAGGATAGAGCTCTGAACCACACTACCATAACATTACATCACTGTTTAACATTAGAGCACTGTGTTTATGACCTTTTTCTTTGAAGGTTGTAATGTGATACAATCTCATATAGCTAGACCGTTTGAGGCAAACTCACACATTTAATACACACACACAGATGTGCTGCAGATTGGCTTAACAAATAAGTCTCTTTGTTAAGTGAGTGTGACATTCTCTCATGTTTGACTCTTTCTTTGCCCTCGCAGCATGCTCGCTGATGACCTGAAGCTTAGCAGTGACGAAGATGACAAGGATGAGGTATATCATCAATTAGTATTAATAACTCCCTCACATTCACTCCAATAGTAGTTCTGTAAAAAACAAATTATGATCTCATGTTACACAATTTTTGTAGGAGGCTCTGCCTTTTTGCCTTCTTGGGAAAAATGACACTGCTCTATGTCTGTGCTGCTGAACTTGACATAGTTTATTGAAATTGCGAACGTAGCAAGTTTGATATTTGACTCTAACTTAAACCTACAACACCAGCTCCTTGTACATGTGTGTATCTCAACACAGGACTCCAGGATTATGAGTCATAACAGTCTGAGTCATAAAATACACCAGACTCATGACCTTTCTGCTGTTACTGCAGGACTGTAGCTTTTGCTTTGGTCACGATACTAGTAATGGCCATGAAGTTGAACATTCCAAACTAAAAAGCTCTTTTATTCAAATCTTTGTTATTTATTTATTTATTCTTATCTGTTAATCAGGGAAGTGAGCGAACAACTTCCTGGGCTGATAATGACCGGTAAGTTTTGTGTTTGTAACTGTACCAGTTCTCATTATTATCCATTGTTTGTGTCTGTATGTGTGAGTGTGTGTATTACATACTGAAGAGGTCAGAATATGTGGAATGTGACAGCTGGATGATAGACCAGCCTCTGTTTCTTTTGGCCTTTCAACATGTTCAACCCCCAAACACACACACACACCACTCGTAGTGTTTAGTCTGCATATTTGTTGGGATTTTAAAATTTATTTGATCTTGATAGTCAAGACTGCTGTACATGTAAATGCATTTGAATATGTGGCCTAAGAAGTGCCCGTGCACTTCTCAATCCATATCCTTTGTTTGCATGTACTGACTGACAGCTTGTCAGGCCAGCAGCAGCACCGCACACACACACATGTCGGAAGAGTGAGACATTCTAGCTCAGGGTCTTCGGGATCAGACCCTTCCAGTGAGTGGGAAAGCAGCAGTCAGCGGTCACACAGCCCGAGCCCAGGGACACACAACCGGTGCGGGACACCGACCCAACATCGGACCCTAAACTGCAGTACAGAGGTATGCAGTAGCATTTTTTTTGCCGTGCAGTATGCTATTTCTCATTGCCTCGCTCTCTCTGTTTCCTAGTAGTTGTTTTTAGCAGATGAGGTAAAATGGGATGGTGGGGGGTGGAGAGAGGAATGTTAAGGGGCGGCCGCTTAGACTTTAGAATCTGGGTGTCATGTCAACATGTGGTGCTCCAGATGACTAACTAGATAGGAAGTAGTACGTCAACCTTGATTTCATCACAAAAAGCAGAACTTAAAGGGATTGGTTACCCAAAACAATGAAAATTCTGTTATAATTTTCTCAACCTCATGTAGTTACAAACCTGTATGATTTTACAAAACAACATTGGACCTCACTGACTTTCATTGTATGGACAAAAAACATACAAATATATCTTTGTTTGTGTTTCCCATAAGAAAGAAAGTCATAAAGGTTTGGAACAATGTGAGGGTGAGTAAATGATGACAGAATACTCATTTCTGGGTGAGCTTTCCCTTTGAAACAGCACAGGAAAATAATCCTGATCATAAGTTGATAACAGCTATATTTGAACCATTTTATGCTGTGTTGTGTTCTTATATGACGTTTGGGGGCTCTAGCAAGTCTTACTTTTTTTCATCAGAAGGAGGGATTAAAAGCACTAGTAGCATAGTGCTACACCACCATATGAATGAAGGTGTCTGTGTGACACAGCTGGCTCTATTACTAAACATGCCATCTATTTGGAATCTGTGGAGAAGGGAGGAGGGAACACCATGTGTTTTTCATCTGCATGTAGTCATGTAGTGTCTCTGAGGAGGACGGCTTGGAAACACCACACAGTTCCAGGTAGAGGGGGGTTTGAGGGGAGGGGCAATGGGAAAAGGGCACAAGAGATGCAGTGTCTTTGCTGGAAAGAGAGAGAGAGGGAAAGGGGGAATGTTTGAGTGGAGGAGTTAAAGTTTAAATTAGCTCTGGTCAGCTACTGGAGGCGAGAGAGGAAAGCTCAGTCTGCCCTGGAGCTCAAGTGTGCTTTCAAGTGAGTATTTGCTTTGATTTTGTGGCGTTAATTCAAATGATTTGTAAAGTCAATAGTGAGTATAGCTTACTTTATTACTCTATAAAGTGAGATTATATTGTCATACAGTATTTATATTCAGTGCATTTATTTCTGGTTTGTAATAGTTTAGAGTGAGTGAACTGAAGAGGCATTGTAATGGTGAAAGCAGTGTGAAATTGAAAGAGGGTTTGTTAGGGTTTAAGGAATCTCCAGTTTTCTGGCCCTTTCTCTTGTTCACCCTCTCACCTCCTGTTTTTCTTTTCCTCTCTCTCCCACTGACACACAGGCCCATTTTCATAAATGCTCATATTTCCTGTTAATTTGAATCATTTCTCATTGCCATTATTTCGGTATTTTTTCCAATAATACTTTCTCACTATCACATTGCTGAGTAAATACATTGTCATGGAGTCAGATAATGATTTATACAATCTTCTGCACACATAGAGTGTTTACTTTTCATCAGTATGGTAAAGAATAGAGATGTTCAATAGCTAGAAGTTCTATCTATCTAATATTCCTATGATTAGCCTATAACCTGCCATGATTGACTGTGCATCACCATTATTGTTTTAAATGTGATGTCAAGCCACACACTTCTTTGTTAAAGAGGTTCTGTAATATATTTTCTGTGATACTGTTGTCATCCTCAGTGCTCAAGCGTTTATGGTCAAGAGCAGGTTCACTAATAATAATAATCTTGTAAAGTTTTGTAATCCAGGTCACTCTAGATTTATATTTGATCAAATTCACATAATTTTATTAAATTCAAATTTAGAGTAATATTACTTTACCAGTTTTACCATTGTTACATTCTCTGTCTTGAACTCATGTCCTTGCTCTGTTCAGACGGAGAGCCCACCATCCACACAGTGGCAGCTGGACAGGTGGCTTGAGAAAGTCCCTAAAAATCATCATTCATCTGACCACGACCCAGGTGGAGGACAGCGACGGAGTGCGAAATCTGACTGTGGCCGAGGACCATCACCTGGAAGATACTGGAGCAGAGACTCTGAGTCCAGACGGGATTACAGTCCATGTGAAAGTCCGGTCCCAAGTCCAAAATTTGACTACAGCCCCAGAAACAGTCCTCATCCCAGCCCAGAATACAGTCCATGCCCCAGTCCAGGAATTAGCCTTGTGCCGAGCCCAGTGCCAAGTGTATGTCCAAGTCCAGGAGACAGCCTCCAAGGGAGTCGAAGTCCCAGCCCTTTACCTTTACACCCTCCCAGAAGCCCCAGTCCAAGTCTTTCATCCACCGCAGTACCTAGCCAAGGTACATATCCTCAGGTACAGCCACCTCAAAAAGAAAGTCCAAGGCATATTGCAAGGCCAACCGTTACCTCTAATCCAGCACATCATCCCAAAGTAAGGCCATGGGTACCTCTGGACCATAGCGCCAACCAGAGAAAGGAGTTTAGACCCAAAGACTCTAGATCCAGAGACTCTCGATCCAAAGACTCTAGACCTGGTCCTCCCCAACAACCCCATCATTCCGAACACAACTCAACAGAAAAGTCACACAAAGATCTCACACACAAACCTGAAGCCAAAAACTCTGAAACCACATGCAAGCAAAGGTTTAACTCACCTTCAAACCCCATTTCAAAGCATTTGTCAAAGCAAAGACCAAGCGTTAGCCCAAAACCACAAGCCAGGCACTCATCTACAACTGACCATAGTATTGAACATAATCACAGAAGCAATGAACCTACAGGGGTGTCAATCCACAGTTCACACTCCAAATCAGGCCATTCATCTCATTTTAATACTCTAAAGAGTTCCGAACGTGGTCCCTCGTCAAAATCCAGGGACTCATCCCGAAGCGAAGTCAACAGTCGATCTAGTCACAGCTTGAAGACTAAATCTTTCCCGGATACAAAGCAGTCCATCTCCAAACAGACTTCCCAACAGAGTTCAAGCCCAAAGCCCAAGGTCAAACTAGGGGATGCCCCAGTGCCAAGAACCGGGCATTCCCAAAAAGACCCAAAGCCCAGAGAGAGAGAGCGAGAGGTGGACAACCGAGGTAAGGCCCAGGGAGCAACCCTGGTGCAGACCAGCAAGGAGCAGAGACAAAGACTGGCGGAGGAGCAAGTAATAAGGCGTCGCTGGGTTCGGAGTTCTGAGGAAGAGGAAGACGAGGAAGATAGGAGAACCGAGGAAGGGGAAAGAGAGAGGAAGCGGAGGAGAAGGAGGGAGCAGGAAGTTGAATGGAAGGCAGTGCAGCCCAAGCAAAGACCTCACACCAACAGCCAGCATCACGCTCAAAAGGAATACAATGGACTTAACCTTGAGGAGCAGAGAAGGAAGAAGAGAAGGTGGAACAATGAGGACATTTCCTCAGGTCCTCATGTGACAGACACTAGCCTTTCTCCTCCACTTTCTCCACCTTCCCCTACTCCTGTCATCAAGCCCACTCGTCCATCATCTTCCTCGTCCTCATCCTCCTCATCATCATCGTCGTCCTCATCATCTTCCTCCGAGTCAGACTCTGAGTCCAGTCCACCCCGGAATGTTGCCAAATTCCCTGCAGATTCAACATCAAACCAAAAAACTGTGTCAAAAAGGAGCAATGACAAACAGACTTCTGGCACTGGTGCTCACCCCCACGGGTCGAGCTTAAGCACCCCTGAGACAGATAAACAAGGTCGGGGCAGACACAAACTCTACACACTGGTGCCTTTCGGCCGATCTGAAAAGTCCCCCACGGTCGCACATCGAGGCCTGAGAAAACTTGTTGTGAGGATAGACCTCTCACTTCTGGGTAGAGTCCCTAGTGCAGATGAGATTACCGAGAGACAGTCCTCATCTTCAGCTTTGTCACTGGGAAAGGCAAAAGAAAAGACATCAATGAAACACCTGCATCACTTGGACCAACTGCCGGGAAATGGCAGAAGTAAAAGAAAAGTGAGGAAGAGAAAAGCATCTTTATTTTTAATCAATATATACAAATCTACAATTCTTAAATGAATGTTCTTCTAAATATGAGATTTGTGTTTTTGCATACATGTAAGTTTTTTATTGTGTATTTTACTATATCAGGCTGAAAATGGAGATGCTCAAAGAGAGAATAAGAGAAATCAATCACGTGCAGATAAACTACCAGTGTCAGTCCATAATGAGACTGAGGAAACCTTCAACAAGCAAAATGGGTATATTTAGACCTAATCACTTAATTTCTTTGTGATGAGGAACTTTTTTTTTCATCATGCATCAGTGCTCTCTCTTTGCAGATACAGTTTACGTAATATTAAATAAGCTGTTATCTTGCTCTGAAAGTATAATTTTGTTGATTCAGAAAATGTATACTATTGCAAATACATACAAGGGGATATCCATGAGTAATTACCACTGTACAATTATTGTACAGTGCTGCTTTAGTACATGGAAAGACATAATGGGAAGCCCCTATGACAAAATACAAACTTGAAAAAGGCCAATTCATTGCTATTATTCTTGTCCACTGGGACAAGTTTACTGTCTGGCTCATGCTCATTGGATGATGTCCTTTTTATTGCTGTGTATGCAGATGTCAGGACGATTACTTTTTTTCCAAGAGGCCAGTATCTCCATTGTCTCCTCCATCTGGCATACTGGAGCTCGCAAAACCCTCAGTAAAAACTCAGCATGCAGAGAAGTACCATACACCTCCAGAAAAAGACAAAGATTCAACAGCACAGAAAACACAGGTTCTTAAAATATTACTCACATGGAACACTAAAGTCTTTCTTTCTTTCTTTCTTTCTTTCTTTCTTTCTTTCTTTCTTTCTTTCTTTCTTTCTTTCTGTTTCTTGTCTTGTTTTGATTAAAACCATATAGCAAATCAAGAACCTTGCATGGCCAGTATTGGAAGAGGGTTCTTTACTGGACTTCAAGGAATGTAACAATTGTTCTAATATAATATATATTAATGAAACAGGACCAGAAGACGCAGCCCAAGGTAGAGGTGGAGTGTGTCAGGGTGTCAGGACACCTACAGTCTCACTCTGGATCGCTGGTTCCTGCCTCAAACCTTCCGCTCCACTACAGAGGAACCGTACCTATCAGTGATGTGTGAGTTAATGTCTGTAAATGCCTCTGTTTCATTTAACAGTGCTGTGGCATTTTCATTTCAAATACCTTCCCATAGTTCTTTCCTAATCTCTCCTTTCTTTTCTTCATGTTAGCTCTCATCATGCTGAGTACTACTTGCATGAGGCCAAGAGGTTGAAACATCGAGCAGACGCAATGGTAAAACAGCATTGTGAACGCAGACATTATTAAATATTATTACCAGTGTTGGGGGTAATTCATTACAAGTAACTCGAGTTACGTAATCAGATTACTTTTTGCCAGTAACTAGTAAAGTAATGCATTGCTTTTAAATTGGCAACAAAATATCTGAGTTACTTTTTCAAATAAGTAACGCAAGTTACTTTGTTTTCCATTTACTGATTGATTCCATGTTGAAAGAAAGATTTGTGCGCTTATGTAAACATGATAGATATTGTAGTTCTAGACTAAATGTAAATATGCATTTACTCATCTCACCTGCACAAAAACAGAATCAGTATTCCTAGAAATGAACAAAAACAGTGAAATGCAAACTCTGTTAAATAACACATGGTCCAATTCAACCATACGAATAAGTAAAATGACTATAGTTAAACATCACATATGTTATTTTATTTATTTTTTTATTATTTATTTAGTTATTTTATTTATTTGGTTATTTTCATTATTTATTGCTGAAATTAGATTACAATAAGTGTTATTTTTATTAATTATTTTTTTTGCAAACCCAGCCCAGGTGAGAAAACGTAGTGCAAATGTAATGCATTACATTATTGTAATGCATTATTTTTAAAAGTAACTTTCCCCAACACTGATAACCAGTAGACAAGATTATTACAGAGGTCAGAGTTTTGCAGCCTTGAAGTCACAACCCCACATGCATTCTCAAAAATAACAGACAAAAGCTATCACTGGGGCATTACTTTGTGTGTGTGTGTGTGTGTGTGTGTGTGTGGAATTGCCTGAGATTTTTAGGAATCTTTTTTATGCTGTAAAATTGACTTTTGTTTAAAAAAAAAAAAAAGCTGCTGTATGACAGAAAGTGGGGTCCCAAAGATTATAGAACCCATGAAATAAGTCAAAAAACAAGGATAAAAATTTTTGGTCTGTATCCTCTGTAACTAATTCATCGACTTCTTTCTTTTATCCTTTTGTCTGTATCCCTGTTTGCAGGTGGATAAGTTAGGAAAAGCTGTGAATTATGTGGATGCTGCTTTGTCCTTCATGGAGTGTGGTAAAGCCATGGAAGATGGACCGCTGGAGTCCAAGTCCCCCTACACCATGTATGCTGAAACTGTGGAGCTCATAAGGTGTTTAAGAGTTTTATTTTTCTCTGTTGCTCTTTTTCTTCTTTTTCTGTATTTTGTTTTTTTTTTTCATGGATCACATGACTGGGTAGCGTCGGATGAATACCGACTATGTTTTACCTACAGTAGTGCTATGATGATAAGAGCAACAACAGGCCACAAAACATGAGAATACAATGTCAATAAATTTTATGTTTTCACAATGACCAATATTTGAAAGATGCCAAAATAGAATTGGCCAGAAAAGGCCAATGTTTGTCAGAAGTTCTGTATTGATTTGACATGTTCTATGTGTTGGATAGATATGCTATGAGACTCAAGACTCACGCCGGACCTGGAGCCATTCAGGAAGACAAACAGCTAGCTGTACTATGGTAAATACAACACTGCAAAAATCTTCAACTGTCTGTATTGTCGTTTTGATTTCCTGAATCTTGATAAAGTCTGTTGACAAAACGCAAATGTTGTTTCTGGTTTGCAGTTTCCGCTGTCTTGCACTTCTTTATTGGCAAATGTTCCGACTTAAAAAGGACAACGCTCTAAAATACTCCAAAGTCCTGCTGGACTACTTCAAAGTAGGCAGTTATCAGTTATCATACATCAATATGCAAAAGACAGCTGAAAAAAATACCTACCAATATAGTTTGTTAAAATAGCCAAGTTGACCTGTTCAAAGATTTACTCATTCTTGTAACTGTTTTTACTTTGAATAGAGTTCTCCAAAAGGATCTCACAAACCCCCTCCTTGGAACGATGCTGGAAAGTAAGAGTTAGTTATAGTTGGGCCTTGAATTCATTTACACACCCACTGTGAGAGAGCTTTATGTTGTACATCTGTGTTTGTGCTTTTACAGAGGAACTGTACCTCCTGCCTCCATATGCTCTGTCAATATAATGGGGTCTCACACAGGCAGCTCCCAAAGCAGTGTCATCAGCATTCCCCATCGTATCCATCAGATGGCAGCAAATCACCTCAACATCACCAACAGTGTCCTGTACAGTTATGAGTACTGGGAGGTGGCTGATAACCTGGCCAAAGAAAATAAGGGTGGGTTTTGAATCAGTTCTGTTTGGGAAAACTCAGCTTTTTTCATCTCAAAGGGCTCATTTTAGTAATTAAGAAAAACATGTATTAGCTATTTATCAAAAAAAAATATATTTTTATTCTACATTTACTATTTTTAATATTTATATATTGAATTATTCTCTCTCACACCCACACCAGAATTTTTCAACTATCTGAACACACTGACTGGACCCTTGACTCTGCATAGCAGCATGGCCCATATCGTCCAGTACACCAGGCAAGGGCTTCAGTGGATCCGGATCAGTGCTAATCTATCATAATACCATGTACAGACATTCTCAAACTTAACAAATCACTTGTTTTGCCAAATTAGCAAAACATTTTACAGTGACCTGCACTCTGTGACCAAGGAGGCTGGTTTTGGATCAAGACTGTTTTTAAGCCCAGACAGTAATGAAGAAAATTGTCTGCCAGTTTCATGACAAGTCATGTGGCATCATTTCATCATTGGGAATTAAGGAATGGACATACCTGTGTTACTTCAGCTTACTGAGCATTAAATGTCAAGATATCTGAGGACACCGTGTCAGAAATAATCATGTTTTCTTTAATGCAATCAAGCAGGTCAAATCAAAAGAACCTTGGTCATTCAATTCTTAGCACTTCTTAAAAAATGCTTTCTGAAAGTTTTGAAAAGGAACCATTGTTGGCTAATTCATCATTCATCATGCTGCTTTTCCAAAATGTGCCACATTTTTATATAAGCAATTAATATTTAAAAGGGTTTTATTTTCTGTATTTAATTAAATTGCCGTTACAAATGTCTTTACTGGTTTAAAATAATTTTTGTATGAAGGGTTGCATCATCTAACTTCATTAAAACTGTTTGTTTGTTTTTTTACAAGAGCCTTTCCTAACTTCTTATGTCAGAATCCGTGCATGAAAAAAATCTCTTCAAGATCTGTGAATGTGATTTTTTTTCTTTGTGCAATAAGTCTGAGGTTTTTTACATAATGTGTCATGTAGATGTTTTGGTGCTGTTTTTCAATAGCCAGCATACAGCCATGACTTCTAATGGCATTGTGTTAAGTTGTTGTAAAGTTTCAACTGACAGAAAGAAAAAAACATAATCAGGACTTTTGTAAATTAAATTGTTTTTACTGGATATTAGTAGTGGTATTGGTGATATGTTGCTGATGATGATGATGATGATGATGAACCACGTCAATTCATTTAGTGAAAAATGTATAATTTTTAGACCTTAGCATAAGATCTCTGAAAAACAAGATTATATTTTAAAACAGATGCAAACCACCCTATATGCAACGCGTAAAAAGACACTATAATTATAAGTCATTATAATCAGTAATTATGTCCCCACTGGATACAACAAATGCCTCGTTTGTAATGGATTTTATTGGTTGTGTCTGGTTGTGCTGGGACACGGCACCACAGTATGGTGAGGGGTGTAACATTTCCATCACACGCTTGAGGCATTCGGCCAATCACAACACACTGGATAGCTGGCCAATCAGCACCTCGCTTTTCAGAATGATGAGCTGCGCTTCGTAAAAATTTACGCATTTTAGAAAGGCGAGGCATAGAGGAGCAACAATAATGTACATTATGTGGGAAATAATGTGTTTTTTATAAACACATTGCATTCCACCAAATAAACAAAATAATGTAAACCCTTTAAGAATCATTGATGAAAAAATATTACATATAAAATCAAATAAACATTAAATGTAAAATTATAATTAGCTGTAAATATGTAGGCCTACTTTATAAATAATATGGCAATTTCATATATGCATAAACATTTATGTATTTTAGTGTTACCAGGGCCGGATTGGGATGCAATTTCAGGCCGGGAAATATGGAGACAGATTAGTCTCAAATATAATTCACGCAAAAAACACGATTCACACATGCGTAAACAATCTCACATGCATGAAACCTAATCCACGTACACACAAAAAAAAAATTCACGTGCGTGAAAAAAAAATATATATTTACAGAAGCAATTCACATGCGCAAAATAAAATTATATATTCATAAAATACATTTCACAAATGCAAAACACAATTTGTAGATATACAACTGTGCACAAAAACCTTTGAATTTTTAAAAATGTACGAGTGTCTGAATGTACAAATCGTCATTTACTACGAATCCACTCGGATTTGTGTGTGTGTGTGTTTTGAGACTTTCCTGGCAGAGCTCTCTTCTCACGTGGGTCTGTCATACTCTTTAGCCAATCAGATGCGAGCTTTACCATTTCAACCAATCATATCATAAGCCACTGAGAGTGCATTCAGAAGCTCGCAGGCAATCGGGGAGACGTCAAGAGAGAAGCCCATAGAAGCCCTGGCGTTACATTTTTAAAATACTATACAAAATAATTAATCAAAATACTTACTCCTGCTCACTCACGCCAAAGAACTCCCCGCTCAAGATCGCCGTCTCTGCAAGATTAACGATGGCAGTTTGCACGCACAGCTACTAGAAGATTTACATCTGTCAGACAGGTTGCTGACGTCAACAGGCTTAGTTTGAGTCTGCGCGTCAGAAACGGAAGTTCTAAGAATCGCTAAAAATGGGCTTCACTTGTCTCAATTGAGTTCCAATTGGGTCGCTGTGTCCATTTCTTTTACTGTCTATGGGATTACTGATGTAAAGGCTTAACTTCCGTTCTAATTAATCCATATTGCGCAAAAGGTGCGCAGAATCGTGCTCCTTGAATGCACTCTCGGTGGCTTATGATATGATTGGTTGAATGGTAAACTCGCATCTGATTGGCTAAAGAGTACGACAGACCCACGTGGGAAGAGAGCTCTGCCAGGAAGGTCTCAAAAACACACACACACAAATCCGAGTGGATTCGTAGTAAATGACGATTTGTACATTCAGACACTCGTATATTTTAAACATTCAAAGGTTTTTGTGCACAGTTGTATATCTACGAATTGTGTTTTGGATTTGTGAAATGTATTTTATGAATATATAATTTTATTTTGCACATGTGAATTGCTTTTTGTGAATATATATTTTTTTTCACGCACGTGAATTTTTTTTGTGTGTACGTGAATTAGGTTTCATGCATGTGAGATTGTTTACGCATGTGTGAATCGTGTTTTTTGCGTGAATTATATTTGAGACTAATCTGTCTCCATAGGGAAATCTCATACTCATCCAGGCCACCCTAAACACCCACAACAAACTCTAAAAACCATTTATATGCCCATCACATAAAAAGGTCTAAATCCTTAGTCTGGGGCTGTGGAAAACAATTAAAGGTTGTCTCTTGAACAGTAACCTGTTGAAAAAGACTGAATATTCTGGTTAGGTATGTTTTGAAGCATGACTGCTGGTTTGAGCTGGTTTAAGCTGGTCCTAAGATGGTCCAAGCAGGAGCTAGCTGCTTAGGACCGGCACATGACCAGCTCAAACCAGCACATGACCAGCTTAAACCAGCTCAAACCAGCTAAGGACCTTCTTAAACCAGCAGCCATGCTTCAAAACATATAACCAACATATGTTGTTTTTTTAACAGGGTACCTTCACTTCCCTTTTCCTTTTCTTCATTTTCCCCAATATCTCTGTCTCTTCCTCTTTTTTCTTGTTTCTGTCACTGCTTCTGGCCGCTTCCTCTCCTTCATCGAGTCCCGAGCATCGATTACTCTGTTCGAAATTGTTTGATGGGAGCGAGGAACAGACGAGACTGACCAATTTATGATTTATTACCTATTTATTATTAAATGACAAAATCGGAAATGATAACTTAGGCACATTGGAAGGCAAAAAAATATATATAATAATAATAAAATAAAATATATATAGCCTATATAAAAAACAAGATAGGGGGCCAAATCAGCTGCCAGGCCCCGGGAATTCTCCCGGTGCTCCAGATGGACAATCCGGGCCTGAGTGTTACTATTTACATGCATGTGTGGATGCATTTTTTTTTTTAATGAATAAAGGTAACATACATTATTTTTTCACATCATTTGGCTAATGTTAATTTATATATATATATATATATATATATATATATATATATATATATATATATATATATAAATATTTTTTAACATACAAATACATTTTAACATTGAAAGTCAAATGTGTTATATTTGCAAAAATACTGTTCATTATTATTTCAGGTTAACTATTGCGTTAACGCATATTAACATTTAACATCCTTACTGAGAAGTGATACGAAAGATACTATTTTATTTATAAAAATATATTTTATTTTAAGTTGTTATTTAAAAATATTTAATTTCATTTATAATATAAAATCTAAGTGCAAAAGTCAAATGATCAAGTTAGCAAAAGTCACTTCTCATTTTTCTAGTTGTTTTTTTTTGTGATATATGTGTGATATATTTAGCAGTGGGAGAAGATAACCTCAATCATATCGCCACTCGTTTACACACACACACACACACACACACACACACACACACACAGGGAGCCTCCTCCTGTTGTGGTACTCTAAGTGTTGCCATGTCTGTTTAGAAATACGCGACCTTGAAGTTGTTTTTTCCAAGCCATATTGCACGTTTTTCTACCGCGATCTGGCAACACGGAGTTCTATCGCCGAAAGTGCGCTGCTGCTGTATTCGTGTGGCCTTCATGCTGTTAGCACACATACACACAACACATAGCGTCAATATTTTGCACAGTTAAAGCATAAATGGCTTCCGGAGCCGAGAGAGCGGAGCCTGGAGAAAGCGAACAGGATGAAGAAGATGTATATGAAGTGGAGAGGATTATTGACATGCGAGTGGTGGAGGTGAGAGAGAGAGTTTGTGGCGGAGCTTCGGATGCCATCTTGCTAGCGATGTAGCATGTCGCTATTACTATCCTTAAATACTGCAGACACGTGTATAATTAATAGGATAAGGCTTAAGAAATAGTCAAAAGGGTGATTTTACGGCCTTAAAACACAAACTTCCCGCAGCGCAGAGAGGCTGTATTCAGTCGCTGTTACTCGGTTAGCTTAGCTCAGCTCGCCGCCCGGTTTGAGCCGCGAGACTCGGTTTCAATGGCTCTCCTTCTTTACGTAAAACCTGCTTAAAATCTAGATGAATTACCACTTTATACCCCGGACTGAATCTACCCGCGCCCAACATGAGTGCCGAACACGAACAGTGGTGTTTCATGCGGAGGAAACAGCTGTTGACAGCAGTGACAGTCATTCAAGGGTTGATATGCAGTTGTTTACAGCATCCATAACACGCGCTGTTATATCTGAGACTGCACATTATTTGTTCTCTTTGAATACAGATGGGTAGAGAAGAGAGACTTATGAATGATCAGGCTTAATCTTACCCTCATGCTTCTAATCACACAATATGCAATTTCGCTGTGTGAACATAAAAATGTAAATAAATCTCTTACAATACACACAAAGATTGCGTGACGGATGAATCGCGTGTGTATTGTTAGCCCTTTGTGCATGGTCCTACTGACGGGAATGCGTTACAATGATTCAGCAGTTTGCTTTATACATCATTTAGTTTTATTTGAACTTAATTAGTTTAGATTAGTTTTAGATGGGAGTAACAGCCCCTGGAATTGTGTAGCTGTACTGTGGGGAGCCGGTTTAGACATGGATTTGGTCTGTAGATGAGTGTTTTGGAGATGGCGTTGGGATCCGTTTGGAGTCTATGTTTCCCTGTTCCTGTTTAAGTTTTTTATGCAAAGGCCCCTTGTGCCCTCATAAAGAGAGAGAGGGGGAAATTTATTTTGTTGAAGCTACGTTCAGCAGCACCTAATCTAGAAATATCACAAGGACATGTCTGTGTGGAGCTGTGCGTCATTAATACTCAAAGAACAGGTGTTATGTGACAGCGGGAGGTTTGTTATTAAGGAACTTAAAGAGGAAGGCAGATAATGGAGTGGAGCGAGCAGACAGTTTAACTGACAAAAGATAGTGATAGAAAAAATGACAGACAACTCCGTTATAGCTGAAGTTGTAGTGGAGATCAATAAGCCTTGGGAAAGTCTATTGAGGAGGTCAGTGTTTAGAGGACGGATAACGCAAAAGTACTGCTCAGTGCCCTTTGACCTGGAGTCAGTTCTACTGCAGTCAGTGACCTGCAGTTTCTGTAATGTGTGAGAGATTTTTCTAGATCTGGGTTGGGTAAAATTGTGTTTTAAAGTAATTTAGGAACCTAATGTCTTATTTTAAGTTTATGTATGCAACAGTATTTCCATTTTAGGGCATCTGTTTGTTTGTCTGTCTCATAATTTTTGGTTAAATGTGTGATTTTTGATTATTTATGTTGATATTTGAATGAGTGATTTATGACACGCCCATATACCCCAACAAGACCTCACCCTAAATTGATAACTTCGCCCGACACTTATGTCACTGACACTGTGGTCCAAAGCGTTTTTCAGAAATTGTGAAATTCTTAGTCTGAACAATTACGACTTGTTGTGTATAAAATTAAATCTTCTACACTACAATCAAAACTATCTGTGATCAGTGCACAAGATGCCCTCACTTTTTGATTGACACATTTTAGTCATTTCCAGTGGTATTTTTGTATCTAGACCTTGTTCATTTGTGAGCCTGAAAGAAAGCTATGTGACAATATGGCCTTTTGAGTGAGAAATACTTCTGTATCTCTGTGTGTGTCAGTCCAAGCGTCTGACACAATTTTATCCAAGTGGTGTCCATTCATACTGACTGCAACATGAGACAGTGATGGCTGTGAGCCAGTAACATCCACTCTCAGATCCACTGACAGCCTGTGCTTACTGGACTACTGCACTTTGGCAGACACACAAAGACAATCATGTCTTTAACTTGATGTTGTCGTAAATACAGTGATTAACCGTTTCTCACTGCTGCTAGTTCCTGCACTGAGGCAGTTGTACAGGAAACTAGCACTCTAATCTAAGCCAAGGCTCTCGAAATAGGTGCGAGCGTACTAGCACTATCTCAAACTTAAAGACATAGACAGATTTAAGTTAACGTACAACAGCCACAAAAGTATGTTGTTGAGTTGCTTGCTATAGTGTCGTGAAACCAGCAGGTGTAAAACAGGAAAGAGATCCCATCCACTCTGTCGATTGGGATTAAACCATATTATTTGGCTTTGATCTTCAGTTATTATTAATCCTCCAGATAGAGTCACATGAAATAAGAGGAACAGGGAATCAGCAGGGTTTGTTTCTTAGCAACGCAGCAGATAATGAACTTCCCTTTGAAACTAACCTGTGGAGCTTGGGATGTGTCTGCTAAGAATTAATTACTGCCTCAATGCCTCCTATGAACTTCACCCTTCTCGTCGTTCTCTCATGTAGTGCATGACACTAGTGATAATGCAAGGTAGACGTCTGACACTAGAACCGAAGTACTACTTTTATATCATAAAACAAAAAGTTCACTTATAAGAGCTTTTCAAGATAAATTACAGTTTGACATGTTGTGTCTGCTCAGTCTGTAAGTGTGTTTTTGAAGTAATAGTGGTCAGTGTTATTTTCACATTATTTATATGCTATTATTCTATTTATTAATATCTTTCTTGAATTAGCTTTTATTTGTATATCTTCAGTTTCCATTTTAGTTTTAGTAATTTTATGTTTGTCATTATTATTATTACTATTTGTGTTTAGATTTTTATATTTATTTGAGGAATTTTATTGTATTTACTGTATTTTATATTTCTCTGCCTTCCATAGACAATAGGTCTCTGATACAAACACGATCCAAAGTGAAAGCGGTCATCAGAGCTCCTGGACAACCGACCAAGCCGCTTATATTAACATGGCAAAACAAGTATCAGAAGTTATTTAAAGTGCAACAGGGAGTGCATATGTATTTCAGTGCATCTACAAATACAAACTGCTGTGTAGGCTATTTATTTGTGCATTAAATTGCAGCTGTCAAATTATAGCTTACAAAGCCATAAAAAATGCACTTGTTCATTTTTGAATGTGCTCATTAACTCAGTAAGAGTGAATTAAAATTGACTTGATCAGAAGCTTTTTTTGTGTTCCTCTTCCCTTACCACTCCACAACTTACCACACCCCCATGGGAGGCCATGATTTTTGACCTCTGACATTTTTACAGGGAGAGGTGCTGTACCGGGTGCGATGGAAGAACTACTCATCGGACGATGACACCTGGGAGCCTGAGGCACACTTGGACGACTGCAGGGAGGTGCTGCTTGCCTACAAGAAGGCCCTGTCTGAGATGAAGCCAAAAAAGGAAACTGGCATGGTGAGACTCTAAAGATATGTTCACTTGATTGTAGTTTTTCTAAGAGCTTGTACAGACAATGTTATATCTGGTTTACTTGATGAAGTCTTTGAGAATATTGATTGTGCTCCATTGTCCCTAGAACTGCCCATGAAGAGTGATTTGTTTGATGCTGATTCTGAGAGTGACGGTGATAAAGAAAAACACAAAGAATCACCTATGATGAAGAAGAAGAAGAAAAAGAAGAAAGTGGAGGAATCAGATGATGACATGCCTGTGAAGGAAAAGAAGAAGAAGAAAAAGGAGAAATGGCGGGAAGACAAACCTCTGCCTGCACCTGAGTCTGATGAGGAGGAGGCAGAGAGCAGGGATCCTTCTCCTGCACCTTCTAAAAAAGAGACAAAGAAGAGGTTCATTGAATCTGATGATGACGATGCCCCAGTTACTCCTAAAAAACAAAAGAAGCTTGACAAGTATAAAGATGGAGGAAAGCAGAAGAAAGAGAGTGGAGAGGACCGCAAGAAAAAGAAAGTCAAGTCAAAAAAAGAGATTGATAGCTCAGATGAAGAGGATGAGAAGAGCGACGCACCCTCTGAGTCCCACACGGATGATACAACGAACACAGAAACAAATGATTCCTTCAGAACCACAACAGCAAAACCCACAGACAAATCTGCGAGAAGTGAGAGCGGAGGTGATCTCAAGCAGGCCAAGCAGAAAAAAGCCAAGTCTGACCTGAAGCTGCAAGGTTTCAAAGACCTGATTCAAGAGAAGAAGCCTAAAAAAGTAGAGGTTTCAACGGCCACACCCAAAGAAAGTGGTGCAAACAAGCACAAGACCCTTACTAATAGCAAGAGCACTAGCAAGTCATCTCGCAGCGAGGAGGAGCCCGACTCCAGTGACACGGGGGCAGCTACGTTCACACCCAAGTCAAAGGTTAAAAGCAAAGGGCAGGAAGCAGGCCCACCTTCTCAGAAGCTTTCATCCGCATCTTCCTCCTCCTCATCCTCCACAGCATCAACAGCACCCATCAAGCCCAAAGAGGAGGATCCGAAAGAAGAAGCTGGTGAGAAGGGAGGTGCCTCTAACTTGTTTGAGAAGTTCCTGTTGAACTGTGAGGCAAAAGATCGTGTACCTAGGAGACAAGCGGACCAGAACAAGATTACAATTCCAAAGGTACAGGACTGAAACTCTGATGTAACCCATTTCCTTCCTTTCCTTTTTTGTTGCCATTTTTGTTGTACACCTGTTAAAACAACTACCAGATTATTATTATTATTATGCTGCTAATTCAAAGAGAGACGTGAAAGAAGTCCCTTATTCTCACCAATGTTTATTTGACCAAAATACAACAAAAAACATAATATTGTGAAGCATTATTATGATTTATTTCACAGTAACTGTTTTCTCACCGGTTTTCTATTTGTTTTAAAATGTAATTTATTCCTATGGTGGCAAAGCTGAATTTTCAGCAGTCATCTAGTCTTCAGTGTTACATGATCCTTCAGAAATCATTCTAATGTGATGATTTGATGCTCAAGAAACTTTCTTATTATCAATGTTGAACACAATTGTGCTCCTATTTTTTGTAAAAATAATGATAGGTTTTGTTTTTCATGATTATTTGATGTCTTTACTGTCACTTCTGATCAATTTAATGCATCCTCATTAAATAAAAGTTTATAAATAAAACCTTTTCAATGATAGTTTAAGTATTAACATTTTTTATTACAGACATGAATGATTTTTTTGTCTTCAAAAAAATGGAAGTTTTATGTTTGTGATTTGACTTTTTTCCCACTTGTTTTACAGGGTGCAGGGAAAAATGACAAGAAAACAAAATTGTCAAAGCAGTCTCCTGCACGGAAACCTGATTCAGACAAGGCAGAGAAGGCAAAAGATGGTAAAATACATTTGTAGCAATCTTAGTGTTATATGGTCTTGGGTTATTTGTTTGATTAACCAGTACATTCTTCTCCTTCCAGTGCCTCGACCTGGTCAGAGTCCTGTCTCTATGGAGATCGATGAAAAACAGGAGAAGGGAGTATCCGAGATGGAGAAAAGTGATAAATCAGACGAGCCGGCCCCCAAGTCTAAGGAGGAATTACAACGAGAGCAGAGAGAGGAAGAACAAAGGAAGAGGAAAGAAAAGATGGAAGAAGAAGAGAGAAAGAGGAAAGAAAGGATCGAAGAAGAGGAGAGAAAGAAGAAAGAGAGAATAGAGGAAGCCCAACGGGAGAGAAAAGCACGCATGGAGGAGGCACAGAGACTTGCAGAGGAGGCCCGGCAAGAGCGGCTGGAAAGGAAGTCCATGGCTGAGTCAATAGCATCTCCTGACTCAACAGAAGACTCCAGATGGAAGGACAAGAGGAGGAGAAGGAGGGATGACAGTGAATCACGGGTCTTCACCGCCTGCGATGACAATCAGGACTCTCAGGAGACCATGGAGCGCTCTGACAAAACTCCTGGTTTGTATTTGGCAATGTAAAGTTAAAAGAGGTTCAGCTTTTAAACATGTCTTGAGACACCTGCATAATGTTTAATTGTACTAGGCATGCATGGTTAATTGAAATAAAACTAAAATCGCAATGTGGCTTAGTGAAATGATCAAATCGCAAAGGTTGTGATTTAATTAATTAAATATATGCATAGTGTGTTTTAGAGTGAAGGGTAGCATTGTGTTCTTTTACACGCGAGCAGCTCGTGATCTGGTGTTTTCAGTGTCTGTTCACAGTAAATGCTTCTCCACACAAACCCATCTGAGTTCAGGTGGCTTATAATGTGCATTTCAAAACGCAACAAGCTCCAGCCATCTTTACATACTTTAAATGAGAAGTGTTTACCAAATGGCAGTGTCACTTTTAGCACAAGCAATCTTTACATACTTTAAATGAGAAGTGTTTACCAAATGGCAGTGTCACTTTTAGCACAAGCAAAGCTTTAAAACATGGGAAAATTAAGCCCATCCATGCTGATGATGGCGTTGATTATTATTATTGTGTTTTTTGCTTTTTTTCAATTTGATGAGTTTTTTGCCCCACATCAGCAGCCCTAATTTGCCCTTAATTTAGCCCTTTTTTTTAACAGAAGAACACATCCTGTGTGATCAATTTGTATTTTTCTATTATAGATGTATTGTAGGCTGTGCATGTGGTAGCTGATATAGTGGGGATCCCAAGCTGTTTTTGAGTCTCTGGATGCTAACAACATGTTTCTGTGTGACAGACAGGGGACCGCCATCTCTTAATCTTGGGGTGGAGCTCAAGCTGGATTGGATGACTCTGGAGGACTTTCAGAAACACTTGAATGGAGAGGATGAGAATCTGTCGCCGCTAGCCTTAACTCCTGGTGAGTGATATCCACACAGAAAATCAACAGCATAAATCGCTCCTGAAGGGCATGTTTAAGGTCCATCTTTCATTTATTGTAATTTTTCAGTTGATGAAAGTTTTCCTCATCATTTTTCTCTCCTCTTCTCCCTTGCTCTGTTTACCATGTCACTTTCAGCTGAGCTGCGAGAAGCAGTGAAAAATGGAAATTACTTGGCGGTAAAACGTGCACTTAGTTCCAAAGAGGACTATAATCTGGACCAAGAGGCATGTAACTTGTTTCCTTTACTCTCTTCCTCTCTGTCTTAAATCTATATTAATGACTCCTCAGAGAAATGGGTGGGTCATGTTGTAGTTCATCATGGGTTAACCATTATGCAGTCAATGTTTTCAGTCAAACATAATTGTCTATAATACCTGCAGAAATGTATCTGTTAAAACATCTAATACATGTAATTAAATACTTGAATTGAATCAATGGGGAAACATACTTTTTGGATCCAGATGGTGTAATTGGAGCATCTACTAGCAGAGGCTAACTGGACCTTTAGCAAGGATACTATTTGAGAGGATGTCATGTGAAGATCTTTGAATGTTTTGTGTATGTGCTGCCACCTGCAGGACTCTAGCGGCATGTCCTTAACGCTGCTGGCTGCTGCAGGCGGTCAGGATGACGTCCTCAGGCTGCTCATTAAGAAAGGAGTGAAGGTTAACGCTAGACAGAAGAACGGCACCACTGCCCTGATGCATGCAGCTGAAAAGGTGCAGAACAACACAGGAACCCTCACTTCAACCACTAATACAAGAGAGTATTAGCATTTTTAGTATAGTATCATTGTATTTGTTTTGGTATAGTTAAGCACTAATGTTCTGTGTCGTTTTGTTGATAAGTACACAAGCCCACAACAATCTATTTTAATAACTCAGTTTTGTTTGGTGCAGAACTTCTTGACAACAGTGGCCATTCTCCTAGAGGCAGGAGCATCTGTCAATGCCCAAACTCTGGGCGGAGAAACCGCTCTCATGAAGGTGAGGAGGCTGTTATATTGATCTGGGTATTAGATCTCTACAAACAGAAACCTGCTTATTAATGACCCTAGGATTTCTAGTTAATACTCTACCATTCAAAAGTTTGGGTTTGTTGAGGTTTAAAAAAACGTAAAAAATGTTTTTGAAAGGAAAATAAAAATAACCTCATCAAACTGCATGTATCTGATACAAGTAAAAACAGAAATAATATGAAATATTATTACAATTTAAAATAACTTTTCTTTGTGTAATTTATTCCTGTGATGCAAAGCTGAATTACTCCAGTCTTCAGTTTCAAATGATCCTTTAGAAATCATTCTAATATGATGATTTGCTGCTTAAGAAACATTTATTATTATTATCAATGTTGAAAACAGCTGTGCTGCTTAATATTTTTGTGAAAACCGTGATGCTTTTTTTTAGGTTTCTTTGATGAATAGAAAGAAAAAATCAGTATTTATTTGAAGATTAATTGTTTTTGTAGCATTATAAATGTCATTGTTGTGACCTCTAACATTTTCTCAATTTATAGCATCCTTGCTGAATAAAAGTATTAAATTCTTTCCAAATAAAAAATAGTTATACTGACCCCAAACTTTTGTACGGTACTGTATATTGTTCATTTAGTTTATAAATTAAGTTGTGCTTTAGCTATGAGACAGTTTGCACTCTGAAGTTATAATTTTAGGTTATATATTTTGATCTGCACTGAGTGCTGATTGTTGTATTATTCATTTTAAGGCTTGCAAGAGGGGCAATGCAGATGTGGTTCGCCTTCTGCTGGAATATGGCGCTGACTGCAACATCTTGTCCAAACATAAGAACACTGCCTTGTACTATGCCAAACTTAGCAACAATCTGATGATATATGATCTCATCAAAGACCATATGCAAACGTGAGTGTTTCATTGCTAAATTATTCGAACACCGCCACGGTTATATTTAAAGATGTAGAACATGGGCACGGTGAAAATATCCCTCTTAAAATAAGACGCATGTGTGAAAATGCATTTTGCAGGTTATCAACTGTGGCGGAGGAGACAATCAGAGCATATTTTGAAACACGGCTGGCCCTACTGGAACCTGTATTCCCTTTGGCTTGCCACAGATTGTGCGAGGGGCCAGACTTTTCATTGGAATTCAACTACAAACCCCCTCAACACACACCCGGAGAAGGTGAAATACTCACTTTAAGTTTGTCTGTTCTCAATAACGGCAATTTTATTTACAGAATTAGTTAGCTATTATTGTGCTTTCTGTCTTAGGATCTGGCATCGTGCTTTTTATCTTCCATGCAAACTTCCTTAATGAGATCACAGCTAGACTCTGCGGGCCCTGTAGTGTTCATGCTGTCGTGCTGAATGATAAGTTTCAGCTGCCCATCTTCTTGGTAAGACACTGATGTCACAATCGATCTTAATTCAAATTTATCGTCTCTTTGTTCTGTTGAATTTGTGTAGTCTCTCACACTCTGTGTGCTGCTCCCCCTGCAGGACAGTCATTTCATATACTCTTTCAGTCCTGTTCAAGGAACCAACAAACTGTTCATCCGTCTGGCAGAGTCGCCCACAGCTAAGGTACCTAGGACTTTCACACATTTTTATATGAGATTGTTTAAATGCTGCTGTATAAATGCCTGAACGTGCACCAAAGCAAGTGTGAATAATTGAGATAGAACTTTGTAAAATAAAAGCTAGTTGTAGCTAACTGGGTTTCCATGGTTCTTTGGAAATATCAAAGAATGTTAAAGTTAAAATTCTGTTTTTTAAATGCATGTTATTGATCGTTTTGTGACCATTTCATCCATGTATGTTCCTCTTTTGAACTATCAAAATGTCATAACTTGATCTTTCAGTGAAACGACAGTTTTCATCCATGTATGTTCGTCTGTTGTACTATCTTAATTGTTTATTTGATGTAATTGTGTTATGATTTGGTTTATATAATTGTTTAGAGTTGTTTTTTGCTTTTTGATCCGCCTCCATCCAATCCCTCAGTTGTACAGTACATCATAATAAATATAACGTCTGATTTGTTAGAGAATCATTGTGTTTCATTCTTTTTAATGATCCATTCTGAATGATTCTTTCATTTGATTTTTTAAATATCCTTATCCAGTAATCATAAATGACTAGAGAGTTCATAATCAAAATAATTAAAATGTATTAATCAGGAAATGTGTTTCACTTTTTTCACAGGTGAAACTCCTAATTTGTGCATACAGAGTCCAGCTACAGTGATCAGGTCAAAGGTCACTGCAGGAGCTCTGCCTCTTCAAGAACTGAGACCTTTTCTACACTTGACGCATGCTGAGCAGGAGGCAGTTTAGAAATGGTTATGTTTTACTGTGGGCAAAGACTGTAGTACTAACAGGTCAATAACAACAGACACAAATCTCAGTGTGACTTAAATACTTGCTAGGTTAAGTGTTGCGAGTGTTAAACGAGTTTCCAGAGGTCTGATTTTTGGATTGCAACCGCATCACGCGTGAAGGTCAGCAAATGTGTCGAATTGGGTTTGTATCTGAAAGTCATTTGTAAATCTTGTTTGTAAAGTGTTCCTTTTATTTTGTTTCTTTTAAATAGAATAATTTATCACTCCAGATTCACTAACTGTTTTATGTTCTGTTCTGTTTAACCCGACCACACGCTTATCCGTTGTGCTTCAGTCTGCATTGTTTGTTCAGAGTGAATGATGGAATGAATGAGCAGTTCTTGTCTCCGTTGCTTTGTGCTCGTGGGAAAGTGACAACACCGGACCCAAGTGTGACTTTGAGCACCATAGTGGGTGCTTTAAAATACAATTTTCCATATTTTGTTTCCTGAGATTGTGATGTTTTTTTTAAAGGCATGAACTAATGGCATGAATCCTAAATTGAACAAAATGAAGCCATTATAGTTGAAGAAATGTTTGAATGTATACATTTGGGTTGTGAGCTATTTTAAAGGCTAATTTGTTTTTGCATTGAGAGGAGGAGGGCTGAAGTCATCCAAGTAGGAGTGTATCAGTAGAACAGGTTCTTTTAATACTGACTGGTAGAGAACGTGACCCTTTTCATGCATGTACCAATGTATTGTCATTCAGGCTGTATACATCAGCTCAGTTTCATTTCTTATTAGATTTCACATTAGAGTGTAGTTAGCTAACTGTTCAACAGGCAACACATGGTCATCTTCTGCTACTGATCATACGGTTCACATGAGTGCAGTTTTCACAAGCATTATATAAAATCATTGCTGGCTGAACTAAGAGTCAGATCTGGAATGTACAGCTGGGCTTATCTTGAAAGAGCTTTGAAGCGCAGTGATGTTCTTTTATTCTGTTGCTCATGGTCTACCTCTCTGTCTCGTCATTGTAGTAAGTGAAAGAAAGACTGCTCATTGATTCACTTCCTCTTTTGTCTCCAGTAAATAAACTGTACATATATTTCCATAACAATCAATATTTTGTCTTCTCTCCTATTTAATAAAGCAACAATAAATAAACAGTTGTTTTCTTAACTGGTGCAGGACTAGAGACTTCCATCCCTCTAATTTAATTGTATATACACATTCAGTGTCATAAAGCAGACTATTTCAAATGAATGTACGTTAGAATGTGTTCAGATGGGAAAGATGGCCCTTTGCCAGCATATGCACTAGAGATGGATGTGATAGAACTGTCTTCAGCAGGGGTGTCCAATCCTGCTCATGGAGGGCCAACGTCCTGCAGAGTGTAGCTCCAACACGCTTGCCTGGAAGTTTCTAGTAAGTCTGAAGTCAGGACAGTGGCTATCCAGAGGCAGGATTGGGCACCACTACTATAGGGCAGCAACAAAAAGACACAATCTAGATTCTTTCTGACCCAGTTCACTAGATGTCTTCAAACTAGTAAACATTTTATGACCAGCCAACAGCTTTAAGGACTTAAAATGTCCATGTGCATTGATTATATAGGCAAATAATAAAACAAACATTTGTGATAACACCAAGGCAAGCAGGGTTATTTTGATTAATCATATAATTCTGATAAATATGAACATGCATTGGTGTTCGTGTCTGGCACATAATAATAATATGAACACCTTAACATTATTTTTGCTTTAGCCACATGGGTATGTTTTCCTTGGTCTAGAAGTAGAGACTTTGAAGTGGATCTTAAAACACGCCATAACAGGACAATGGTGGAGACCACTGTGACAACATCAAGAGCATGGATAAACAAAATGAAGCTGAGTGGATTCACTTAACTACTGCTATTTTCAATACAAGTTGGACAAAATCAAATATGTTGATGTTCTGTCATAAAGTTTTAAGGTATAATTAATGTTTCATCCCTATCGCCTCTAACAGACATAATAAAACTGTAAAATAATAGGTCTATGTAATTTTAATACACACACATAGTATAATTTTGGCTCTAAAGCACGGATAATTCTATGTTTTATTACATGTATTATCATGTCAATCAATCATAAACAACTTTAATTTCTGATTTACAAATCTTGCATGACTTAGATTATTTATAATATAAAACGTCACCAAAATATGGACATGTGTGCCATCGTGTTGCCGCTAATCTCAAACAACCATTTTGAATATTTGGTAGGTTAATTTTTGCCCAAATGCTGTGAGTGCACGCGCAAGTGTTGATCATAAATGATCTGGTTCGTAAATGAATCATTATTTGAGTCGGTTCTTTTCGATGAATCAGCTAAACCAGTTCACAAAACGGACGTAAACGGTTCGTTCATGATTCGGCCAGAGCTGTTCTCGAACTCAACAACTCACTCATTGAACCGAGAGCCCTCTCTTTTGAACGTGTCTGAATCATAATGTACCGAGAAGCGATGATGAAGAGCATTTCGAGAGAACCGAGAGTCTGTCGGATAAAAAGTAAGTTCCTTTAATAGCAAAAACATTACAAATAAAACTTAATTGAAAGGTGTTTAAGTGTGTGGTAAATTAACATCATTTAGCATTAAACGACAAAATACATGGAAATGAATCGTAGTTATAATTTACTTAACTTGAACACATGCAATCACAATAAACACATAATATTCTAAATTAAACACATAATATTCTAAAACGTAAGGTTAGGTGCCTGAGAGCATGTAATGTCACGCTGGGCTGTCAAGGACCACGTGGTGGCGTTATTGCGTCATGGCGTAAAAGAATCACTGAATCGTGTTTTTGAATCGGGTATGTGGAAAAAAAAAAAGAACCGAGTCCTCTAAACGAATCGGACCAGAACGCGCGCGATCCCGCGTGAGTCGCGCGAAGAGCTCGTTGGCAATTGTCTCCTCCCACGCGCCTGGAACGTCGGTACGTTTTCACGCATGCGCGCCAGGATTTATGTCAAGGCACAAAAGTGGCGCTCTATCGTCTCCAGCTCTACTCCGGTAAGAATTTCTCTGGCGTTTTGATGCTGAACTGTGTGTAATTGGCCAAAGTTTTCACAACTATGTCCGCCGTGGAGCTCGAGCCGAGGAAACCATCGGGGTCACCTGTGTTTGAACGCGAGGGTAATTTAACGTGCAATTTTACCCCGCCTGAGATTTCCCCCCTCCGCCGTGGCAGGGTGCTGTTGCCTATGCTCTCGCGCATTGTTTCGCTCGCTCTCTAATGGCGGACATGAGGCAGTGCTACCCGCCGACTGAAGGGGGCAAACGATTTACCAATTAGTAAATATCGCTTGTTTTTGCAATTAAACACTAGATGTGCTTCTAGCCCCTAATTATATTGACAAGCTTGGAATATTTAGTGAAATATTTGGGATTAGTCACCTATAGGCGTTATAGTTGATGTTTCTCAACAGTGCAGCGCCCCCACCGGCCACCACGTGTATTGCCTTTTGATTGCCAGGAGTAAACGCTCTCGGGTAACTTCAATTAAACCTTCACTCAAGTGTAATACCAGCGAGAAAACCCAAACCTCTTTGAAATCCGAAAGGGGGTCACAAGTATAGCCAAAACCAGACGTATTCTCTATATTAATGTGCTTAGAAGTGGATTCACTGACTGAAAGCAAGAGTTGAAATTGGTCGCAGTGTTATATGTGGGTTGTTAGAGGGCCGTTATGCATATTATGTTCGTACACATGAAATTCAAATTTAGTTTCCCTCCAGTTTTGTCGCGGGGATTATTTGCCGCTAACTACTTATAATGTTTTTGATTACAATAACAATGGCGCAGTCTCGGAGGCTCTCCTCCCTCAGGTCCGCTGCTAATCCAATGGCTGCGTGCGCCAGAGAGGCCAGGGGTGGGAGCACGAGCGACACACGGGACGGGGGTTTGCGTTAAAAGGGGCAGTTGGGGTAGATTGGGAGCCTCCTCCCGCCTGGTGGCTCTCGCGTAGCAAGTTTGCGGACCCGTTGGCCCCTGAGTTTCCTGAATATAATGAAAGCCTGTGAAGCATAACGTGTTGACGTCGTCATCCGGTTGCCTTGACAGCGCACGGTTCCCGGTTGTGTGTGTGTGTGTGTGTGTGTGTGTGTGTGTGTGTGTGTGTGTGTGGATACGGAGGGTCCGGAGTCAAGGGCACGGCCCAGGGGTGAATGGTAGGAATATCCCCAAAAATGACTTCATCATGTTGATACAGTTGGTGCTAGAGGATTGCAGCTTTATGGGGCCGTAAAGCTGTGTTGCATTTTAGTGGGGCCTGTGGAAAACAGTTGCGTTGTTGCTCAGAATGCAGACTTGGCATGGCGCGTGTGCATGTGATTTATATCACGTCTGAGAGGTGGATTAGTAACACTGCATATACTTTCCTCTCTCCAGCATCCTGATCATGACGTCAGCCTGCAAGGAAAGCCAGCAGGTTCAAAATGTTAACTTGTTTGTGTCACATCTTTTTGAGCAGTGTCTTTGTATGTGCTGTTTGGCGTTGCCTCCATAAGGAGTCTGTGTCATTGCATCAACATTAGGATCTCAGCTGAAAATGAGGCATTCAGTGTCAAAGCCTGGGAATGGAGGGAGATACACTCCAGGCTCTGCATTGCAGTCCAAATGTATTAAAGTTCAACCAAAAGACTTTACAGTGGATGGATTGTCATAGCAGATACAGATTTACAAATTAAAAGTTGTAGCATACTGTTTTTTGTGAACTACTATATGTTTTAGAGACAAAACCGTTGTAATTTACATTCTGCCATTATTTTCTTTGGAGAAACCAAAAGATTTAATTTCACTGTTTTTTTATTTATTCGTACTTAAAATTACATGCATTTAATTTTTTTCATGACAACAAAGATAGTTTGATGGTGTTTTCTGAACTCCGTATCGAAAGTCTAAATGGGTCACGTGTTGATGATATAAGAGTTACTGTTCTTTTACCTGCCTTTGCTTGAATTAATAATTTTGGTTGCAGGGCTTGCAAAATCCCTGGTAGCCCTTCGGGCAGGTACTCTTCAGATTTTGGTAGCCCGAAAATTAATTTAACATAAAAAAAAATACCTTTTTTTTTTTAAATATAGAAAATCAGATTTATGACCCATTTTAAGAGCTGCACAAGTAAAATGAACAGTATGTTGACACTGTCTATGGTAACATACAGTATTGAGCCATAAAATTACATGATTTACAGTTCAGATAGGCCTACAGAAGAGAACAAAAACAAAAATCTTATACAACAGCATTTCAGCCTTTAGACCATTTTTATGAAAAGCGATAAATCAAGGATATAAATTGTCCATTTAAAATATAAATATTACTATCCTAATTGTTTAGATTTTTAGAAGGCACATTAACTTCTTTCTCATTTACAACTCAAGTTGATATTTGCATTGATCTGACCATAAACAGCAAGAAAGGCTTGTTGGAAATGCAGATTCATTCTCTTTCACGAGGTGGCGCTGTAGGAGTGCTGAAATATTGCCGTTTCCCCGGTAACAGCTGTATATAAAGCAGCTCAGTGCTCATAACCACTGCTTTATCAGGAATTAAAGATAAAATTAAATTAAAATGCCAACGACACGTTTCTGAAGACGGTCGGTTACCTTCAGAAACTATCAAATAAAGACATCCAAGCTGCTTTTGACGTGAAACATGCAGCGCTCATATTTAGTCAATGACATCATTGCCTTTTGAAGTTTAATCCAGCCCTATCACGACTCTTGTCTTTCCGTCCCCAACTGTAGACCTCTTGAAATTATAATTAAGACATTTTTTATATGTAAAACTTTTTATGGCCTTAAGTTTGGTACTACTCACTTTAGGAGTTTTTAAGGACCTGCGGGAGATCTGTATTTAAAGGTGCTATATGTGTAGGATTGACACCGAGTGGTTGAACTAGGTATTGCAGTTCAAATGTAAAATATTGGAGAGGGTTTTTTCACCCGGCATCACCTCCTCAGACTTGATGCACACGTAGGTTGCCAGATTGATGACACAAACAGGAACAAGCGCACTTTACGATGAACGAAATGAAATATGCTGTGTTTTCCGCCAACTGGCAACCCGGGTGCCGAAATACAATTGGGTAAACTGGCAGTGGGCGGGTTTCACAAACCAAAACATACACCGACTTTTGCCCGGAACGCACATTTTCAAAGGGGAATAACTGACTGCAGTATTGTTCTCAGATAAACAAGTATGTTAACTTAGCATGTTTCTTAAATATCTGTGAACGTATTATGATATTTTTATGCTTTAGTAGAGTCAAAATCTTACATACAGCACCTTTAAGAGTGCTGATAAGTTTTGGTAGCTCAACTGGAAAACAAAATAGTCCCCTGAATGTCGGGTTAGCGATTTTGTGAGCCCTGGGTTGCTAAGTGATGTTCTTTTTCTATTTTTTTTTATGATGATGTCATGGATACTTGGTGACGCGAGAGTTCCAAATCATTTAACTTTTTTTGCATTTCATAATTTGAAGTTGATTTTTATTTATTATTATTATTTTTTAAACCCCTCAATGTAATTTGATTTTGTAATAACCCCTTTGAAAAATCTTGACATCTGTCATTATTAACTTGAGACTGACCGAATTTGTAAATTTTTTTTGGGTCATATTTTGTTAATCAGATTAGCATCTTTATGAAATAAAGGGATTATTGATCAACAAGCCTATTCTAATTTCAATTCATCATTTATGGGGCTTTTTTGCTTCCTCAGATAATTATTCACCTCATTGTGTTTGTGTCAGCAGGTGGTTGCCTAAGCAATGGATGGAGATTTGGAAGCCAGGGCAGATGTTGAGGAGGCAGGTACAGTCACGGGGGAGGAGGAGGGCGAAGGACATATGGAAACCACACCCAGTACGGAGCAGACTCCATCTGCAGAAGAGTCACAGACAGCGCCAGACCTGCCCAAGGCCTCAGAAGACAATGATGACGATGTAGTACTGGTGGAAGGGCCTCCTGCTCACTCTCAGGGGAGAGTCCAGCCCCCTAGCCCCACACCTGCAGAGACCCTCGCTGATGCCAAAGACTGTGCAGAGTCGGCTACCACGGCAACAGCTTCCTCCAAGACGCCCAGTCCTCCCTCCTCTGCAGCTATCACTGGCACCAAAAGCCAGAGCGAGCCAATCGTTATCGATGACGAGGAGGATTCGGAGCTCAAAGGCACTGCCTCTTCTTCCCTGCCGCCCCCTGAGGGCAAGGATGCCCTGAGCAGCACAGAGCCTGACTCTGAAATCAAAATCGCTAGCGTTACCACGCTGGGAACGGACTCTTCGGCTGCTGCCATGGCAACGTCAACGGCAACGCCACTGGCACTGTGTGCTCAAGAGGATATAAACCTCATGATCACAAATGTGACATCGCTGAAAGGTGAGGGTGGTCCAGCGGCAGCCCGGTTGGAGGGTTTGGAGGGAGCTGAGAATGGTCTGCAGATCAGCAGTGCGTTCAGCCTGAACCCAGAGGCCCAGCAAAACCAGGGTGCAGCCAGCAGACCTACACCCACATTCAACCCAGGACGCATCAGCGCTGCGAGCCAGCCTGTGCAGAATGGAGAAACGGGGACACACCAGAGATCTGGTAATTCATCCACATGTATCTGCAGTAGGGGTGTGTGATATGATGATTTTTGTTCAAATGTTTCCACAATCTGCTTTTGAAGAAATATCGTAGTATCTTGCTATGGTGCACATTCTATCAGTTACAGTTCTGGCGACTTGGTCTCATTGTACTGTACAAAGCGACTTTTACATTAAATGTCACCTCAGCAGTAGAGTTACGCACATGAGACACTGTATTTGAAATCGCAAAAGTACATTATTTGCATGTGCTTTAAAGCCTTGCCGGTTAAACATTTTATTTGCATTCTGTTCTGACATGCACTTTTTCTGAGCGCGTACACCTGAAATGTGCGGACGCTAAAATGTATGAGAAGGTAAAATAGTAATAAAACTTGAGAGCTCGTTGATTTGATTTTGAGAACTTGTCATATTAATATTTGTATTTGTGAGTTGAAATTACTCACAGCTCTGAAGCGAAAAGCTGAATCTTTTTATTTGCACACACAGACAACAATTAAAACACCCGTGTTTTGAATTCGAAGCGGCAGATTAATAATTACAAATGTCTAAAATGACAGACACAAATGTGTATGACATATTTATTTTGCACTTTATTTCAGTTTCGCTGTACAACCACAAGTCAGCACTTACAACCTCTCAGATCTGGCAGTACAACTGAAGAGTTCAGATGCAAAAGCCTCTAACTGCCATCTGAAATTTTCTTATAAAATTAATAATTTTATCAGGCTCCCATGCTAAGTTTCAGTAATTTTACTTTAATGGCAATGTAGGTTTTCTCTGCCATTATAGGCCTGATTAAAAAAAAAACTAATTTTAGATGAAAATTTCAGACAGCACTTAAAGGCTTTTGCATCTGAACTCTTCAACTTTAATCTTAGCGCTTTGACTTTTGATACTTCTTTCACAATATTCCTGTAGCAAAACTCAGTTGTGCACTTGTACATGCAGATGCAAGAGAGCAGAACCGGGGGTGGGGCTGGGGTGCGAATGAAGCAATGTTATTGGTCGATGCCTTACCAACAATATGAACAAGGCCAGCCAGTGTGACTTGCCATGCGGAAAGAAACAGTTTTATGCACAGATATCAGTTATTTGTAAAACGCTCAAATAAGCCAAATTAGCTTTTACGGTATTTTAAACCACTACATTCATCTTGGCATTCAAGTTTCATCTGGTAGACAAACAGTGAAACATCTTTTGTATGTTTATCCTATATATTACAGTAGAGTTACATGGCTCTATTATGTCAAACCACTTTATATAATGACAATTAAGGACAATATAAAGCCATTGAGGCATTTTAAAAAATGAAACGGGATAAAAATGATTCAGGTAATGGAGTAATTTCCCAATAATGGATGAGTGCCTGTATATTAGATGCGTGTCTTAAAGCGACAGTACTGAACATGCTGCAAATTGTCAATAAAGGGATAGTTCACCCAAAAGTGTTATTTCTGTCATTATTTACTCACTTTACTATGGAAGTGACTGAAGACCAGCAACTGTTTGGTTTTCCACATCCTTCAGAGTAACTTATGTTCAACAGAATAAACTTATTCAGGTTTTAAACAATTTGAGAGTGAGTAAATGATGAAAGAATTTTTGTTTTTGGTTGAATTATTCCCATAATGTTAATAAAACAACAAAACACAGAAAAATCACTCCCTGCTCTTGATTGAAGGACTTTAATACAGTTGCTTTAATTAAATTTCTTGAACAATACTGCTAAATACACCTACTGTACCTGAAAAATAAAGCACTGTTTGTTTTATTTGTATATTATGTCTGTTTGTAATGTGTATCTTTGTTCTTATTTTAAAAATGTTGTTTTTATTATTTCATTTTTATTTCAATTTTTTTTAATTTTTTTTTTATTAATTTGTTTCCTTGCAAGGCTTTGTTTTTAAAACAGGGAATCTAGTTTGTCTGTGCTGCTCAGACAACTTGCAAAATAGTAAAACCAACAGGACATAGAATCACGATAAAATTGTGAATTGTGATTTTCCTAAAAAAAAAAAAAAAAAAAATTGTGATATGATATTTTTGCCATATCGCCCACCCCTAATCTGCTGTGTCATCCTTTACACAAAACACATGTAAAAACAGCTGCCATTGACTTGTTTCTCTAGTACTGACAAAAAAATACCATAGAGGTTTCCGTTTCCAAAAGCAGTGCACCATTATCCATAATGCATGTAGTGCAAAGCTGGGGTTTACACCAGTAGGAAAGATGGTACACTGACAGACTACTGGCTGTGTTTTTTTTTGTTTTTGTTTTTTTTAATTACTGTTATAGAAGCAGCGACAGCTCTTTTCTTTCATATTGCGGCATACATCAGAACTGTTTATTGAACTTTGTTCTATGCGTCAGTCGTTGAATCGTTTTTAAGATGTGGATGTTGCATTTAAAAGTGGATGCTGATGAGCACAAGCTTGTAGGGCGGGTTCAAGAATGCTCAATGATTGAAGAAGTATTGTGTACATGACCAAAGAGAAGTCTGTCATTTTCAAAGAAAGGTCCAGATATAACATTTTGATTTAACATTGTGAGGTCAGAACATCAACAACAACAACAAAAAAAAGAAATGCGTGGACGGATTAATTGTTCACAATAAGATCTGTAACATGCATTTAGAAAATAGAAAATCCACTCATGCTTATTTTACAGTAGTTTAAGGTTGTATTCTTTGTTACCAAAATTCAAAGACCAGAATGTTTTGCAGTGGTCTTGTAATGAAGCCTGTCATAACATATGAGATTAAACCCTTTTTTGCTCCTTCAGATTCATGGATCTCCCAGTCGGCCTCTTTTCCCCGTAACCAGAAGCAGCCTGGAGTGGACTCGCCATCTCCTGCAGCTCCTTTGCCCAAACCACCCTGCCAGTCGTCCTCAGGATCCCAGCAGCCGCAGCGCACCATGAAAGTCACATGCGCCAACTGTAAGAAGCCTTTGAAGAAAGGCCAGACTGCGTACCAGCGCAAGGGCTCATCCCACCTGTTCTGTTCGACAGCCTGCCTGTCTGCCTTCTCCCATAAGCCCGCTCCCAAGAAAAGCTGCACCATGTGCAAGAAGTATGACTTTTAAAATGAGTATCTCTTGTCTGAAAGTGTTAACCACAGGTTAAAATGACACTTAAACATTCTTGCATGGACACACTGTCAGGCTTTTATGCAAGTACATTAGTTAGATTTTTTTTCTCTCTCTAATTTAATCATTCTCTTTTGTGTTTCATTTTTCTCCCGATCAGAGACATTACCAATATGAAAGGAGGCACCATAGTGGCCCAGGTGGACTCCAGTGAATCATTTCAGGAGTTCTGTAGCACAGGCTGCTTGGCAGCTTATGAAAACAAACAGAATCCACAGAAGAACCAGCTCAAAACAAAGTGCACTGTCTGTGGAAAGCTCACTGACCAGAAGAACCACTCAAAACAAAGTGCACTGTCTGTGGAAAGCTCACTGAGGTCAGACATTTTACTTTCTGCTATACCATGGTTCCTCAATTAGTTTTCGCCGAGGGCCGAATTCTGACGTCAATACCAAGCCAAGGGTACATTAAATATATTTTTGTTTGCTTTATTGCATATATATATATATATATATATATCAATATCGCAATGAAAATTTGATACCGGGCATATCCCTAATATATATATATATATATATATATATGTATATATATATATATATATATATATATATATTATTACAATTATTATATTGTTGCTTTGGTTGAAATAATCAAAAGATGGTCACACAATAAATATTCAGATCTCTTATGAACATTTTAGCATTTAGCTACAGAAGAACCTTGCCTGTTGAATATTAAAAGCAATAAATCTGGATATCCATGTCTGCCGTGCAAATCAACTGTTCCTGCTCATCTCCAGACTGGATCTCTTCTCTCCACTTTCCTTAATTGCTGATTCAATTATTAGATCTGTCAGCATTCATATTGTTATACTTAGATTTTTTTTGGGGGGGTCAAACTGTAACACCGTGTGTCCCAACCAGACGTGACGCGATAAAGTATCTTTTGCATGTAGTTTTTGTCCTTACCACCTTTGACAGTGACACGTGACAATAAGCGACACAGATTTCTATTTTCAAAATGGTTTTTATTTTCTGCGTCGTTGCGGCAGGAGCAACATACAAAATATGACAGTGATAATCTCAGGTAATGCTTATGTGCTTTATTCAATGTTAAAAGTGTCTAATGTGAGTTTGAATATTATTTTGTGTGATCTTTATAGCCATAGTGAAAGCATCAATAGATATTTTACCTCAGATGTTGAAAATAAATTAAGCTAAAGCAAACTGGCGTTAAAACTGTGAACTCACTGCAAAACGACATCCATAACAAAGATGGTATCACTCACTCACTCAAAACTGTTCAGGATTTGTCGCACCAGTGTAGACAGCATCACTGATTATAAGTTCTATTGTATTTTGTTGCACTACGTCGCTCGCGTCCGGTGTAGCCACGATATAAGTTAATGTCATTTTCTGATGCAGCGTTTGAATTTTCATGCCACATTATTTGAAATTAGCGTGGGCCAGACTTTTTTTCTTGAGGAACCCTGCGCTATACTTTTGATTTTGTTAGAATGTCTCACACTGTCATAACCAGCTGCAACCATGACTATGTCTGCAAGTTATTTTCTGAGACTTTTTTTTTTTAAATTTAATTTAAAAAAATTATTATAAACCTTTGTTTCACATTCAATACGGACAGACAGATTGCTTCTGTCAGGAATATTGACGTGCCTGGTTAGGATATGGTGTTAATCAGACTGCCAATTCTGGAATCCAGGGCTCTCCGCTCGCATTTTTGTTTAATACGCTCAGGCATACCTTTAGACAGACAAAGATACTTGACAAATAACAAGGGTCATTAGACCCTTTCATTGATCAACCATTTCTATTGCACTGACAACATTTCTGACAGATCAACTTATGAATATGTACACTATATGAATTATATAAGTATATAGTCTACTATTTAGAGGTTTAGGGTCAGTCATTTTTTTTTAGAATAATTGACAGTAAACTGACTATAAAGACATTTATAATGTTGAAAAAAAAAATATTTTTATTTAACTTTCTATTCATCGAAAAAAATTGAAAATGACAGATGATTTAGGCCACTTAAACCCCACCCATGCATGCTCATCTGTCTCCAGTACAATGGCCACATCTCAAAATCAAATAAACAACCAAGAGTTTGTGCTCTTCTCTCTTTTTTAAACAATGTCATAAAGTAAAATGTCTGTACACTCTAATTAACTAATCCCGCTTAGAAAGCATTGATCCTAAATAATAAATCTTGTTACGTAGTAAGACCTAATACTGGTGAATTAATGAATGTTGAAGGCTTTCTTGCATATTATTTATATGAATATTAAATAATGGTGACTAGTGTGACACAATAGAGCTAGATTTTTCCCATTAAAGCCTGGAACACACAAAGCAGATGCCGATGAACTAGTGGCGATGAAAGCAGACTGCGGGGTCAGATCACGTTGGCATTATCTGGGTCCAAAGTTGCCCTGACACACCAAGCCAACATGTCGAATCGGCCAAGAAAAAAAAAAAAGCAGACGAGGATCGACTTAAGATGATGGTGCGGAACACACTGAGAAAACATAGTCAGCCGACGAACAAAAACTGCCCGATGACCGACCGTCGGTTTGGTGTAATCCGGGCTGAAGGTCAGCTAGGTTGTATACACTGCAAGTGATGCAGTCTGCTTTAGGGAGTTTTAATCCCGCAGGAATTATGTTTGTAAATTTGTGGTTTTGATTGCATTAGAGCCTATGCGCCGAAATAATATTTGCTCATAGTAGCACTGGAATCTTGCCTTTGAATGTGCTGCCAATGAGGGAGAATGCTCAGAATCAGTGCACATATTTAGTGCATCTGTAATACGTGTTCATTGCACCTGGATGAAAAACCCAAGTACTGTCATTTTCACCCACCTTTCATTGTTGTCCATTGTAGAATATCATTTTCAAGCACTATCAAGCCTCCAGCCTTGTAGCCATGGTTACTGCCATCCTTGACTGTATTTGTGGTGTATCCATGGTGATCACCTTGGGAACAGGAGCAAAGAACCATTACACCAATTTAGTTTGTTGATTTTATAACGTTATCCTTATCTATTGCTGTTGAATGAGCAATGCATCATTTTGATGTATGTCTTTTTGTATCTTCTCTAGATTCGACACGAGGTGAGCTTTAAGAATGTGACCCACAAGATCTGCAGCGACGCATGCTTTAATCGTTACCGTATGGCTAACGGGCTCATCATGAACTGCTGCGAACAGTGTGGGAACTACTTGCCTAGTCGTGCAACAGCAAACCACTTTTTACTCATTGATGGTCAGCAGAAACGTTTTTGCTGTCAAAATTGCATCAGGGACTATAAACAGGTCAGTGTTTAAGTTGTTGGAAATTTCTTCTTAAAAAAATTTACTATTTTAATTCAGCTCAGTCTTGGACTGTCTGATATTCCGAACAGGAGCACTGCAAAGTCAAACTGTAAGGTTCACATCCTACAGTGATGGCTGTACTGTTAGCATGCCCTTCCAATTAGTTTTATTTAAAAAAAAAAAAAAATATATATATATATATATTAATACAAAGTAAAAAAAATTTTAAAGCTAAATAAGAAATATTACTATTATAATGCAAAATCAAATTTAAATATCTATAATATAATTATAGTTTTTATTTTACAGTATAGCTGTAATATTAATATTTTTATATATCCAATTTTCTTAATTTTGAACTTTGTACTCAAATGTGTGTTATAAGTGACCTAAACTTAGAGCAGAGATGAGTTTGCTCTGAGACACAGACTCATGAGCTGCCCACATGTAAATGAACACAGTGGTGCGCTTCACTCTGGAAAACATAGTACATATATTTAATAAAATCACAGCCTTTGGAATTTACACTAAGCCATTTCCCCATTTCAGTTTTGTTTTGAGTCATAGTTTGATTAATCTAGTTTTGATGTTTTTAGTGATTACTCTCTATTATTCTTTTACCACAGACTCATGGGAAGATGGTGCAGTGTAGTGGCTGTAAGGTGATGTGTAGATCTTTAGATGCCACTCAGTGTATTGGGTCTAATGGATCCATGGAATCTTACTGCACCACAGCCTGTATGACCAAGAGCAAATTCACAGCTGCTGCACAGAGTGAGTAGATAATCACAACTTAGAGCTGATGCTGTCACTTTCACTCCACGGGTGCCGTACGGACTAAATTTGTGTTCTCTTAAGTTTGATGTGGTTTCATAACACATGTTGAATATGCAAAATGTTGTCCTTATTTGTTCTGCAGTACATATAATGCTAATATTATCTGTTATAAATGTCAGGTCACGTTTGATCTTGTTTGTATTTGTAGATTCTGAGCCCTCATGCCACTTCTGTAAGAGAAATGCATTACCTCAGTACCAGGCAACTCTTCCTGAAGGGAAGGTTTTGAGCTTCTGCAGTTCACAATGTGTCACCAAGTTCCAGGTATTTCAGATGCCTTTAAATGTTGTGTTATATCTGAACGTTCTGTAGAACATTGAGTATAAGAATGCAAGCTAGTATATGCATCATTAAATGTTAGGAATGTCCATGTCTAAGTACAAAATGGTAACGTTCTGCTTGTGACTTTATCTAAATGTCCCATGCAGAATGCCACCATCCAGACATCAGCCAATGGGCAATTTCCTGCTTCAGCTCCTGAGAACATCCAGCTGAAATGTAACTACTGTCGTGCTTCCTTCAACCTGAAGCCAGAGATTCTGGAGTGGGAGGTGAGATCTTGGACGTACATTTTCAACTAATATTAATTAGTTAATAATTAATATTAATATTAGTTTACAGATGGAACAGATGACGGAATGTATCATTTGCACATGCTTTTGAATCTTACAATTTTAAACATTCAAGCACTCAATTTAGTACTTGCACGCTCTCTGTGAGACCCCTTTCTGTGAGCTCACATAAAAAAGCACACACACATAGAGCTACATCTAAGAGCGCATGACTACAGAATTAAGTTGTGTTGCGCCTTATTACATACAAAATTGTCAAAATGCCCATCTTGATGAGTTTTTACGCAAACGGTCGATTTATACTAAACATGTAGTCTTTTAAGTGAATGTAAATTTAAGAACTGAAAATTGTATAACCGTTAGATCCGTGCATGAGGTCTTAAAGAGACAGCAACCGAAATAAACCTGCTGCTGTCTGTCATTAATGTTTATTTATACATTGAAGACTAACCAGTGTTATATTAAAGTTAAATAGATTATTCAGTTTCTATGGTATGTCTATACCTGAATATTACTGTTATACCTACCTGAAAAACTTTTTGTTTGTGCTGTTGCTTGTCATTTATCTATTCTTATTTTATTACTGACTGTTTACTTGTCTATTTTTAGTTAAAATCAATTCAGAGTTTGAAATCAAAGTTCTTTTTCAAGTATCTTCCTCACAATATAAATATGAATCAATAACATTATAAATTGTAAAACACATATACACTGGGTGATGCAACATTAAGGTTGGATGAATGTAGTTAAGAAATATGTCTGAAAAAATACCCTACCTCCCACCTCAAATTAAAAAAATCCCCCCCATAAGAGCCACCTAAAGGGGGAATCCCCCCCCCATTTTCCAAAACCAAATTTAGGCCCATATATCTATATTGATTTATTTATTTATTATATTCAAGAATTTGAGTAGCCCAAGATCGAAATGTTATTATTAATGATGTGCCCGAATAGTGAATCCATATTTGGAAAGTACGGTGGCCAAGAAGTGCAAAACGGATTACAATTCTGAAAACAAAATAAATGATGTGCCCGAATAGTGAATCCATATTTGGAAAGTTTGGTGGAAAAGAAGTGAAAAATTCTAAAACTTTATAACAAGTCAGAATACACAATGACAAATTCGAAAACAAAATAACAAGTCAAAAAACACAACGACAAATCGGACAAACCGGAAGAGGTAGGTATAGTTTGAGACCGCGCCATTGTTTTGGTATTACTCACCGCTGACTGGACGAGACATCTGTCAATCAACGTATACAGAAAGAACCAGCTGAAGAACATCAGAGTCGTGGTAGAAAGTTTGAGTCTTTAAGTAGCTCAGTTGAAATGTATTGTGTGAATTGCGCTTACTATGGAATAAAACATACGGAGTGTCTATTTACACTTTGTGCAAATAACCTGCCTTATTGGCAGTAATTCTGCTCTGTAACGTGTGATCGAGCTAGTCAACACTTTAATAGCAGTCTTGAATCACAAGCTCCAGTGGTGCAGATGGTTAAGCGTGTACCCCTGGCTTTTTGATGCGATCGACCCAGGTTCGATCCAGCCTTTTGCCAAACTTTTTTTTTCTCCCTTTTCAAATCTCGTATTAGCAATCGATTCTATTTACACTAAGTGAAAATAGCAGTATTTTTAGCAATATGCTGTTTACACTAAGTGCAAATACCTATTTACACTGTGTTAAAATAGCAGGATTTTTTGCTATGTATACTACTTGTTGCAAATAGTGGCAATTATCTGCACTTCAGGATTGTAGTACATTATAAAACAGTATGCAATAATAACGTATTGAGTGTAAATTATAATTTTAATTCAAATTATTAAATGGATGCCACCTTATTGGTACAATAAAGCCCTCCCTACACCTACACATACCCTACCCTGTACTTTATTTTCACCTTTTTGATTATTTCCTTAATTTTTATTGCAAATAAATGCCTTTACGATGTGATATACGAGATTTGAAAAGGGACGCCAAGAGCACACGCTTAACCACCTGCGCCACTGGAGCGGAATAATTTTAGCTGCTATTAACGTGTTACTGCCAATAAGGCAGGTTATTTACACAATGTGTAAATAGACACTCCGTATGTTTTATTCCATAGTAAGTGCAATTCATACAATACATTTAGACTGAGCTACTTTAAGACCATCTCTGAACTTTCTACCATGACTCTGATGTTCTTCAGCTGGTTCTTTCTGTATACGTTGATTGACAGATGTCTCGTCCAAGTACCATCTCTGAATATACCTACCTCTTCAGGTTTGGCTGATTTGTCGTTGTGTTTTCTGACTTGTTTTGTTTTCGGATTTGGTGTTGTGTTTTCTGACTTATACAGTTTTCTGAATTGTTGTTATTTTTTCTGAATTGTTATTTTGTTTTTTAGATTTGCGTTTGTAATTTGTTATTTTGTTTTCAGAATTATAATCTGTTTTGCACTTCTTGGCCACCGTAGGAAAGGCACAGAAAACAAATAACACATTCGACGATTATAATCTGTTTTGCACTTCTTGGCCACCGTAGGAAAGGCACAGAAAAATTTCACTTACCACATAAACAGAGTAAGGAGAGATAACTGATAGGACGATGGTGACTGATTTGCAGATCCTGAGCACCACTTCTAATCTTGTAAATTGTGTTAAGTACTGCTGTTCCGTAGTATACACATAGTACTTGTGATCATAAATCTCAAAAGTGAAAGTTAAAAGCGAGCTAGCATGCATTCAAAAGCAAATTCAATACCCCACATATTAATAGTGGCTCCCTGATGCCCACAGTTTATATACACTACAGTTACCCAATGACATAATTCGAGAGAAAATATATTTTTCCTTCCAATTCGACGTATCCCCCTTTAGGGGTTCCATAGTACACATCATTTCCTTTCCAAACACGGTATTTGGATTGGGGCACATCCCTGGTCATTATATCTGATCTCTACAGGATAAGGTGTATCAGTTCTGCAGTAAGGCCTGTTGTGAGGACTACAAAAAGCTCCACTGCATAGTGACGTTCTGCGAGCACTGTCAGGAAGAGAAGACTCTGCATGAGACTGTGAAGTTCTCAGGTGTGAAGAGGCCCTTTTGTAGTGAAGGTCATTATTCTGTTTACATCCAAATTTCTGGCCGTGTTTAACAGCATATTGTCCTGTGATTAAATCTACTGCTGTTCACATCATGACATGTTATGATTTTATCTTTAGGGTATGAGGACAATGCTCTAGTGATTTGACATATTTGATATATTCAACTATTTGCTACATTTATCCATCATGACAGAAGTGATATTTCAGGCAGTGTTTTTGTTTACTTTGCAGGCTGTAAGTTACTGTACAAGCAGGATTTCGCCCGGCGTCTGGGCCTGAAGTGTGTCACTTGCAACCACTGCACCCAGATGTGTAAGAAATCGGTCACCAAACAGATAGATGGAGTCAGCAGGGACTTCTGCAGTGAGACGTGTGCTAAAAAGTTTCATGACTGGTACTACAAGGTACACTGATCTTCTTGCCCGATTTGATCATGATCAAAGATCCTACATATTTTAAATTATATCTTGTAAATTATCAGTTATAATCATCTGTGCTGCATTAAGTAGAAATGCCTGAACTCTTTGCCGTGTCCACTAGGCGGCGCGCTGCGACTGCTGTAAGGTACAAGGGAACCTGACGGAGTCTGTACAATGGCGTGCAGAGATGAAGCATTTCTGTGACCAGCAGTGTCTTTTGCGCTTCTACTGCCAACAGAACGAGCCTGACATGGCCACACAGAAAGGCCCAGAAAACACAGCTTTAGGTACAGTTTAAAACCTCCTGGAAATGTGCATGTCTGAATCGTCCTGTCATGTTAAAAATGAAATCCTTTGGTCCATTTACAGGGTTTGGAGGAGCAACCCAAACATCTAAGATGGTGAGGGTGCTGTCAGTTTTGACTGAATCGTTTTTAAACAAAAGAAGCTACAAACTGGCATGTTGCATAGTTGTTTCGGTTTAGTTTTTTACGTTCTTATTGTGACTGTTGCAGTCGTTTACTCAGGGGCCTGTATCGTATACTGGGGGAGGGATCCTGAAGGATGTGAAGAATAAAGCTGTGCTCTGCAAGCCTCTCACCATGACGAAGGCCACCTACTGCAAACCCCACATGCAGAGCAAACCATTGCAGACAGGTGAGCACCAGCTCTTCTGTGACAATGCAGCTGCACAAACTTTTTCTGGAAAAGATGGAGGTTTATGTGCTTTTGTCTTTGCTTCTCCTCAGATGAGGCAAGTGTGGAGGGCTCAGGAAAAGAGTATGTTCCTATTCCAATCCCTGTTCCCGTTTACATCCCAGTACCCATGAACCTCTATGCTCAGGCCACACCCACTCCTATTGCAATAGCTGTACCGGTAAGAGCTTCCTCACAGAATCAAAGTATCACATTGTTTTTAATTACAATATGTTTATATACATGTATTTTCCGTAAGGTTTTATCAGTCAGGCTCCTCATCCAGTTGAAGATACAGTAAAATTTGTAGTTGAGTCCATTTGTGAAAATGCTTCATATTGTGCAAGTAATATTATTTTATTAATTAATTTATTTTGTTAATTTATTTAAATTAATAAAATGTATAAAACAAAAATGCTTTATCATTTATATATAATTTTCTCTGTTTTTATAAATATGAATTTTATTGATTTTATTATTCTTTTATCAGTTTATTTTACTCAGACATGAGAATGATCGAAATATCATTCTCATGTCTGAGGAAGGGGGAAGTCGTGGCCTAATGGTTAGAGAGTCGGACTTGCAATCCAAGGATTGTGAGTTTGAGTCTCGGGCCGGCAGGAATTGTAGGTGGAGGGAGTGAATGTACAGCGCTCTCTCCACCCTCAATACCACGACTGAGGTGCCCTTGAGCAAGGCACTGAACCCCCAACTGCTCCGGGTGTTAGGATTGTGAGGTGTGTGTTCACTGCTGTGTGTGTGCACTTTGGATGGGTTAAAAGCAGAGCACGAATTCCGAGTATGGGTTACCATACTTGGCTGTATGTCACGTCACTTTCACTTTTTTTTTCACTTTCAAATATACATTATGGCAGCATGCCTTACCTCATGGAAATTACCTTAATTTCCTCTGTGGCTTGTCCTGGTTGTTTCAGGTGCCTGTGCCAGTGTTTCTACCAACAACGCTGCAGAATGCTGAGCAGATTGTAAAGACCATCAGTGAGCTCAAAGCCAAAGTCCCCTCTGACCCTCTGGAAGCTGATCTAATAGCAATGGCTGAAATGATTGCACAAGAAGATGAGAAACCCAAATGCTCAAGTAAGAACATGTTAGGAGCCATCTAACAGACTGAAGCAGGACTCTGCTTGAGTTTGTAACATCACTGCCTTCATCTCAGCAATTGGCTGCTGTTGGTTCTCATTTCTCAGATTTTTCACAATCTCTAGTCTCAGTTCTACACTTCTCACATTCACACTGAAACATTTTAAAATTAAACTGTAATTAAACTGTTGTGTCTTTTTGAACCGGTTTTGAAAAACCCATCAAAGCAACACTGATAGATCCAAAACCCCTTTTCTCTTTTTCTAGACATCAAATGTGAAAAGAGCATTAGAGAAGTGAAGATGGAAGGTGTAAAACATGAAAATGGCAGTGGCAGTTCAGAAGAGGAGGAAGAAGACAAGTATGAACCAGATTTGGACCTGGAGAAGGACCTGCCCCTAGGTACAGTAGCACCAAATGAACACGTGGTATTGTGAAATATTATTGCCCTTTTATGATTTTGATATGCCTTTTTTGAATCTTGATGATGCCTGCATTAAATAGTAAAAGTATATTTGTCTGTTAATCTCTGTTAATATGTAATCACTGTTTCCAAACAACACTATTATACATAGTAAAGAAGTGTTGCTCTGGTCTGTTTCAGCATCAGAGCCCGTCCTGGCTGAGTGTCTGGATACAGATACACTCTTCTCATTGCCTTCAGTACTGTCTGAGGAGAAAGAGAAGACGCCTCGGCCCAGAACCAGGAGGAGGGTAATGAACACATCTACCCTAGTATCACTGCATCCAGTGCTGTCCCGTGATTAGAAATCCATTTGCTGTTCACATTCTGATGTGTTGTGATTGCTGAGGTTTATATGAGGCTTGTGGCGTCACAGAGGGTGATTGTTAACAATGACTGTGTGTATGCTGATGTTTCTGACTTACTGTTGCTGCAGGGCCAGAAGAGGCGGGCAGTAGAGGAAGAGTCTTCATCCTCGTTATCCTCGTCACCAACAGTAGAGTCCTCATCAGCAGACAGCACTTTCCCCTTGAACTCCAAATATGGCTTAAATGCATGGAGGAGATGGGCCACATCTGAAGCCTCACCGTCCAGCCAGTCCAAAGGAGAAGAGAGCCAGAAACAAGGTTTTAGTGTTGAATGATCTTCTCACTAACATAAACGTATTCAAGCTTGGGTGTTTTTTTGAGAGGCTTTTGTTTGGTTTAAATGTGCTCAATGATTATAACTTCACTGCTGTTCACATTCTGAAACAGTTTTGTTGATCACTTTGATTTATGAGGGCACTTTTTTCCATTCAAATTGATCATAGAATATTGTTTTATATTGTTGTCTATTGTTTAATTTTGTTTTGTTTGTGTTTGTGTGTGTATTTGTATTTCTTATTACAATTACAAAGTCTCTCTGTGCTGTACTAATGTTACTCAAGGGTTTTTTTTTTTTGGTTTTTGTGTCTGTCTGTTGAACAGTTAGTCTCCTGTCCTTGAGCCCAGCTGAGTTGAATCAGTCTTTATCTTGCTTTGTCAAAGAGGTGCGTCGACCCAGCGGGGAGAGCTATACTCCAGACAGTGTCCTTTACCTCTGTCTCAGTATCCAGAAGGTGAGACTGTCCACAGCCTTGTGCACATGAATGCTGTTCATTAAAGCTGTAAAAGAGGATCCTTATACTTAATTTTGCACTTTTGTATACCTGTACTTTTAATATAAATGAATGCAGCATTTATGAAAACCCAATATTCACCCATAAAAATTCATATCTGCAGGCTTTTCTCCAGAGTAGGGCTATACAGTTAATTGAAATTAATTCAGAATTATGATATGGCCTTTCCAATAGGGCTGTCACGATTATGAAATTTGGCTGATGATTAATTGTCTAAAAATAGTCAAGGTTATTGCAATTAATTGTCTGTTTTAGGGCTTTGGCGATTATGCCGATTATCATGATTAATTGTCTGCTTTTTTTATTGCTTTCATTTTATAATTGTGATTAATTTAAGGGTTCAGTAAATAATTATGATGTTATCTCTCAATCTCTTTTGAGTTATTATTTTGCAGTGTAAGATTAAATAGAGTATTCCAAATTCAAAAAATCAGCCAATACCGATCCAACACCAGCACTATGTTTTTTCTACACCAATACAGAACATCAATACTGTGTTTGTGGAACTAATGGTCACTCTTCTTTAAACCCTTTGTTATACACAATCCACTAAATACTCATTTCCTCATTACAGAGAAAAGCTATATTTGAATAAAAATATATAAGCTATGACATTAAACTAGCTGACTGTATAATTTAGTAACAAAAACAATGTCTTGAAAAAAACCTTTGGTGCACATGATACAATTTAAACGTTTATTCTGTTAACTATTTGTATTCTTACAAAATACATTCATGAAAATAAGATGATAATGTGCACCAAAATGGCCCATAACCAATAAATTGGTTATCCCAACTTACTCCTAGTTCAACACCAATTGAAAAGGAGAACTAAAGAGACAATGATTAAGTAGTTAAGCTGCATCTGAAACTAAACTCTGATGGAAACTGTCTAGTCTCGAGCACTCCTGGTCTAAGTAGTGTCCAGTGATTATATCATTTGCTGTTCACATCCTGAAACATGTTGTTGATGCTTTTGCTATGAGGACACATCAGACTGCTCATTGAGACTGACTCGTCACTTTTTATTATAAGCATGTGTCTTGCAAGGTGTTGTGATTGTGTTTTAATACTTTTTGTAGCATTTACAAGATAAAGGACGGACAGATGACCTCTTTGGTGACCCACAGTACCACATGTTTGGGGAAGAACTGAACAAGCTCCTCAAAGACTGGCAACCCAGTGTGCTTCCTGATGGTAAAAGCATTAATATGTTCAAAAGTGTGAATGGATGATTGTAATGTCACTGTTGTTTTAAAATGTCCAGTGATTATAACTATTGCTGTTCACATTCTGAAGTGCTGTTGATTCAATCCAACTATGAGGACATTTCACATAAATCATCGCTCAGTATATGGAGTCTTTCTGATTTTGAATGTTATCTAATGTTTTTGCTGATTTATAAATATCAGTGTGTGACTGTGAGTGGTTTTTTGTTGAGGTTCTCGGTGGGGTCGTGTTGAAGAGCAGTATCTGTGGAGCAGCGGGCAGCTTGGGGAGCAGACGCCCTCTGTCCTGCTGAGATCTCTTCTCTATCTCAACACCAAATACTTTGGTCTCCGCACCACTGAACAGCACTTACGCCTCTCATTTGGAAATGTCTACGGCCCAAGCAGTTCCAAACCGCACAGCCACGAGACCACCGTCTGTATACGCATCCCCTCTATCTCACAGGAGCAGCACGGTGTGTTCATCTGAAGCATTAGACATAGCAGAATTCATACATTATATATGTTATATTTTTGTATCTATTTTTTTCATTAGTATTATTCTACAACCATCTTTTTCTGTGTTTATTGCATTTCTGTTTAAGTTGTTTGCTTGTTCTTGTTTTGACTGTCTTGTACCCGATGATAAACCTTGTCTCTCCTTCCATAGAGCAATCAGGAAGTAAGAGGAGGCGTAGAGACAACTGTGACTCAAACTTTGAGGCAGACAGTGGTTCAGGAGGATCTGCTCCCTGTCCTGTTAAGAAACATGAGTGCCGACTGTATGAGCTTTACCTTTCAAAGTGGTGAGTCATATATAACAATATAACAATTTCTTGTTTTGTCATTTGAAGATCTTCAGGTATAAGAGGTTTGGAGGTCCCCTGGCCTAATACCAGCATTGTTGTGGTGGGAAAGACCATGATTCGCTTAAGTTGCTTTCAAATAAGCTGTGTCCAGTGATTATAACATTTGCTGTTCACATCCTGAAACATGGTGTTGACACTTGTACTATGAGGACACATTAAACTGACTATAGAGAATGGTGCCTGTAATATTTCATAATTTGATTTTTTTTTTTTTTTTTTTTTTTTTACTGCATTTTTGATTAAATGCACCCTTGCTGAGCGTCAGAAACTTTTTTCAAAACATTAAAAATCTTACTCACCCAAAACTTTTAAACGGTAGTTATTATATCTAATTATAATGCAGTGGAGATCATAATTATATTTAACTTTATATTATAAAATTTCTTCTTTTTAAAATTATCTAAATTGTCTTATTAGTAGATATTGTATATTTGCCCAGTTGCTCATTTTACATTTAGATTATTTTTGACCTCGCTCAAAGTTAATGATGATAAAAATGTAATAACACCTTTAACTGTAATCGTTAGCCAATCTCAAAATGATTATCTATTTTTCATACTGTACATGTGGTGATTCCTAAATTTACTTTTAAAACTATTGATTTCAGTATTTGTTTTTTTTTTTTTTTTTTTTTTTTTATCTGCCTTTTAAAATAACAATTGTCTTTTTGTATAAGCCGGATTTCCAATGTCGCCGAATCTCTATTTTTGTTAAATGGACCCTATGGATATCTGGCATCATTTCTCTTCCTCTCTTTTCAGCCCAGAGTCTGTGAGACAGAGGACAGATTTTTTGTACATGAGGCCAGAAGTCTCTGCTTCCTCGGACAGTCCGCTGTGGTTCAGCTCGACACCTCTAGAGAAGAGCGCTCTGGCTAGGCTCCTGACTCGAGTGCTGCTGGTCAGAGATATCTATAAGGACAACCAGCTTGAAGAGGAGGGAGTCTAGAGGCCGATGCACTGAAGACTTCTTACTATGATGTCATGACACCCTGTGCATCACCAATGAGCTGCTTTCCACGTCACACCCTGTCACTCTCCCTTTAAACACTGTTCCCAATACTGCTAAGAGCTGATGTCAGGATGAATATTGGTGGGATTATGCTGATTCAGATCAGTCTTCCCAAAGACTCTGACCCTGAGGAGTTGAGGTTTTCTCCAGAAACGTGACCTACAGGATGCTGCTTTCTTCCCCTTCTTTTTTTTCGCCTCCCCTCCTTCTTTTCAGTTTGTTGGAAACTGGTTCATGTAGCATTACTTGTGAGGCCGCTGTGGTCTGAAAATATTTCTGAGAGTAGTCCATTAGCAGACAGAAGACAGGAACTTTGGTCCTGTGAGGAAAGTAGTGGAGTTAAGAAGGATGTTTTTTTTTTTCTTCCTGCCCAACAAAGCCTTCTAAAGATGAAATTTATTTATTACTGTTGACTGACGTCTGTTTAAGAGAGAGTCCAAGATTTTCTAATGGCATGGCAGGGTGTGTGTGTGTTGGACGCTGTGCCATGTGTGCAATTTCTCTGGCCTTCCATAAGAGCATTAAAACCTGCTGCAGCCCTGGACCTCTTTGCGTGAGTGGTATGAGTGTGTTTGTGAATGTGCGTGTATCTATTTCCCTCCCCTTTCTTGTGTTGTTTTGGAGTGGATTGGACAAGAGTTAATCCTGCGCTGCCAATACGTTACTGGCATGGAACCTTTAAGTGTGAAACTATTCCTCTGAACAATCAAGTATATGAAATTTGATTTAAATTTCATCCGCAGCATTATGCTGATCACACAGTTAAGCAGAGACATGTTGTCAATGTTTAAACATTGTCATAGGATTTGCTCTGTACCCTCTTGGAGTCGAGAGTAATTTTGAAGGATGTGCGTGTGCACAAAGCTCATTAAACGCTATGTTCAAAACACTTAGCTTATGCAAGAGTAAAAGTGATTTATTTATAAGGTACAAGTCAGTGGTGTTTATGTTTTCATGGTTTTTACAATTATTTCCTTAACCTTTTATACCAATAAATTACAAGCTAATTTCTTGGTCTCATAATGATTTACCTCAAGACCCTTTTAAAAAACGTTTTTTTTTTCTGTTTGTTCAGGACCATGAAATGCTAATTTTCAGTTTTGTCATTTTGTTTACATCCCTTGTCTTCTGTTGGCTTGTAAGGGTTAGAAATGAGTAACTTAAGTATGTGAGTGAAGATGTTTTGAGCTTAAGACAAGGTCATCATTAGGTTTATGGGGTTTTGAAAAATATTACACTTTGGCCCTTAACTCATCCTGCATCGTTTTTGCAGTGAACATGAAATAATAACTGAAATTTGCAGTGAACATGAAATAATAACTGAAATGGAGAGGTGCAAAACAAGATTAATGCATAGAACGATTTAACTACCATTCTAAAGTTTGTAATGCTTATTCTTTACATTTTCGTTTTTGCAGTGAACATGAAATAATAACTGAAATGGAGAGGTGCAAATATAACAGTAAAGTTTTGATAACTGTTATGTATAACTAAAAATTTATTAGGTTACAAGGTGCATCTTGCTTTTGGAGAAATTTCTGTTTGTTAGACCCTTTTTGATTGTTTTTCTATTGTTCTGTTTTTGTTCTTTCGTAAAGACATTCAGACATGGGAACAATTCATATTTGCCTCAAAGCACATCAAGATGAAATGTTTGGATCCCCCACCCCCAAATTAAAATGCTTTTTCCTACGACAGTACAATATATGGAGAGCTGTAAATAAGCCTGTTCACAACAAGAATTATAACTACAGTAACTCTTGTAGCTTCTACATTACACCAATGCATGGGTAATGTTCAGTGTATGATAAGCGCACACTGCATTTTTGTCATCTTTTTGTAATTCCATTGATACGGTTCCTTTGTTTCGTTATTGTTATAGATGTGGTGTGGTGGACCCTATTCTCATAGAATTAGAGTACTTTCTTAAAACTTTATAGTTATCATTATTGAATTCGAAGGCGTAAAATGCCTTAAAGGGATAATTCGCCTTAAAATGAAAATTCTGTCAAAATTTACTCAACCTTATGAGCTGTATGGCCCCCTTTTTTATATAAAAAAGATGTGTGTGTGTGTATATAGATAGATAGATTCTGTCAAAATTTACTCAACCTTAATATATATATAATTTTTTTTTTAATATGTGACTATCCCAACACAGCTTGCTCAAGCAAAGGCACATGAGCAGTTTTGTAATTTGTAATATTACAAATTTGTGAAAGTCAAATTCAGCCAAGTGTGTCCAAAATTTTGACTAGTAGTTTATATACTGATAAGCCAAAACATTAAAGGGTCATATGATGCTGCTAAAAAGAACATTATTTGGTGTAATGAAATGTGTTTATGCAGTTTAAGTTTCAAAAAACACATTATTTTACACATAGTGTACATTATTGTTTCTCCTCTATGCCCCGCCTTTCTGAAACTCGACAATTTTTACAATGCTCATCGCAAGGTGTGCTGTGATTGGCCAGCTGTCCAGTGCGTTGTGATTGGCCGTATGCCTCAAGCGTGTGATGGAAATGTTAACATATTATGATGCCCTGTCTGGCCGGAGCGACGAGTCATAAACATAAAACCCATTATAAACGTGATACAAACATGATTTCTAGTCGTGTCTTCTTTTGGAAGGCCAAACAAAGTAGTTTCGCTTTCTCAATTAAAAAGTGTCACATACCACGGCCTTGAGTGAGCAGAGGTGGGCGACTTCAGAACGTCACGGCCGGTGGATTCTATGAAGGAGCAGCTGGTGAAACACAGTGCAAAGTTGATGTATTTCCTCAGCGACCAGCACGGATCAGCCCCAGGCATGAAGACGCGGATATCATCTTATTTTGGAAGGCCAAACAAAGTAGTTTTGCTTTCACAGTGAAACACATAGTGTCTATATGACATGGCGGCGGCAACAACAATACTACAACGAGAATAAAAGGTACGCCTTCTTTCTTTCCGTGAACATCTGGGCGGTGTTATGCAAATCTTCCCACTTTTTTCTATGTAAACATGAACGCGTTTCTCTTGCAGCGTGTCATGCATGAAAAAGCTTTCTAAAAACGTGGCACTCAAGTTCCAAGAAGTCCAACCCCCATTTTCCTGCATTTTTTCCTATTCCAGTGCTCATGTCACATCTTTGTCAACACAAAAGTGCATTCTGTGAATGGCACCTGTGATATATTCTACTGACAGTCAGTTAATCATGTGTGCCGACGTGCTTGGATCATTCTTTTCTCTTTACTGTTAACATTGACATATTGTCAAAGTGTCTAATTCTAACATTTGGTATTATTTCTATTCAAAATCGTGATTCCTCGATTTATAAAAAAAAAAAAAATTGTGGCAAAACACTAAATTCGAATTAATCGCTAAAAACTGAAAAATCGCTTAGCTTTAACTAGATGTGTAACACTAAATTCGAATTAATCGCTAAAAACTGAAAAATCGCTTAGCTTTAACTAGATGTTTATATGTGTAATTTATGTTTTGTGCCTTAGCTTTAACTAGATGTGTTCATTACCTGTCTAGTGATGTGTGTAATGCACCCTAATTTTTGAAGTGCATTGTGGGATTTTTCAGGGAACAAACGTTCCAGTGCATTGGAAGGATTTTGCGATTGAGACAGCCCTTAAAATAGCCGACTCCCTGATCAGTTCCCTGACTACTGAACGAGAGAGTTGATTGAGATGCACCCAAAATGTTTATGCAACTGGCCCCAGAATACCATAGCAGCGGCATAATAACATGCAAAAAAAAAAAAAGAAATTAGGGCCCCTTAGCAACCACACAATAATGTGCTAAAAAACCAATAAGAACAGCCTAGCATCTGCATAGTAACATGCCAACTGTTCACAACACAACAAAAGCGTCTCTTATTTCCTCTTGAAAATATGTCATAACTTGTAGGTGAAGTTTTTAAATGAACTATTATCTGGGGGATTTTAGGTACCAACTTTTGAAATTTGTTTATTCATACAGCACTCTTTGATCAATTTTTTGATTAACTGAGTGTTTGGTCAGTTTAAACAGACACAGTTTAATCCATGAGGAAGCAAATCAGTTAGCATCAGGTACCATGCTGCTGATTCACAGTTTATTTGTGGCACTGATTCATTTGGGGGTGTACAGGGTGAAGAAATATCATAGTGTAATAATGAGTTTTATAATTGGAGACATCATCACAGTTATAGCACACCAACTAATCTGTTTTCTGGTTTAGTTTAATTTTATTACAAATTATCAACATAAAAATATGAGTGAGAAATAACATGAATTTTATAATTTCTTAGTATTCTTAGTATTTTGTTACATACATTATATATTAATGAACATCCAACAGTTTGTGTAGAACATGATGATCTGGGAGAAATGAAGAGAAAGAAAATCTGACATATTGTACAGAAGTTCAAATGATTCATGTCACAAATATTTGAAATGTGACTTAGAAATACTACTTATTCAAACATTTCTTTTGTGTAAAAAAAAAAAAAAAAAAAAAATCTAAATTGTTTATTTTCAGGTGTTAGATTTTGAATCCCAAATTGTCAGACTCTTGGAGTTTTGTAAATGTCGGTAAAAACATTCGAACACTTTTGATACGACAGCTGGTGTTTTCCAGCATGTGTCCCTTGCAGGGCATCCAGCTGGGGGCGTCCTATGTTGGCTGCATGTATTGGAGCCAAAATTAAACCAGGATGGGCTGGGACGGAATGGAGACATTAAATTCTTTCACATTTGGGTGTGAGTTTTGTTTCCAGATAAATGGTCATCTCTCTCCATGAGGGCGCAACTCTGATCCCTTCTTCAGGAACTGGAATGTGGTCTCTGTTTTTTTCTGTCTGAGTGACGCAAAGCACGCTGAGGTTACCCCACCTATTTGAGTGTGCTTGTAAACTTTGGCACCTCCCTGCGTTTGTGAGCGTTATGTGTGTGGATGTTTTCTCTGTTCTGCACAGTGCACAAATCTGCTTAACATTTCAGTTAAAAATCCAAATTATGTACAAGAGAGATAAATCAGCGGCTAGAAGGAGAAGAACGGGCTGTTTTGTGAAGGCATGTGCAGGTATGACAACCCCCTTTTTTTTCTTTTTTTTTTTGAAGAGGCAGCTTTTTTCTTTCTTCACCATCAGTTGGAGTTGGCCAGACTCCAATAACTTGTCCCATTGATCTAAAGCTAAAACGACCCTGAGCGCACACACAGCCGGCCGAGCGAGAGGGCAGGCGGATGTAAAAACATTTTTTCACCCTCGTGGGTTTTTTTGTTTGGGCTCAATCCCCAGTCCTTTCATGGGACATAAAGAAAGCGCTGCCCTCAGCAGGGTCATCTGGGATAGAGCCGTGGCAGAGGCGAGAGGCAGACTATAGGTGGCGATTTAGGCCCTCTAATGTGTGAGGAATCCTTTTAGAATCACATGATATGAACTAATGTCACCATTTAATTATAAAACAACAGAGAGCGAGCTGAGGGAGGAGGAGTTTGTGTGGGAGGGGGGATCACAGTGACCAGATGTACTAAAGTGAGAATCGCCAGTATGGATGACCACCTCAATTCTCACATTTTTTATTTCTATGTGAGCTTTAAAAAGCATGTTAAAACAGCCCTGCTCATGTAAGATGTCAGTTGGAATTACACTACTGGACACCTGTTGTCCCGTCCAGCTCAACATGAAGAGCTTATTTGTTGTGACGTTAAATTTAAGATGACCTATAGTAGAAGCAATGGGACTACCAGTGTGAGAGTATACAGCCCATTTTAAACAGAACAGCAGATCTCTGTCCACGTGCACATTGTGACTGAAACACAGATTCACTCAGATTCACTGTCACTGCCATTTTGCCCTTAGACACTTCCTCTTGTTTAGTATGTAAGCGTGAGTCCAGACATTCTCTGTACTGAACTAGAAAGGTGCTGGACTGTTCACAGAGAGATCTGTGTGTCATGCCTTTGACTTCTGGTTCATTCTACAGTCGTGGTAGCAGATGCTCTTACTTTCAGCTGGCAAAAGGTCAAACTGCAATGCATACAATTCATATACAGTACCAGACCCCACTTTATATTAGGTGTCTTTAAATATTATGTACTTAATAATAAAATAATGAATTGTTAGGGATAATATACCTATTGTTTTCATGCTGAATTTATAAAAACTTGTGCTGCCATTGAGGTGGGATACGTGTAAGGTTATGGGCAGCTTTGGTGGTCTGGTTAGGTTTAAGGGGTAGAGGTAGGGTCAGCAGTGTAATTATAGATGTAACTACATAAAATAATTACACGTGTTGTTACAGGATGGTATTTTCAAATATAAGTACAATGTAAAAACATGTATGTACACAATAAGTGCATTGTATCAAATGATAAATTTAAATGTAAGTATAGTTAATGTCACTTAATATAAAACGGGTCGCAATACAATATATGATTTTAAACACATTTGAACTGTAACTTAGTTCGGTATATACACAAGCTTACAATTTTTACATTTTTGTAATAACATCTTGTTACTGCTCTATAATGTGGCTGTAGTACAAACAAGTTGGCAAAAATATTTGTAAATATTTCTAAATATAGTGTTTTGTTTTTTTGTTTTATTTTTATTATATATTTTATTATATTTAATAAAATATAATTTTTAATCTGTTGTTATTACTGCAGTGTAAAACACCAAAGGGACTTTTGTTAAACCACTTTAGATTTAACCTTGGTGTTAATCTGCTGTGCCTTGATTTATTTATTATGATAATTAATTGATTAATTTATTTTTTTTGATGTTTGTTTATATACTGTTTTTTTTGGTTATGTCTTCCATTGTTTGGACAAAAATAAATTAATAATCATGCAGACATTTCTCACAATATCTCTATTTATGTTCCAGATAAGAAAATATGGCATTCAAGTTTGGAACATGAGAGTGAGTAAATTATGACAGAATTTTCACTTTTTGGTGAACTATCCCTTTAGCCTGCCATTGAATTGTCCGTGGTTTTACTGCTTCCTATTACAGTTAATTAGGAGTAAGAAAATAGCAAAGCACAAAACTGGCAGCCATGTTAAGTTATACTGAAAATTATATGTTTTAAATTTTAGAATTATTTAGTGTAACTTTGATTGCAATGAGATAATGGAAATAAAGTGGCACCACAGTTACAGTATGATTCAATTACTGTGTTGTAATGTTCAACATCAACGGTCATTAACTGCACATGCACACATTGGTCCAGACTGGGCCCCAAACATATTGAGTGGCTTTCCTGATATAAACAACACAGCTCAGTGGTATTCAGGCAGAGAGGCTGCATGAATTTCCAAGGTGATTAAAGGCTATAAATAACCGCCTGTGTGTTTTTAGTTCTGGGATGGTGCTCACATAAACACATAGACCCTGCCCTTCGTAGATAGCACTGCAACCTTCAACCCGCAGACAACCAATCGAATGACACCCCTCAAACACTGGACTTAACACCTACTGCGTATCACCTCCTCTTCAATGACTGGCTCCATACTCTTTTTCCCACAAACGCATACTACCCATACAACTATCCATTCTAAATGATGCCATTGTTTTTCTTCTTAAAACAATCATTGATTAGTGTCCTTATTCTTATCTTAATATATATTGATACTCCATTAGCTCTGTTTACGGTAACCATCACATGAGGTTTGCCAGTTTCAAATGAGCATTGTCCCTCTAATCCTTTGGCCCTAAAATAACCCAACACACTTGTCCTCTCATAGATATCTAGACACTGAGCACATGAAACAGCCAGTGGAGCTGCAACTGCTGTGTGGGTGTGTGTGTGTGTGACAGAGTACATTCCCACAACACACAGCATGTGCTGACTAAATGCAATAAGTGTCAGTTCAAATGGACCAGTACGGTGAGAATTGAAGTTCTCTAAACTTGAACTCCACTGTCAGATCTGACGTTTTTAAGCTGATTGTGTTGAGATCTAACTCCTCTCGACATCTCTCATGCTTTCACTGTAGCCTCACATGAAATTAATCATTTTTCTCCCAGTGCTGATTTATGACGGAGAAAGTGAAAGATTTTCTAAATATTTAATTTGATGTTTATAGTTTATAATTTAATATTTAATATTTAATATAGTGTATCATTTAATTTTTATTTAATATTAAATGTGAAATAACCACAGACTATACAGATCTGTTTTGATGCCATGACCAGCCACACACTAAACAAATTTATCCAGAACTGAGAACCTGATGAAGAAGACAGAATCTAGGTTGTGCACTTCTGGGTTTGTATTCTCCAAACATTGAGATAAATGGAAATGCTGCCAGATAATTCTCTCCAGGTATAACCTCCGTAGTTTCTAACAGACAGCTAAATACATGTAAGCTATTTAAAGGGGCAACATTTGTACTTTTACATTCAGATTCTAAATAGCTTGCCAACAAAACAAAGCAGCATTTGTCTGACACAAACAGAATCAGGACATCAATTAGGGTCACAGCATCAAATTGTCCATTTTTATACATTGTACATACATGACACATCATCCTCTGGCCTGCGTGATATTGCTGTTCCCTCTCAGAGGGAGGACTGTGTGGATCGCGGGGGTGATGTGTCATTTTAGTGTCCCTCATCATTCAGTCTCATTCTCACTTCCCCTCTAGGAATCTGGAGTGGAGGACTGATAAGCGTAAAGGTCAGAGGTCAACGAGTGCAAGTTCTTGTTTGAGATGTGCTCAGGCTTCCTGCAGATTTGTTTCTCATTATGGTTTTGGCCTGGATCATATAAAAATGCATGAATGCCTTGACAAAGGTTAGCATCATTAACTTTTAAACTAAAGTCAGGGTTGGTTAAAAATTACAAAATTACTTAATTACGTTCTAACCTTCTAATAGTTCTGTTAAAGTTTCTGTGAAAATGACAAAATCTTTATTTTTCAGTCTTTTTAATAGCCTTTTTACAAAGCCTTTTTGGTGAACAGGCCAGCACTTGAAAGCATTTAACATCAAAAAACATTAAATGTGAGTTTTGATGCCTGCCGTGTACAAATGAAAAAGACAGAGTAGCCTACATTTATGGTACAAAAAGTTTATTTAGTAACAGCTTTGTAAACATTTGAGGTAAATGAACATTTACATCAACTTGTTCTTATAAAATTGAATACACAAGGCACTTCTCTTAAGACAGCATTTAAACAGGCTGCTGTTCTGAGCATATGTAGGTGGTTCATTTCCCTGATTGGTCAGAATAATCAGCTCTGCTAGAGAAAATCAGTTCAAGAAATGAGTGTTATCTGAGAATAAGGGGCTGCAACTAAGTACACTACAAACGGATCGAGATAGGAAAGAGCTGGCTGGCTGGCCAATTCAAATTCAGAATTGATGAAATGCTATAATGCACAATGTTCAAATTTTCTGCTGTCCTTTCAGGCCACCACAACAGTCCTAAAATAACGTGTATATTTCTTATACTCTACAAGTGCTGTTTTATAAATTACATTTGATGTTATTTAAGTGGAATAATACTGCCATCAACGCAACAACTTTTACCATTAAGACATTTTCCTTTAAGGATTAAAAATATTTCCTCCTTTCTATCAGTGTAAGAATTATTGAACAGTGTCTTTTGCCTAGATGTGCAAATCTTCTACTATTTACTAAAATGTAAACTTTAAGAACCAAAAAATGACAAAATAACACACTTTCATTTATGGATACATAAAAACAGCAGAAAATAAATAACATACATCTGTAAATGCTGTGATCTGATAGAAGCAATGGTAATACTGTCCTAAGCACAAACTCTACGTGATGAAGAAATGTACCATTTCTATTTCAGGGCTGATGACTGTCTCCTTAAATGGATTGCTGAAATTTATACCTGATAACAAAAGCAACATACTTTGTGTTTAAATAGGTCTCAAGAACAGTTTTGTAAAGGTTTCTAAAAGAAAAAAAAAAAAAAAAAAATCATGTTGTGCTGTCATGTTGGTGTGAGTTATGTTTACAGAAGTTATGTTCTATACAACAGCAGTATTCAGTGAAAACGAATGAGGGCCTTAGAGTGGGGGGGGGGGGGGTAAACTCATTTCAGCATAAGACACTTGCAGCATCTTTTTATGTACATTCTGAAGTAACTTTTTGGCAACCACAAACTGACTTTAAGCCACTAACTGAATTAAAAACCAATAAGGAATTCAAATGTCACATGTAATGAGAGTTCATACTCCCCTCATCCGATTAACTACTTCAAAAGTGATCATGTTTTCCTGAAGGCAAGATTGGACATGGTCATATATCAAAACTCTCAAATCCAGTAGGAGGATGTGAACTTCAGATAATGGAACTGAAAAAAAAGAAAAGAAACTTGGTCCAGAGAATACACAAGCTATATGAGAAGTAAAACTCTGCACCATTCAGTAGTACAACAGTTATCTAAATATTTCACTTGCCTCTGTAAAAAAAAAAAATTCAGTGTATGGATGACCTTTTCTATGTGATGCATTAAAGTTTGCCACTTTTTTCAGGCAATGTGCTTTTTCTTCCTCAACCTTCTGATTTCTCTTTAGAGTGAGGAAATGTAGAGACAGATGCTGGAACAACAAAGAGAACATTTTAAAAATTATTCAAGATGGGTGTTCATGAATTTGACAACTACTTTCCTCATTTACTTCAACTACTTTCTTTTTTTCCTATTTCTCTCATATGCTATTCAAGTCTTCAAAAAAAAAAAAAAAATACATGAGAGTATTTCATTATCTACTCAATTAAACCACAGAGTGTATTTATGTTGTATTTTAAATGTTTTTTTTTTTTTTTTTTTTTTTTGCTCTTTTGTAATCTGTATTATTGAACTGCAACCATTTTATATTTGGTGAGTTTAAATCAATATACTTAATAAATCGAACTGACTGAATGGAAATTCATAAGACTAATTTAAGTGACATTTTTTTCAGTGAATCGTTGAGATTCTGGTGTAACAGCCTGCATCAGGTGTGCTGCTTTATCAACTACTGCATAACACTAACCAGCATTCAGAAGCCCATAAGAAATGACTTGCAAAATGGAATTAACAATGAATGGAATTAATTTTTTCATTCCAGCAATATGCCTCTCACTTCCTCTTGTTTTTTGGTCTATTGTGTTTTGTCCACAAAAACCTACGCTTTGCAGTGGAGAGTCACTACACCGCCAAATCATTGGGCCTCGCTCTCGCACTGCTGGCTTTACTAGCCCTGCTCAGTCGTCGAGCATCAGTGAAAATAACGGGCGGCTCGTGCATCTCCACCGTGGTGGTCACATGCCCCTCCTCCGGCCCAGCGCCAGGGGAGTTGGGGGTGCCGCCGTGCTGAGCGGCGTCTTTGGCTTGCCGCCCGTTATCGGAGGAGTGAGAGGAGGAGGAGGAAGGGGAGGGGGAGGCGGCGTTCATCTCCCGAGTCTGCTGCTCGGTGGCCAGGTTGGCCCAGTTCTGCTCGGCAGCCAGCCTGTGGTTGTTGTTGCTGATGTAGAACGGCGAGGACTCCTCGCGCATAGGGTCCATCTTGAACTCGGCCGTAGAGGGCACCGAAACAGGCTGGAGGAACGCTCCGCCACCCACTGCCACCTCCGTGTAGTCTGGCGGATAGCTGAGGGTGGCAGGCACAGTTCTAGAAGACACAGGCTCCGCTTCGTCTGCGTTGGGCAGCGACTCGCGGTCGGGGGCAAACTCGTTGGTCATACCCTGTTTGACCTTCTTCCATCCGAGGTGATAGATTTCTAACAAATTCAGCAAAAGGGACACGCAAGCCACCACAAGCATAAATATAATGAAGATGGTCTTTTCCGTGGGCCGGGAAATGAAGCAGTCCACTGTATTGGGGCATGGCCACCGCGCACACTTATACAGTGGCCGCAACTGGAAACCATAGAGGAAATACTGACCTAAAATGAACCCCACTTCAAACAGGGTCTTGAAAATGATGTTGAACACGTAAGTGCGCAACAAGGCCCCTCTAATGCGGATTTTGCCATGCTCGTCTCTGATTGGCAGCTTCTCCTTTTTGCCACCGCCGCCCCCACCCCGTCCACCAGACTCCCCTCCCCCTCCATTTCTATACAGGAGTTCTTTCTCATCCTGGAGCCGACTGGCCTTTCGCAGCTCCTCCTCGCGCTCTTTCCGCTTCTCTTCCATACGAACGATGTGCAGGACATGGCCCAGGTAAATGAGCGTCGGTGTGGACACAAAGATGATTTGGAGCACCCAGAAGCGGATGTGGGAGATGGGGAAGGCCTCGTCGTAGCAGACATTCTCGCAACCAGGTTGCTGCGTGTTGCAGGTGAAGTCCGACTGCTCGTCGCCCCAGACCTCCTCGGCTGCCGCTCCCAACACCAGAATCCTAAAAATGAAGAGTACTGTCAGCCAGACTTTGCCGATCACGGTCGAGTGTTCCTGTGCATTCTCCAAGAGCCGTCCAAGAAAGCTCCAGTCACCCATGCTTCACGATTTCTAGCCTAGAGAGAAAGTACAGTCTGAGGGTGAGAGAGAGAGAGAAAGAGAGGGAGTCAGGTGAGAGAAAGGGTTAAAAGGGGAACAGAGAGGATTCATCAGAACTAGTTAACAAAATAACATGATACACTGTACATGAGACCTTTGGATCTTCTCAGGCCTGCACTGCCCATTCAAACAGGCACAGCTCAAGGTAAATTAATGTATAAAACACACTCAGCCCTCATGAACTCACACAGCATTTCACGGTTCTGCATAAGATCCGAATTATCAGTTCTGATGAAGCACTTGCCAAACCCCAACTTTATCAAATGGCGTTTAGGAAACCCAATCAAACCTGGTCATTGATCACTGTAAATATCACATAAAAATAAGTTTGACAAACTTATGGATTCCGTGACCGCTCACTATTCATCTCTCTAACTGGCTGCTATGAACCTGGCATGCACAGTGTAAGCAAACTCTCTCTGGCTCACTGACACACACACACATACACTCGTACACACAGTTTTTCACCACACTCATACACACGGTCTCTTTCTTTCTCACCTGTTCGCTTCACTGCCCAGCAGGCATGTGCTGAGATCGACATTGTAATGTTCAAAAACAGTTGAAAGCGTTGACTGGACAGTGATGCGTGGAGGGCCCTGATAGAGCCAATTTCAGGACATCAAGGTAAAAAATGCAGTGAAATATGGAGACGGCACTGCCAAAAACAGGCCACTTTATAGTTGTGAATCTACACTCAGATCATGTCTACATGAGTACAATTAATTGCTAGCTAAAACTGTACAATTCATGAATTCACGCTGTAGGTGCTGTAAGTGCTTTGAAAAATTGATGAATCCAGAAATGAGTGTCATGATATAACCTAAGGATTTTGATCAACACAGATTCATCTTATCATAATAAGCTCAAATAAACAAGAAGATTGAACTAGATGTAACAGAACAAGATTGAGATGGTATTGCCATTAGTAAACAAAGAACCCCCAAAGAGCAAAATATACAATAGAAAGAAAAACAATATATTTACTTACTAAAATGATGTTGTATTGAGGGCGGCAAATCCATCGACTAAGATTCTATATCAAGTCTATGACCCTGAAAGAGAAAGTGCAGGTTACATAATAAGAATATTCAAAAAGAGTTATTAATTTATTTTACATTTAACTTTATTTATTTTACATTTATATATTTTTACATAACTTTATATAACTAAAATATTTATTTATTTATTTAGATTATTTTTTAAAAATCCTATATAAGTTTTATAGATAATAATAATTTGAGCACTTTTATTTGTTGAATTCCAGTAAATTATGGTCTAGTATGGCTCATTTCTATCAAATTATCCTAAAAATCTTTTTAGTTCCCAAAGCAGCTATCATTTTCATTACAGTTATTAAACTTGATAGTTTATAATTATCACTAATACTTAGTGACTCTGATCTAAATCAGTGAAGAATTTAATTACAAAATGCTGCTGTTTATATAATTAGCTGATGTTCTCACTCTACATTCAGGTCAAAGTGTCAGAGAGAGGCAGATTTCTGTTTGCACTGATTATGTGCTGATGCCTGTCATCTCAAACAACAGCTCTTTTCTTGAAATGTGTCTAAATTATGTTAGCTGTTAGAAGGCAGAAACCATCCAAACTTTAGTCTAAGTTGATGGTCTACTAGTTAGCAAGAAGTCATATTAATTGATGTGGGATGTAAAAAGATTTGTACACCTAATTTAAAGCATACCTTGACTGAAGTAGGCAAACTTATCTAAAGAAAGCAATATCCAGCGGCCACTGGTGCCACAGTTTGAGTGCGTTGAAAGCATACAGACCTCCCAAAGGTAGCAGGAGCCCTCCCCGCTCCCCCCGTTCCCAAATCCTGGCAGCACTGCCAGCTTACCAAACTCTTTTGAAAGTGGCCGGCCAACTTATTCATTCACAAAAGTTCTTCACACACAGACCCGAGGTCAAACTCTCGTAGAAAGCCTAGTTTTTCATGGCAAACCGAGTGTGGAGACGGGGTGTCACCAAGCGCAGCTGTCTCCCGTTCCCAGCCATCGCTTCTGTCACTTTGAGTGGTCATGCAAGAGTCCTGCGTTCAGAAAGTCATCGGCCAGTCAGCGCGCACGCCACGCCCCGTCAACTGGGGTAAACTCATCGCCCCGATTTAATTGTACTCCAACACAGAATTTTACATGAAGACAGGTGCTTTATTGTACTTTATACCACAGAATATTGTAATAATAATAATATATGATTGAACAGCCAAGATTGTTCCAAGAGCGCTGAGATTCCTAATAACAGAAGTGAGACGCTTCACTGATTGTATCTCTCCGCGGTCCATTCAAGCACTCAGTCAGTCAGCTGCTTTGGAGCTACTTTCGTTAGCGGAGTAAAATGGTCAAAATAACTGCCCATATTGTGTCTAATGTATAAGTTACTTTATGTGAAATTCTTGTTTATATAACTGTTTTATATGACGGCGTTTTAGTGCCACGTTAAAAAAAGAAAAATCTAAGATTACGAGATTAATGTCGAATGCTAATATTTTGAAGATAAGGCCGAAATTACGAGAATTAAGCAATTATGAAATTATAGCCTAATATTTTGAGAGTAGGCCTAGTCTATAATTGCGCATGCGAATGGCTCGGATCGGACTGATTTGAATAGCCTATATGTGGGATTATTATCAGAAATCATAGTCTTCCATGTGTCACATACTTGCAGGGACAGCAGCTTGGAAATAATATTTCACATCTTCGAATGCTTTCATTATATGTATAGTGCGCCAGCCACCCAATAAGAGCAATAAGATATATGCTTTTGGTATGCCTACTTTTAATATAAAACAAAGTCTCAGCTTTAAAATTATGTAATTTTTTTATAGCGAAATACATATGTCTTGTAATAATGTGTTTTTCACGCTCACTGTCGCCCCAGTTTAAGCGACATGTGAATTAATCATCTTTTCATTACAATGAGACATTCGTTTCGTTAAATTATAGGCTTAAGATGTTCCTTCATCATGCTATAACTTGTAATAAAGAGGAGAAACATTTATCATTTGTATTTAGTGATAAAACTGACAGAATTAAGCTGAGCTGTGTTATATTAAAATCAACAAAGCACAATGCTTATTGCGATCTCTGGGTGGATGCGCGCTACAAATAATGAACGAAGACGTGAAATATCATTTGCAGTCATTTATTATACCATGAATAAAACAGCTTGTGACAACAATAACATTGTAAAACACATTGTTTGTATTTCGCTATAAAAATGACAGAATTTGAAAGCTGAAACTTTGTTTTATATTAAAAGTAGGCAACCAAAAGCACACAGCTTCTTGGGTGGCTGGCGCAAAATAATGAATGCTTTGGAAGATGTGAAATAGTTCCTGCGAAACGCACCGCCAGCCATTGGTTTTCCCCACGGGAATTACAATAGGCCTACTGACAAACAGCAAACATTTCATTAGTTTTTATTAAGATATTCATATAAAAGATAAGTTGTTAGCCAAAATTAAATTCAAAATCAAAAAAAAAAAAAATTATCACAGCTCACTTTTAACAAACAGCCGAAGATTCCTTCATGTGGAAACTTTGGTAACCTTGTGAAAGGCATTAAAACTTAACCGTTGCTGGAGACATTTAAATTTTGTACCAAAAAAGCACCAATAAAAACAAACAAACAAACAAACAAACAAACAAACACAAATCCAGCTCAGCTCTCTCAATGATATGCCTTATTGCTAGTCAAAACTGTTGATGGGGAACAGAAAGAGTCAAATTAATTGTTTAAAAAGAAGTAAACAATGCAAAACTCAATCATGCAAAATTAAAAATAAGCATTTATATGCATTTATATACAATACAATATCTTGTAAATTATCCCTCAAAAAAGGACACTCAATTTTGTGCAAAGACGGTCTCTGAACTTCATTTATGTAGTTGTGACCACTATGAGTCACTCTTGGGCTTTTCTAGTGCCACTATAATACAGAGTGACAGGCTCTTGAGTAATGTGGAAAATGAAATTCAACAACCTCCAACATTTTTACAGACAATGCTATGCCATATGCCCTAATTGTCTTTTGGCTCGGGGGAGGAATGTCACCTTTGGAATGAAGCATGCTTGAAACCTACAGTCAGGTTTGTGGCTTAGTTGTATTCTCAGGGCAGGTTGTCAAAAGCAAGGTACAAAACACATGCTAATTTTAATGCTTTCCAAATATGATAGTATGAACACAGAATATTTTTTTGCAACTCATGGCCCACCAATAACTGTTGAAAAACATTCAGAGGACCACCTTTCCAAATTTGTTAGTATGAACACAGAATAACAGAACTTAAAAAGTACAATGACATACTCTGCTGTTAATCTGTTATGCCACTGTGGCAGGCTAGGTCAAGTCAGCTATATAGATGAAAACTGTCCTTGTATAAAAAAGAATTGACAGGTTTCAGTAACCATTTATTCCTGTAACAATAACAGGGCAGGTCAGACCAATGATTGGGGAAAACTCTTTTAACAAATTAATTTATAATACCTCCCCACATCCAGGCTAACTACCTGTAACAACAGGTCAGACACACAGGAGGGGTACATCCTCTCTATTCATTAGCTGAAATGTTCATTCACCCCAATTTACATACTGTAAGTTTAATTTATCAAATACAATTAGCGATATGAACATGACTGTTCAAAACAATCTCACATATTAAACAAACTTGAAGCATTACGTAAATGTTACATGCATTATGTTGTTATTATTATTATTATTATTATTATTATTATTATTATTATTATTATTATTATTATTATTATTATTATTATTATTATTTTTACAATTTAACTGCAGAAAAACTGGACACTTATACTCCTTCCCACACATCCAAAAATGATGAAGTCTAACAGGTGTGTCACATGTCAATAACACAAGTTTTCATCAACAAGCACTCTAGGACCATTAATAAATCCCAACACATTAACACATTTACAAGAACAGGTTTTGGAGTCGTTCACATGAGAAAAACCATATATTCTGAGACAAACCTTGCTACAAAATGCATATTCTGCATATCCTCAGGGAGACACTTGGGTTTGCTTCTTGGAGATAATAAGATGATGTCTTGGTGAAATGAGTGAGAGACTGACACAAAGAGTAGCATCCAAAGTAGCTTTCAGTTTGCTCCTTGCTTTTGATTTTGTGATAGTGACAGTGGAGAACCCTGACTCATAAATATGTGGTGGTGGAAGACAATAGAAATTTTGAGACAACTGAGACAAGTGCTGGTTTATAACACTTGATATGTTCACACGAGAAGAGGCTTCCAAAGTTTCACTCAGATGTGGAAACATGTCAAACTGTGCCTCCTTGACTCTTCTATTCCAAAGAATGAGTTTTTTCCCTCAATTTGGTCTGAAACCAAAAACACTGTGATGTTTCTGCCTTGCATTGATACATTCAGCTGATTTAACTGATCAAATATATCAGATAAGTAGGCCAGTTTTGCACAAAATTGATCATCAGTGTAATGCTCAGCAAGAGGGGAACGTTGCTCTTCCAGAAATGTGTGCACTTCTTTTCTCAGTTCAAAAAGACGATTAAACACACATCTTCTTGAAAGCCACCTTATTTCACTGTGGTACTAGAGCTGCAAATGAGTTGCATCAAGTCATTCACACGGAGCTGTAAAACACCTTGAGTTGAGTGCATTATTCTTAATGTAGTTAACAGTTTCCACAGCAATGTTCATGAGCTCAGGCAGTACTGGTGACGTCTGCTTTGTCGCTAGACTTTTCCTGTGCAAGAAACAGTGCATCCACTTTGCTTCTGGCACTCGCTCTTGGATTTGTTTAACAACACCGCAGTGTTTTCCCGTCATAGCAGCCGCATTGTCTGTTCAAATACCTGAGCGGTAGCCTATTTCCAATCAAGACCTTTTTCGTTTTCAGTTCATAGTGCTCTCCTGCTTGTTGTACTACGACACTTATTTTGAAAGTAATAGCTTTGATGTATTTTTTATGATTTTTAGTAAAACCAGCAGGAAAGCAGTGATGTGTGAACTGAATTTAACAGTGACGTTATTAATTATTTTTCATAATAAAAAATCATAAAAATGTGCAAAAGCAATTACTTTTAAAATAAATGTTGTGGAATAACCAGCAGTGATGTGTGAACTGAATTTGGAGAAAGAACAGTGTGTTACAGTGAAGTTATAAACTATTTGTCATAATAAAAAATCATTAAAAATGTGTAAAAGCAACTATGTTCAAATGTTTCTGCAGCTCTGATGGTTTTAGCGCCTTCGGTTAGTGTCTCAGTACCTGCCCTTATAAAACCAGATTTAATGTATTCAGCATTGTATTTTCTCACCACACACTTCGAAGATTTTGCTTGCAAAGGTCTGTCTCCCAAATCTGCTTTTCTTTTCAGAAAATGATCCATATCTGATCGAACAAACGTTCAGTCTGCCGTTGTGACGTGATTGGTCTTGCGATTTTAAACATAAATTAGCTTTGAGATAATGCATCTTGACTTGACTTTAGTGTTTTTGATCATTTAAATCCATAAGAACAATTAAAAAATAACTAAAAATTCATTTGGGGGGAGTCTACAGATGGCGCTCCGAGGCCCACTGGTTGAGAATCACTGAAAACACTGTTATATCTACAAGCCTGTTGGTTGAATTAGTCACTGGGTGTTGGGATAATCTTAAACAGTCTTATTGCTTGAAGAGTCCGAAGCAGATGACAGCAACTTTGCGTTCTTTTCATTCTGTAACTGCGCCTTTTCTGTGGACATATTATCTTGGTGAACAAAAGCAGGCCTTCGTTTGGCTCTGGCTGAGCACCTCAGCAGTGCTTTGACAATCAGGTAGGCCAGTTCAGCCACATTGAGCACAATGCAAATGGCAGAAGAACCCACCATGAAAATGGTGAAGATTGTCTTCTCTGTCGGTCGTGAGATAAAGCAGTCAACTTTATTGGGACAGGGCCACTGCTCACACTTCACAAGACGAGCCATCTGAAACCCATCATAGACGTAATACAGAGCATACATGAATCCAGCCTCGAAAAGGAGCCGGAAGAACAGGCTGGAGGTGTAGGTCCACCACAGCGACCCAGTGATGGGCAGACGCCTCTTCTTCAAGTTCTCCAGGTCATCCCCTTTGACACCGCCACCTCGGTTGGCCAAAAGTCCTTTTTTTACATTGCGTTTGTGATATGCCACATGCATAGCCACCAGCAAAGCCGGTGTAGACACAAAGATGAGCTGCAGGCACCATAAACGGATGTGTGAGACTGGAAAGAAGTGGTCGTAGCAGACATTTTTGCAGCCGGGCTGTTGTGTGTTACAGGTGAAGTCGGACTGCTCATCGCCCCAGACTGTTTCGGCAGCTATTACAAGGATGCTAATGCGGAAGATGAAGAGGACAGACAGCCAGACCTTTCCCAGGCTAGTGGAGTGTTTATTTACCCCTCCCAGCTGGGCATAAAGTGCTCCCCAGCTCATCCTGTCTGCTGTTGCTCTCAGCTCCTAATCATCGGGAAAAAAAGAGATGAATTTGAGTTTGAGCAACTATATATATATATATATATATATATATATATATATATATATATATATATATATATATATATATATATGTGTGTGTGTGTGTGTGTGTGTGTGTATGTTCAAATTCAAATTTAAACAATATGTAAAGTTCACACACTTGCATGCATACTACATATAAATATATAGTTTAAATTTCAATTTCGGATGACAAAAATATATAAAAAAATAGACAAATTCTTAAAATACACTGAGAATCTAGGACAAACTATTTTAATAATTAAGAGTTTTGAATGTTTTTGAAAGAAGTCTCTTATGCTCACCAAGGTTGTTCAAAAAATGCAGTAAATATACTAATATTAGATATTAGTATGATTTCTGAAAGATCACGTGACACTGAAAACCGGAGTAATGACTGCTGAAAATTCAGCTTTGCTATCGGAGGAATAAATTACATTTTAAAATATTTTACAATAAAAAACAATTTTTCAATTGTAATAATATTTAACAATAATGTTTTGTAAAGTTTGTATAATATTGCACTGATTTATTGTATTTTTGATCAAATAAATGCAGTCTTGGTAAAGCATAAGATTCTACTTCTTAAAAAAGCATACATTTTTAAGTTCTTCCAAACTTCTGACAGGTAGGTAAGCTTAAATTTTTATTCCTCATCCCTAATAACTAGTGCTTCCCCCTAATAGTCGACTAACCGTTAGTCGACGAGAAGAGGCTTGGTCGACCAAAATGTCATTAGCCGCTTAGTCGCAGAAAAAAAAAAAAAAAATAAAAAAAAATATTCCCACACGAGGTGGCGAAATCACGCAGTGCGTGGCGGACAAATCGTTAGCGGCTGGTCTATATAGTACATCGGGCAGGACATCCATATGCTCACCTAACATTCATCGACCTCAAAAATGGCTTATCATCTGAAATATGTATGAAGTAGCAACTTTACATGCCAGCTCAATCTAATGTTAGCCTTGAAAAAGTGCGCTGTTCACGTGTTTGTGCGGAGTGTGGAGCTGAACAGGAGCGCGCTTGGCTACTGCACGACAGATGGAGGCACCGGTGCGATCATTTGCTGTTAAAATACTTTGTCATTTTTGGTCATACAGATAAGAGTAATGCATCTTTTGTAACTGTAAAGACTCTACGTTTATTCGTTATGAACTTAAGCGCGTCACTTCGAACTCCGTGTTGCCTTATTACAGACTTAGTAATGCGTGTTTTGTATCTGTAGTGAATGTTTTTTTTTTAGTTATTAAATAATAGTCGACTAATGCTTAAAATGAACGACTACTAGTCGACCAGAAAAAATCTTTGGGCAGTCCAACTAATAACACAAACTATAATTCTAAGTCTTCAAAAAGACAAAACATGTTGCATTGAAAATGCTTTAATTTAGGCTACATATGTTAATAATATTAAGAAATCCTTTAATTCCTATTAATTAATAAATCCTTCATTCCGTTCTATGTTTTTTTTAAACACATTTTGGTAACTTTGCTTATATATCGGTCGAATTTAACACGTCAGATTTTTCACGATATTATCACTTAAAAAAAATAATTAAATGTCTGGCAGTTTTACAAAAGGAAATTTACCTGTTACCCTACAAAATGATTTAGATCAAATCCATCATGTATATCCGTCCAGGTGAGTTAAATGAGAAGGTTACTTTCACTTGCGGCTGTTCTGTGTGCTCTTGAGAGTGAGATGAAGTGATCTGACTGAGGACAGTGAGCGCAAGTTGAGTGCTCTCTCGAGGAGAGGTGCACCTGACGTCGGGCGGAGCCACGGCATTCATTGGGTGGTGCTTGAGCTCGCGAGCGACTAAACAATGTTCCTGGAATGCGTCGCGCGCCTCCGCTGATTACAACAAGAGCGATCTCGTGCAGTAAGTAGTCGTAAGTAGTTTTTTTGCGCTTTTTTCTTTCCTAAACTCATGTTCTTTTACTTACATTAGGTTAATACTTACATTTAAATGTAAGTATAATTCAGTAAAGTTTAGTCCCACTAATAATCGGTCTCTGCATTATTTAACAAAATATCAACCCAAACAGTAATTGGAAGAAATATAGCTACAAACAATTTTCGAGCAAAACATTTAACAAAGATAAGTTTAATAGGTTTTAAAATATAATTTTCATTCTTAATGTGATGTACTACACCAGCTACAAACAATTTTCGAGCAAAACATTTAACAAAGATAAGTTTAATAGGTTTTAAATATATTTTTACTACACCAGTGTACTCTGCTGGGACACCTAGACTAAAAATCACCTTGACACCAGTCAAAGTCATTGTTAGTTCATCTGAGAAAAACATCATTTATTTGCATCTGACACCTGGTTTGACATATTAAGACATTCATACATCTCAAGTTAAGTGTCCAAATACTTGTTGGGCTCATCTTAGGTATGAGATTAATTCATAAATGTCCAATGAGGAAGTTAAAAGTCAAAATACAATTCATTTTTAATTGCGTGTATTTTCCAGCAGGAAGCATCAGAATTTCCTTATGCTGAGTCAAACACTCATTGGGGTGGATCAAGAAAAGGGCTTTCCCCTTGGAGATTGTTTTCATTTTCTCTTTAATTGTGAATTTCACATTACACTTATCATGAGCAAGAAAGTGCTATAGCGGTTTCAGTGAAACAAGTATTTGTCACAAATCCTACACCTAAAAATACTGCTAATGCATTATACAAATTCAATTCATAATTAAATGAACCCTAAAGCCATTTCTGAAGTTAACTTTTGTTTCAGTAATTTTCTTCTTAATCAGTCATATTCTGTTGCCTGGAAGGGAAATATTTAACAAAGGACAACAATGGCTCAGATGATCCATAACCAATTCCATTTAGATATTTTATGGACTACAGCCTCATTTCTTCAGCTTAGCTAGTTCCATCAGCAGTTGATCTCTTCTCTCTCTCCGGACTGTGAGGTGCTGCTGTTCAGCAGGGATCAGCTCACAGATCTCCTAAAGTACATGATAAAATCTTTCATTTTATAATGATTACAAAAATGATAAACAAACAAAACAAACAACAATAAAACAATAATGGTTATTTGGGAAATCTGTCCAATTTAAGATTTCTAAAGCAACCATTTCAAGAGATATTCCACTAATTATTAATTATATTGATATTGCTTACTTTTACAATTCTAGCTGCTGGCTCTCCAGAAAAGTCTGGAACAGGCCCAAAAGTATTAAGAACCCTCTTCATGCCCTCAGTGTAGCGCTGGAGATAGTCTTCCATACCTGGACAGACAAAACAATAAAAATGTGGTTTTGCATGTCTACAATACAGTAGGAACACAGTAGACCATAAAAGGTCTGATATTTTTCACAACTCTTTATGAATAACTCTGACACAAAAAGTATAATCAATTTGGAACAGTGTCCAAAATGACTCAGCATATAAAGTTACTGGCTTTTTGTTTTGTAACAGAGTTTTCAAGCATGAATTGAGTAGCTCCTCATCTGAAGGGCATGAGTTCTTTTAGAAGGGCTCTCAGAAGATAAGATGTGCACCAGTGAAAGTTCAGCCACAGTTCTTCGCTTACAGTTTCCAAGAACCTGTGCCATTACAGCAATGGAAGAAACCAGGGTGAAACTCTTGCGTTTACAGGGGGGCTTTATCACCACATTGAGAGCACTGTAGCACCTCACTCACAGTACAAGGAGGCAGGGCTGAGAATAATAACTCATCTGTCATCATCAAACATTAATACTGGTGTCACATGGCAAAGCACATTTCATAGGGGGAGCGGGGTCATCCTACAGATTTCACACTGCCTTCTGATTTTCACAGTGAACATGAGATCTCTTCAAAACACATGCACATTTACACACTTTAGTGTTTGTTTCAGTTTCTTTCACAGTCTGTCTCTTGCACACACATACTTAAGGTCATGTGAGATGGATGGTAATTGAAACAGTAACAGGTTTTCACAGACTGATATTTTGATGCCCCAAGCACCACACCAAATTTTTCTTCCATGCATGATGAAAACAAAAACTTCTCAGTGCTTAAATACAAAATTTCATTATGACATTTTTTTTTAAAACTACATGGGTTAATAGGTAGCTTGCCTTCTGGTGCATTGAGATGCATGGTTTCAATGGGACCTATAAAAGCGTAGCGCATGCCCAAGCCCTCAGACATCACCAGATCAATGTCCTTCACCGAAATCACTCCGTCCTGGATGAGAAGAAAGAGAAGTTCATCTGGCAAGTCGCACTGTATTACACGCTTGGATGAAAGACAATGTTTCTAAAAGTGGTTTACTGATGTTCTGATCTTCTAATCCTAAAAGCTTCCTGCTTAGTAGTTTGTCCAGCCAACAAGGTTTGGTCCACCTGATTGAGAGGAAAATTGAGGTTGCCCCCCTTTTGTCCCATCTGAAGAGCACTATAGCCGCTCCCACTGTATTGGGTTTCCCTTATCATTTAATTCAGTGTCCTCTGAACAATGGGATGGTGTGGCAGGGGAAGGTGAGTGTGGTTGTGCCAGGCTTTGAGCCCACTTTGCACTCATATTACCTGTGGCTACAGATACCTGTAGCCTGACTGTGCTGAAATCAAAGCTTGGATACAGAACGGGCATTGGGGGATGAGTTTAGGAGGGGGACAGGGTAGTCTTTGTTCATTTCCTGCACGCAACAACGAGGCTGTTATCTCGGTGTCGCCAGGCTGGGGAAACCGAGAAAAGAGGCCTTTCCTCTACGGTAATTACCAGGGGCAGCCATTAGCTTTCCCAGCAACTCTACTTTCCAGAGCTGGCTCTCTCTCAAAAAGCCGCCTGAACTCAGAGAGGAAGCATGAGTGGATTTGAGCTGCAAATCTGGTGTTTGGGGCATCATCCAAACCTTAAATGTTCCTTATCATAACCCCCCCCCCCAACAAAAAAAACAAAAAAACTAACCTCTTTTTACCTAAATAAAACAACTAATTTAAAAGAACACAAGAGGCAAGTCCAGGAAAACATAAGTCTGTAAGTATAAAATCTATAGAACTCAATTTTCAAAAATCGTATGAGAGGCTTACGGAAAGCCTAAGGCATCTTTACACCAAGGACTTAAGGCTGCTCAGTGCCTGCTCAAAATTCAGCATAAAGACATAATGCCATATAAAAGCCAGACTAAATTATGCCTTCTGAGCCACTTTAGAGTCATAAAGACTCCTAAATGCCACTTCAGAAGTGCTTCTCTGCCAGCTTTGCAGTGTAAGAAAAGGAATAGTTCATCCAAAAAGGAAAATTCTATTACTTACTCACCCTCAATTTGTTACTAACCTCTACGAGTTTCTTTCTTCTGCTGAACACAAATGGTTGATGCCTCCACTGACTTCCAAAGTATTTTTTCACCAGGTTATAGACGTCAGTACTGTTTGATGATGGAATTCTCATTTTTGAGTGAACTATCCCTTTAAGCATTAATGGTATTATGAACATCAGCTCAAACTGGATTTTGAGCTACTAAACAATAATAAAATGTCTGTGGGCGTAGTTTTAAACTTAGATGTAACAGTTAGGTATTTGGGCCCATGACAACAACATGAACAGCTCAAACATCTCATAATTCAACACAGTGAAGCATTAATAAACTCAAATAATATAATGCGAAATAAGACTTTTAAACTGAACAAACGTGATGCAACATTTAACAAGCAACAGTCCCAGGTGGACACAAAGGGTCTTTGAACAATATTTAACTTATGTAAAACCAGCTTATGTAATTACTTCTTTTAGTTATCTAAACAAAAAAAAAAAAAAACAGTATGCATTAATCAGTTTGCATGCTGGTTTAACTGGTTCATCAACATGGCTTCTTTTAAAGCTCCATGTGACATAACCTTTTAAAAGCTCAGACAGTATCTGCCTACAATTAAAAAGGAGGAGAGGTATTTCTGTCATTTAGAAGTTGACCCAAACCCGGATATGGATTTGTGCCTCAAATGGTGCATGTTTAATTTAGAAATGTAACTTTTCCTTCTGACTGTAAGGAAATTACAAGACTTGGAAAATTATGTCATGATCTCTTATAAGAAATGCCATAGAAGTTGTGAAATTGTCTCTAAAAACAAAAGCAGAATGGACAGGATACTTTATTGGACACACTGTACGTGCATCTGTAACCAGTTTAAAAAAACAAATTTGACACAAGTGGTTCAAATTTTTACCTCTCAAATGTCACCAACTGTGATTAAGTCACAGCATGTTCTTATGTTTTAAAAACACGAGGGCTTTTTCTTTTGTAAGGAACCTCTGTTTTAGCTTTACTTTATTGAGAATGATCTTCTGGGGTTTTCCTGATATGTCAAACTACTGAAAAAAAATAAAAAATTAAATTAAATTCAGTCATCATTTACCTATTTGTCTTTTTTCTGCTCACTGTTATTATATGAAAAAGTGTAGTATGAACATTCTGCTAAATATATTCTTTTTTGTTCCACAGAAGAAATCGTGCAGGTTTAAAACAACATACTGTAAGGGTGAGTGAAAAATTATATTAAGTGATAATGAATCCATGCAATTATTCACAAAGAGATTATTGTTTTATTCATAAATGGTTTGGTTTATCTGTTATTTATGTAGGAAAGAAGTATGTAGACACCCCCTCATAAATAACGGGTTTGGCTATTTCAGCTTCCCCCATTACTAACAGTGGATAAAATGAAGCATGCAGTTATTTAAGTTTTGGACATACTTTAGGATTATTTGATATGCCAATAGCAAACCAGCCCCCATCACCCAACACCAGTACCTGACCTCACTCACGTTTGTGCCTGAATGAGACCAGCTTGTAGAAAACCTTCCCAGAATCTGTTAGAGAGGGCTACTAACTATTAAATGTTTTAGATAAACTTTAACATTTTTTTTTTTATTAAATGCTCACAAGTACATGAATATGGTGTTTGGGTGTCCATATTAATTTGGACATGTAGTGTATTATGGTGACTAGTTTTTGAGTATCTGTCAGAGCATTAACTGCTGTTGTATGTGGCCTCTACCCCGACCCATATAAAGCTCTCCAGGGACCAAATACAAAAAACACAATGTCATATTGCCAAAAAAAAAAAAAAAAAAAAAAAAAAAAACACAATTTCAACAAAATGGGTAACTGATGTTTTTATGTACGACTGGCTAAAACTAGTTAGGATTAAGGGTTCTGACCTATGAACTTTGCCATTATGCATATTAATAAAAACAGGTTTGTGATGATGCCTCCATGATACATCCTGGACAGAACACACAATTTTGTGTTTCATCTTTAAATGTCAATTACTTGACTGAATAATGAACAGTCACTCTAAAAATAAGTTCAAAGTGAGGTGTCCATTGTTTGTGTAAGTGCTTTCTTGACTCTGCTTTTTGTTCATGCTTGTGGGCAGTGCCGAGAAGGGTTTGGTTTTTAAAGTGGATCTCCTAACTCTACCCCATGTTCATTTGATACACTGTAATACAGGTGTACTGCCTAACCAGGACAAAACCACCAGTATGAGGAAAGATACAGTAAGCTGGCTGTTCTAAAAGTTTCTCAAGAGAAACAAAGAAAAGAGATTGTTTTTTTCCCCTTCTCTCAATTGGTCATTTGTAAACATAGTGCGATAAGACTATGGATGTTGCAATGCTTTCCATTTTAACAAATACAATAGTCTCTGTTCATTCATTCCTTTCTCTAATTTCACTTTACTTTCTTTCTAAAAACAGAGTGTAACAGAGACATGAAAAAATTTTAATTCTGTCATCATTTACTCACCAGACAGGGGCTGGTGCCCACTGACTTCCATAGTATGGAAATATAAATAAAAAACTAAATAAATAAACAGCTTCATTTGTTAAATAAAATTGTTTAGAATTGAATTCTATTTTTAAACTGACAACTATTTTAGTATGCACTACCATTCAAAAATTGGGGGCTTGTATTTTTGTAATTGTAATTTTATTTATTTATTATTATTTATTTTTTTAAATATATATTTTTGTGGAAACTAATACTTTTGTTCTGGATTCTTTGATGAATAGACATATCAAAAGAACAGAATTTATTTGAAATAGTAAACTTTCGTAACAATCTAAGTCTTTGCTGTCACTTCTGAGCAATTTAATGCATCCTTGTTGAACAAAAGTTCACAAAATTTCTTTCAAAAGAATAAAGAAAAAAACATTTTTACTGACCTCAAACATTTGAATGGTAGTGTACATATAATAAATATAATAAAACAGTCTACTATTGCTTATATTATCTACTATTTATAGAATTATTTTGTTAATGGCTTTGAACACGGTTGGAACAGGTACAGTAGGTGGTCAAAACATTATGCACTATAACCATGACTCTAATTGATATGTGGTTTAGTATCATGGCTCAACCAACCTGAACCAACCTCCAGGACTCGGCTATGATGGCATATTGAACACGGTTCAATGCGAAACCATCAATCTCCTTGCTGAGCCGCACAGGTGCCTGTCCGACATCCGTCATCAGTGAGTAAGCAACATCCATCACAGCAGGCAGTGTTTCGGGGTGTGGCACCAGTTCCACCAGACGCACATAGTAGGGCGGGTTTACCTGTGAGGTTCAAAACAAGAAGGAAATGACATCAGTTTATCTGCCCCCAAACACAGACAAAGCACTATACCAATACCAATGTGTTTACCAGAGCTAGAGATAATGGCCTTGTATTGAAATTCTTTCCCTGAATATGAAGGTCTCTCTGACTAAATATCTGACCACAAATGCTTGGCATTCATGATTAAACATTCACTAAATGCAGGTGAAGGAGAACTATTTGCCTCACACTGCTCTGAAGGACAACACGACCAGCAAGACCTTTCTGCTCATGAGATCAGAGTGGAATTTCCATTAAGCATGGAAGGATTCAAAGTCCAGTAAAGCCTTCTTGGCCTAAACATTTATCTCCATTCTTCACTACAGGCTGCTGAATCAGGGCTGGGAAGAAAAACCTGACATGTCCATGTAAATAATGCTTTCATTAAATAAATATAAATAGTAAAACTAAAACCAAAACATGAATGTTGTAAGAACGCTTGAAAATAACAATTGCTATTAGGGGTAATTGCAGAAGTTTACATTTAGGGGGATTTTAGGTTTAGCCCTTAATAAGATCTTAATCAATACCACATCTAGACTAATAATAAGACATATTGGTCTAGATCAGCGTTTCCCAACCAGGGTGCCGTCTGTCGAGAGCAGGGGTGCCATGTAGAAAATCCTGTTTTAATATTTTTAAATTGCTAAAAAGTAAAAAACAAAAAACAAAAAAAAAAACATCTATTATATAATATCCATTTCTGATGTCGCCAAGATGCACCGAAATTCCGGCTGCCGAAAATTAGTTCACCGCTCAGGTTTCACTTTCACGTGGTGTGACGCTCTGCGTATTATCCAGCTCTTTTATTTTATTACTGACTGCTTACTTGTCTTTTTTTTATTCAATTCAAAGTTTGAAATCAAGCTACAGTATCTCGTGCTACTGCAACAAAATGATCCCACTATAAAATCAAAAATACACTGAGTGAGCAAAAATTTGTGAGGTAGCTAGTTATAATGGTAATTAAACAATGTTTACATATGAATAAAAGCCTGCATTACAATTCAACTTCATTAGAAATTAGCCTTCTGATTGCCACCATTGATGGACGAAACAATTTAATATTAAAAATATCTGTATGGCAGTATATACTGCAGATCTTCCCTGCTGTACCGAATATCTATATTTTTCAAAGTATCATATCGAAGTTAGAAATTCAAGTATTGTGACAAAATTACTTTTTTAAGGGTGCCACAAATTTGTGAAAACTTTCAAAGGGTGCCGCCACAAAAAAAAAAAGGTTGTGAAACACTGGTCTAGATACGTTTTGCTTTGAATGGAAGATGTTGCGGGTTCAAAGCAAAGCCAAAATGTATGCACTGTTATACGCATATGAAATGGATTGTCAAACATACTGTCAATCTTTTTTATTTTAAATCAGAGTTTATTTCTTTTTGCATCATAATTTCTTTTAAAAAAATGTAAAATGCCTAAAAATTAAATTTGAGTCTCACCGTTTCAATGTCGCCTCAAACTTGTGTACCCCCACAGTGTATATATATATATATATATATATATATATATATATATATATAATAAAATCTTTCACGGACTATAAATATAACTCACCGGATGAGAAATGATGCACCGAGTTCGGTTCTGGACACAAGAGAACACGTTGCTTGGCATCAGGCAGGAAGTGGAGCTGCTGAGAATCACGCTTTCTGTGACAAGATTCTCCACCTCATGGAAGACAGAATGCTTTGCTTCCAGGTCCTCAAATACACACTCCTATTCACAGAAAACACAGAGGACAAGAGCAGTTGATGGTCAACAATATAGCAAAGGGACTGTATGAAATGTACTATAATTAAATCTGTAGCAAAAAAGTTTTCCATAAGAGCACAGAAAGAAACAAGAAGGAAATTCAAGAGCGAAAAAAATGAATGACAGTGGAATGTGCTGAAAAAAAATGACCTGAATAGTTTTAGAAGACCTCAACTTCCCAATGCTGATAAAACAAACAGGAATATTCACTCATTGATTCTTTAGTAGAAAAACTTTTTAGAAGTCAGAGTTGCAATGAAACTGAAGTGATGACAGATATTTTCTTCCACATTGAGACGTACATACAAAATGACTGGAAATCATTTACAATAAGATCTATAACATGCATTAAGAAAATGAGTGAAGTGGATTTTCACTTAATGCTGACTTTAAGAATGTGAAGATTTCAGAAAAAAAAAAACATTAGAGAACAAATCATAAGCACAAAAACTGCTAAAATAAATATAATGTTAAATAATGGTATAATATCGCCAATACAGCAGTGCAAATACAGTAGTATCAGCAGCACAAACCAGAACCATGCGTCATTAAATGCTGACATCATCATAACTGGGACAAACAGAAACCATCAGCTGTCACTGAACGTAGTACACAGGAAAAAATGCGTGATCAGATCATCCATCTTTATTTAAGAAAAAAAAAGCACTTTCCAATAGCAAACAGTGGCTTGGCTCCTAAGTGTTCAATACATTTTAATAATTAAACACGGGTGCAACTCCAATAGTTAATCACATTAGTGAGTACTTTGTTTGATCAGATTTGTTGGTGTGTTAGTAAGGTTTAATTCATGGAGTGTTCAAACCGTTTCAGACGTAAAACCACAGATAAGTCTTTTGGTTCCATGTGATTTGTAATGTTGCTTTTTCTTCTCCTCACATGAGATACTTTTGTTCCATACAAATCAGGGAGATGTTTATCCTCTGTTTCCCAGTTACAGTTTTGGGTCAACAGGAAGTCATCTCCATTTAAGGGGGAAACCATAAACCATACCTGGACAAAGAAAGCTCCCTCTAGGGCCTGCTGCAGGTCATCGTGACTGCTGAGTAGACTCAACTGCTGTGCAGCTGTGAGATTTCCTCTCAACATTTTGGCTCGCTGAAGCTCCTCAATCTGTTTCCTGCTCACACACAAAAACACAGCTTTCAGCTTAAAATTTACTAGCAATTTCTGAGTGAAGTTTGTTCCTACACCTATTTTTTTACATTGTAATTTCATATCTAGGAAACAGAATGCCCTACAACTCCCTCTGGTGACAGAAGAAGAGAATCAAGGAAGAGGGTTATTTAACACAACATAAACAGATATGGAAAGACAGTACCAATATGCTTTAGAAAACTTTAATTTGTGCATACTTTTTTCCTTTTTTGTTCCTCAAATCATTGGTTTATGTAGGTTGTGCCCTCAAAATGGGTCACAACCTGCTCAGACAGAAGTTGAGCAGTGGTGCTAAAGGGAGATAATTTGACTGAGGGGTCTTCAGTTCATTTTTCTTTCCTGTTTTGCACTGACCTGATCTCTGTGATGGCCCCTGATGCTTGTCCTGGTTCGTTGTCATAGATCTTGACCTTGTATCCTCCACTCAGGAACACCATGGCCCAGGAGCGGCCGATCAGCCCACTTTATGATCCCACATACCATACATTAGGAAAAAGAGACAGCATTGTAAATAAGTCAAATATAAATAGAGAACAAGTAGTCCGTTAACATTAGTGAAAATCAATGCATTATCTACATAAAGTGAGGAACATGTCTGAGTCTACTTAAACAGAAACTTTAATATTGCAAAGAACTTTAATGCAGGACAAATATTAATTCAAGGTTTAAAGACTTTGATAACCATGCATGAAAAATAAATAAAAATCCTATAAAATAGTCAGAGTAATAACCTTCAACTCAATAACCTTATTTGCAAATGACAAACCTGCCAAAAAATGTCAAATAAGCGCAAATACCGACTCACGTGCTCATTTTATATTTGTCATAAATCATTGCACTGTTCATTTTTTCACATGAACTGTTCTGATATGGAGTAATATTTTTTTTTCTTTTTCTCAGAAGAGTTCAAAGTGCACTCAGAAATTCTCTTATGCAATCTCTGCCAAAATTGACAGACCGACTTAAACATGGAAACTCTCACCTTCCGACAACAGTAATAATCTTTCCTTTTAATGAAGTCATCGTAATCTCGTTTACAAATGTCAAAACTCAGCTAACGTTACTTTACAGGAGCCCCAACATCAGACTTCAGGTTATGCGCAGTTGCGCACGAAAGACAGGCGGAGCTACGGCGTCCCGCACGCGCCTAAACACATCAGGACTTTTACAGAATGATAACTCCTTGGATTGGAGCGCAGAAGACGATCATACGTACATTTAGAAATATAATAAAAATAAAATAAAAAACATAGACGCAAATATAATCAGTGAAATAACCAATAGCGAAACAGAGTTAAATCGCCAGTGTGTAGCGTACGGTAATCCGCTTCTGTATCCTAGCAACAGCCGTTGTGTTGCTCATTAGCGTAGTTAGCGAGCTCTAGCTGCTGTTGGGCTACATACACGGTTTTTCGGGATATTTCAATGTAATACGGCTATTATTTTGCACTTTTTTTCAGCAAGCAAACTGATCTGTTATCCAGGTAAGTGAAACGATCATAATAATTCACAACCTCAGATGTTGTGTACGTGATACGTGGTGTGGTCGCGAACTAGCCATGCAAACGAACTTGTGCTCTGTGTTGTCAGGCTATAGTTTTTATAGAGTAACTCGCATATTAATTCAAAAATAATCCCTAAAAGTTGTAAGAGTTGCTTCTTTTATTTCTTGTTTTATAGATGTTCGCACTGTAGCTATAGTTTGGAAAAAGTGTCTGCATTGTTGCCTGAAAAAAGGCATTAGCCTTCTATTTTTATAATTAATTAGCCTATTTATTAAACATATTGACAAATATAGCAATCATATCAAAAGACTTGCATGAGTTTTTGTTTTGTTTCAGATGGAGAACGTGCATCTTGTCCCAGAGGAAGAGGAGGATGATTTGTACACTGGCTACAATGATTACAATCCGACTTTTGACGGAGAGGTGCACAAATACTTAGACCTTAGACATGCATTTATTGAATTTCATAATTTGCTTTTATGCATCATGATTTTGCTGTCCCTGCAGGACCTTCACAATGATGAGGGCTTTCAGCAGGCAGTCAGGACTAGTCATGGCAGAAGACCACCAGTGAGTTATATAGCACCTGCTAATTAAGCTGCTGTATAAAACGTCAAGCACACCAGAAATAATAGACACTAAATTTATTTATTAAATATTTTTAGATGACCGCAAAATATCCTGGCACTGCCATTGGAGGGCGACCGATTGGAACAGCTTATGGGGTAAGTAAAGCATATGGATTTACACTGAATGAAAATTCAATAGCTTAAGTTAGAATGATAGCATGTTAGAATGTGCAATGTCTCATAATCAGGAAGACAGCTGTCAGGGCAGGAAAGGTGAAGGTCTCCAAGAGGTGAGAGATTAGACCTATACAGTCAGAATCAGGACGGTCCAATCTAATAGCTAGGAAAATAAACACATTCTGGTTGACTGTATTGACTTCATTTCATGTTTCAGTGAGGGATTGTGAAGCTGTTTGCCAGATGTTTGTAGTATATTGATGCTGTTTATTTTCCTTTTATGTCTATGTATTTCTGATGTTAATATCTAGTCTCGGATACCTGTTGGCACTGCTATGGGAAGGCCTATGACTGGAGCTGTTCAGGTGGGATAAATCTCTTGCTTATTTGCCCTTTATGTCATATGCAATGAAGTTTTATACATTTTTCTATTTTTGTGTGTTGTACAGGATGGTGCAGCTCGTCCCATGACTGCAGTACGAGCAGCAGGATATTCGTCTTCTATAGCTAGAGGTACTTTCACACCTGAAACCCATTAACACATGTGCTGTCCAGACACATTATGCTTGAAATATACTTACCGTCTCATAATGATATTTGATTCATACATTTTAACTTCTGAGTATGATAGGTTGTTTCATTTTAATTGTTTGAATTTCCAGGCTCAGTGTTTGATCCACTGGGACAAGCAAAAGGACCGGCCCCTCCATTAGAAACAAGGAATGAAGACACGTATGCATCCCTCTGCTTTCATAGTGCTTGAGAAGCCATTGAGAAGTTTTGTTTACTAGGTCCCACTTGACATCTTTAGTTTTACTCTGAGATGTACACTTTTGGGTCTAATAGTTTTCTCGTTCAGTCCAGAGGAGAAGATAAAGATCCTCGAAAAGAAGGTGAATGATTTGATAGAGGAGAGCTGTCTCGCTCATGCTCGTGGGGATCTTCAGCTGGTAGGTATAGCTTTATAACTGCTTTAAGTGATTTTATAGAATTGACATTTATATGACGAGTTATCTTTTTTCTACAGTCTTTAGAGAAAGCCAAGGAGGCTGGCAGGAAGGAAAGGGCTTTGGTGAGACAGAGAGAACAAACAGGCACTGCAGACCACATCAATCTGGACCTGACCTACTCCGTAAGTTCATTGCTCCATATAAAAATACATGTCTTGACTGAAAACCGAAAGTTCACGTGACTCTTTTATGCTTTGTTTAGGTGTTATTTAATTTAGCAAACCAATATGCCAATAATGACATGTACACCGAGGCCTTGAACACTTACCAAGTCATTGTGAAGAACAAAATGTTCAGTAATGCCGGTAAGCAAATTTCAAGCATGTTTTAAAATATCTCAAATTCACTCCTCTTTGATATAAGTGCGTTTCTAATATCAGGTTTTCTGTTACTGCTTACCCTACTATAGGACGATTGAAAGTGAACATGGCAAATATCTATTTCAAGCAAAAGAACTACACAAAGGCAATCAAATTTTACCGCATGGCTTTGGATCAGATCTCAAATGCCCACAATGCAATGAGGTCAGTACTTGTAGTTGCATATGCTGTGTGAACTGTTTTGCACCAATCAATTTATGCAGGTCTTGGGCAATTTGATGTGTTTTTCAACATTCAACGTTTATCTTATTATGTAGGATCAAGATCATGCAGAACATCGGAGTTGTGTTCATACATATGGGCCAGTACTCCGATGCCATCACATCCTTTGAGTACATCATGAGTGAGAGCCCCAACATAAAGACAGGCTTCAATCTCATCCTATGTTACTATGCCATTGGAGACCGTGAGAGGATGAAAAAAGCTTTTCAGAAACTCATTTGTGTGCCTCTCGGTATTGATGATGATGACAAGTATATCCCTCCAAATGTGAGTGTATAGTTCAAGTCCTTGTTAGTCATATATTTGAACTGAATTCTGTCTTATTTTTAATTTAATTTTTTATTTATTAATTTATTAATATTTAATTTATTAATTTATTAATTTTATTTATTTTAGGATGACCCTCATGCAAACATGGTGATTGAGGCTATAAAGAACGATAAGCTTCACCAAATGGAAAGGGAGAGGTATTATAATGTATTAAACATTCTGTTGGATCTATAATACTTCAGAATTTTTTTCAGTTTTTTTGTTTCGTTTTTCCTTCTAGGAAAGCACTAGCAGAAAAATACATTATGACCTCAGCCAAGCTTATCGCTCCAGCTATTGAGTCGTCATTTGCAGCTGGGTTTGACTGGTGAGTTATTTATAATTCTGTTCATAAGTTTGGGTCATTCTTTTCATCAAAGAATCCTGAAAACAATTGCTTTTAACATTGACAACAATATTAAATGTTTCTTGCACAGCAAATTAGCATATTTAAAATTATTTTTGAAGAATCGCTGGGTGACTGAAGACTGGAGTAATGGCTGATGAATATTTAGCTTTTCCATCACAGGAATAAATGAAATGTATTTGTTTATTGTTTCAAAAAAAAAAAAAAAGTAACACTACAACAAGGTTCATAAGTTAAAATTAGTTAACTACTTTATTTAACATGAACTAAGCATGAACAATTACAGCATTTATTAATCTTAGTTAATGTTAATTTCAGCATTTACTAATGCGTTATTAAAATGAAAAGCTGTTCTTGTTAACATTAGTTAATGCACTGTGAATTAACATGAACTAACAATGAACAACTGTATTTTCATTAGCTAACATTAACAAAGATTAATAAATACTGTAATAAATGTATTGTTCATTGTTTGTTCATGTAAAATGTATTGTTTATTGTTTGTTCAACATTAACTAATGGAATCTTATTGTGAAATGTTATCACTTGCCAAAAAAAAAAAAAAAAAAATACTTAGCTGAAACTTTGTTATCACTTGCTAGTGTGTGTATTAACAAAAATTATTTATTTTGAATAATTATAATTCATTATTATTAGTTAAGACCATTTATAATAGATTCAACAGATGTCCTAAAGCTAAATTTGGTACTTTTTCAGGTGTGTGGACATGGTGAAAGGTTCACAATACGTGGAGCTTGCCAATGACTTGGAGATCAATAAAGCTATTACATACTTAAGACAGAGGGACTTCAAACAGGTAGATGGGTCCCTGGAGACACACTCAAATTATGTTGCATTTGATATTTAACCACAGAACAGAGCCATATTGCTCTATGTCTGTGTGGAACCCTTGTTTCTGTTTTATAACCCTTTACACATTCAATGGTCCATTTTATTTTGTTTTCTTGCCTGTCCATCTGCATGACTATTGAGGCTGAGGTATGTTTGTGTTGTTGGAGAATGTGTGTGTGTGTCTTTCTGCTGTAGGCCTTGTGTATATTGTGTTGTGTTGCATTGCTTCTGTCATTTCATGTAGCAGCAATTGTAATGTGATGTAACTCAAGTGTATTTAGGTATTATTCACATAAATAATCTACTTATATCAATAATTTCCTTGAAGTCACTATGAATATGCTTAATCGACACAGTTTTATTTTGTTTCCAGGCAGTTGAGACGCTAAAGATGTTTGAGAAGAAGGACAGTCGGGTAAAAAGTGCTGCTGCCACTAATCTTTCTTTTCTTTACTTTTTGGTAAGTACATCACTATAAAGCATTGACCTCAAAAACCTGGTCATTGTTGTATTTATCCCAGTGTGTTATAAGGTTCTCACAGACGTGCTCTTGTTTTGTTGCTTGCATCTGCCTATAATGTGTCTTCTCCAGGAAAAGGATTATGATCAGGCTGACCGCTATGCTGAACTTGCCATGAGCGCCGACCGCTACAACCCTGCTGCCCTCGTTAACAAAGGCAACACAGAATTTGTGAAGGAGGACTATGAGAAAGCAGCAGAGTTTTATAAGGAGGCTCTTCATAATGACTCGTCCTGCACTGAAGCTCTCTATAACTTAGGTCAGCCATCACAAATCACACCACATGAGAAATTCATACTTTAACTTTTCTACACTTAAAATATGTTTCAGCTGACACCAAGATTACAGTTATTTTAAAGCAGAAATCTCTGTATCCTCCTGCAGGTTTGACCTATAAGAGGCTGGGTAGACTGGAGGAAGCCCTGGACTGCTTCCTCAAACTGCATGCTATCCTCAGAAACAGTGCTCAGGTCATGTACCAGCTGGCTAATCTGTATCCTTCTTTAAAATCTGCATGCTATCGTCAGTTTTAATGTGTTTTATTGTTTTAAGGTGTTTTGTTGAATGATTTTTTGTTGTGTTTTTTGTAATTTCAGTTGCTAAGAAATAGAATGACATAAGTATGGTAAGTTTGGTAAGCGTCATATTCCTTAAGCAGCTTTAGATATGAGATGTTGGAGGACCCTCATCAGGCCATTGAATGGCTGATGCAGCTCACAAGTGTGACCCCCACAGATGCTCAGGTGTTGGCCAAACTGGGAGACCTTTATGATAATGAAGGAGACAAGTCTCAGGCCTTCCAGTACTATTATGAGGTAAAAAAAAAGGCCACTGCAAAATATTACATGCTCATTACTCATCAGTCACATTCCAAATGATGTTTGTATGATATGTGCAGGACTAGAAGTGCCACTTAAAAATAAAAACAAGGAATCAATGATGATTTGTTTTATTTCTTATTTTATTTTTATTTTTTACAAATTAATGTTTTTAATAAGAAAGTTGAATTCATGTTTTAAAATGTAGTTAAATGTAACTAATATAATAATAATTAATCTCATTCATTATTAACTGTAATATTTTTAATTATAAAATTACTTGTTTAAATGTATTAATTAATTTCAAATTGCAAAATAAATATGCATATTTACATAATTGTATTTTAATTCATGTTTACAATTTTATTTAAGAAAGCATATAAGACATGCGTAAGTGTCTATAATGCAGATTGCAGTTCAGATTTCAGTGGCTGTTTCATAGGTATTTGACTTACTCTAAAGAAAGGGAACTGACAGTAATAATAATAATTAAAGAAATAATAATTAAATGGTGTTGTTTTTGTTTTTTTCAGTCGTATAGGTATTTTCCCTCAAACATTAGTGTCATTGAATGGCTGGGAGCATATTACATTGACACCCAGTTCTGTGAAAAAGCTATTCAGTACTTTGAGAGAGCTACCCTCATTCAGTAAGTTACTAAATCATATTTATCATGTATATTCTGCATGTATCTGGAGATTTTTATTTTATAACTTTTCATGAATTTCAGACCGACACAGGTGAAGTGGCAGCTGATGGTGGCTAGCTGTTACAGGAGAAGTGGTATGAACTTGACAATAATCAGTTTAAACATAAGCTGTCATCTCGGGGCCTTCAAAATCATGATTCATAATTTTAATTTGTTTTCAGGGAATTATCAGAAGGCACTTGAGACCTACAAGGACATTCATCGGAAATTTCCTGAAAATGTTGAATGTAATGTGCTCGGCAGTTGTTTTATTTTGATTTTCTGTGCCCATCTAGTGGCTCTGCATCTCATGTCATTATCTATCGTCCAGGTCTACGCTTCCTAGTCAGGCTGTGCACAGATATGGGACTAAAAGAGGTGCAGGATTATGCCACCAAACTCAAGAAAGTTGAAAAAATGAAGGAGATCAGAGAGCAGGTACCCTGATTTCTCTCATACTGTTTATATTATGGCTTCTTTTGCTTCCTTACAGGGATAGTTCACCCAAAAACAAAAATTTGATGTTTATCTGCTTACCCCCAGGGCATCCAAGATGTAGGTGACTTTGTTTCTTCAGTAGAACACAAATTATGATTTTTAGCTCCAGTCGTTGCAGTCTCTCAGTCGTACAATGCATGGCAAATGGTAACAGAATCTATGAGAGTAAAAAAACATGCACAGACAAATGCATATTAAACCCTGCGGCTCGTGACGATACACTGATGTGTAAAGACACAAAACAATCGGTCTGTGCAAGAAACTGAACAGTATTTATATCGTTTTTATACCTCTTATTCACACAATGTCCGAACTGTGAGAACTCTTGTGAATGCGCTTCTCAGCAGCAGGTGCCTGAGACATCATCTTCTTCTTGCTTACTTTATGGTGCATTACAATGGCCCATTGACACTCTATCTACAATCTCAATTAGGAGTGTCAATGGTCCACTTGAGAGATAGGTGGCGGTAATGCACTTATAAGTCTGCGATCCGCCATAAGGCAAGCAAGAAGAAGATGATGTCTCACGCGCCTGCTGCTGTGAAGTGCGTTTACAACAGTTCTAACAATTCAGACATTGTGTGAATCAGAGGTAAAAAAAAAACCCTGATATAAATACTGTTCAGTTTCTTGCACAGACCGATTGTTTTGTGTCTTTACACATCAATGTATCGTCACGAGCTGCAGGGTTTAATTTGGATTTTTCTGTGCATGTTTTTTCTCTCTCATAGATTCTGTTACCATTGCCAAGCATTGTACGACTGAGAGATTGCAACGTCTCAGTGTGTACAGTCAGTGTGTTCTACTGAAGAAACAAAATCACCTACATCTTGGATGCACTGGGGGAGATAAACAGATAAGCAGATAAACATCAAATTTTCATTTTTTGGTGAACTATCGCTTTAAATGGATGAAAGTAGTTGAGTTGAAATTAGGAGTGAACAAAAAAACACAACTGTCTCGAAGGATACTCAGGAATGACAGTCTTTAAATCAAGTGTGGAGAGTTTCAAATTTACGAATTTAGAATGAGAGAGAGAGAGATTATCTGTTTCTTCTTCACCTGTTCCTTTAGCCAGGAAACCTATGGTCAATTATTGAGGAACGTGTTTGTTGGACTGTATGTAAACTATTTGAAGCTATACCTTAAAGAAAAGAGCTGGAGGATATTTGACAGCATGCTGTTATTGACGCACACAGAGGGTGAGATCTGGCAGGGACAGCAGTGCTCGAGGCCGCAGGGAAGGCAGCGCTGGCAGTGGTGAGTGGACAGTTTGAACTCAACCTCATCGATCAACCTTTAAAATTAAATACTAGTCATTAACTGAATTCATGCTTCTATAACACTTTTTCCATTGACCTCAACGTGAAATCTATCTCTGTTGGTAAACAGGAAATACTTCACACCTTACGCGCTCTCTCCCTAAGAAACCCAGTGGTATGACTGTAATTCCCCTAATATAGCGTCCAGGTGGACAAGCTTAGTGGAGACTGCTAGTCCTGTGATGTGATTTTTCAAAAAGAGAAACCATGTGTCTTAGACACCCGTTCCCTAAATCAAATGATTTAAAAATTTAAATCCAACAACTTCACTTTAGACTTTTGGTTTGTGATTTTGTTTTGAATTTATAGTGTAATAATATTTTATAAGTATTTTTTATTTTTCCATTCTTGATTTCTCTTCTGGGACATCAGATGTGGATCTCTTGTTAGGTGATGTCCAATTATCAGGTTCAGGCAGTGCCGGGTTCAAAGGTCATGCAGCACACTCATTTTCTAACAAGTGACTGTTATCAGCCTCTTACTGCATCTCACTGCTCTCTTCTTCCAACGCTTTTTTTTCACGTCTTCTAAAACATTAGGATGCAGCTCAAACCCCAAGAAGCCCAGTGGTATGATCACTCCCTGCCTCAGTAGAATAGAGCAGACGTGATAGGAAGCTACTTTATTATGAAGGTGGTTGATTTTATAATGAATTTGATTTGAGTTCTTCATAGATGTAATTTGGCAATAATTCTCATTACTCTGGAAAATAAGAAAAGTAATGGGATTCAAAAGTTTGAGGTCAGTAAGATTTTTTTTCATGTTTCCGAAATAAGTCTCTTATGATCAACAAGGCTGCATTTATTTTTCAAAAGTATAACAGTAAAACTGTAATATTGTGAGAAATTATTACAATTTAAAATAACTGTTTTCTTCTTTTAATATATTTTAAAAAGTTATTTATTCCAGTGATGTATTCCAATATGCTAATTTCCTGCTCAAGAAACATTTCTTATCAATGTTGAAAACAATTTTTTTTTGTCATTAATCACTTTCCCCCATGTTGTTCCAAACCCATAAAAGCTTCATTTGTCTTCGGAACACAATTTAAGATATTTTGGATGAAAACCGGGAGTCTTGTGACTGTCCCATAGACTGCCAGGTAAAATACACTGTCAAGGTCCAGAAAAGTATGAAAAGCATCTTCAGAATAGTTCATCTGCCATCAGTGATTCAACCATACCGTTATGAAGCGAAGAGAACACTATTTTGTACGCAAATAAAGCAAAAATAACGACTTTATTCAGAAATTTGTCTTCTCTGTGTCACTCCACATCAGTGAAGCGCCATTTTGGAGAATCTGTGCTGTACGCTCCTCTGTGTCAGCTGCGCCAAAAGGATATGTTTTCTACATATATTTACGCTTTGATTTGAAAGAAAACAGCGCAGTGGAGTGACACAGAGGAGACAAATTGTTGAATAAAGTCGTTATTTTTGGTTTTATTGGTGTACAAAAAGTATTGTCGTCGATTCATAACGTTAGGGTTGAACCAGTGATGGCAGATGCACTATTCTGACGATGCTTTTCATACTTTTCTGGACCTTGAGAGTGTATTTTACCTGGCAGTCTATGGGACAGTCACAAGGGATTAATGACAAAATTTTCATTTTGGGGTGGAGTATCCCTTTAATATTTTTGTGCAAACAACATTCTTTGAACAGAAAATTCAAAAGAACAGCATTTATTTGAAATAGTAAAGACTTTTACAGTGTTACAAGATATTTCTCTCACTTTTGATCTTGCTGCATAAAATCTGTGCTGTTTTTTTAAAACATTCTATTTTTGATGAAATTTTAGAAGAACATCATTCATTTGAAATACAAGGGTTTTGTAAAATTATAAACTATACTATCACCCACACCCTCGCTGAATAAAAATACATTTCTAAAAAAAAAACACACTACTGACCTCAAACTTTTCAATGGTAGTTTAATTGTTTTACAGCCAGTCAGATAAAGCCTATAGTCACATCCATGAAATCGCTCATATTGGGACAGAACTGAATTTCTCCTCTTTAGAATCTGCATCCTCTTTATATTGTAAGCTTCATCTTCAATTTGTTAGCAATCTGTCATTCTCTTTTATTTTTATTTTTATCTCTGTTATTCTCTGTTCATGGCTGTGCATTTGAAAGGGAGCAGCTCAAGCCCCATCAATACCCCTCCTCTGAGAGCCAGTGGTATGACTACACACTCACACTACAGAAATACATTAGAGGAAGAGCTCACACGCTCCTCCTGTTAAGCTATAAAACAAGCATGGCATTGCATTCTGCTCATTAATAAACTGCTGCCACTGCACCCGTTAGTCAGCTTTGTTACAGATGCCATTCACTCCTCATTCTGCCCTGCAGTCATAACTGAACTCAACATGTAATGCTAACTTTACAGTTTTATTCACAAATACTCTTCATTGTTGTATATCGCAACCTAATTTGTAGGCCTCAGTTCTCTGCTCTCTGTCTAGCCTTTCCACTGTCTCTTCAGAGTTCTGTCTTCTGCTTTTTCCTTTCTTTTCTCTGCAGTTTCTCGCTCAGAAGCTAAGTATAGTCCTGTGCTGGAGCAGGGCAGAGGTATGTACTGTATTTCACTATGCAGTTTAGATGGTCAATCCTCTGGATGATTAAACACAAAAATCTCATAGCTGCAAGCTTCATGGAAAACTTCAAACCCAGTTGCCTAATCCATATGTCAAAATGATTTTGCAGTGCCTGTAGTTCCCCGTAATGATACAGCGTCCAAGGACATAAATTCAATCACAGCACAATAGAGAGCAAACATATGCCAAAACCACTGTTTCCAGGGAATATCCCACTCTCAATGACAAGAGTGTTTCCAGCAACTTCTTTCTGTTCGCAAAGCACTGAGTGCATATAAACCAGTGAAATATTTCACAAGTACACTCCTGAACAACATTATCCCAGTATCAGAGCGCTTGCTCGCAATGTTTTCTTACTGTACCCTTCTGAAGATGTTTTTATGAATACAAACAGTAGAAGTACACAGAGGCAGTGTTTATTTAGCTGTATGTGATATGTGGCAAAGTGTTTATTTTGATTCTGGCTTGATTCCTCAGTTAGGTGCACATGGTAGAAAAACTACTGTATGTCAGCGAAAGGTTTTTCATTTTAATGCCTTTGTGTTTTGTCGCTGGGATGTTTAAAGATCCCATAGTTACCTGCCTGCCAGACTCCAGTCTCACATCTGCCCCTCGGTACTCTGTTCCAGTCATCACAGCTGAGATGTGAAATGCAGCTGTGTGCCATTGTCTTTATGCACCAAAAATGCTTTCCATAATGCAAGTCATATGGTTGCAGAGTGAACTCACTTTAATTGGGATTCTAGTGTCACATAACCTTTGCTTCAAGTGCAAGCTGGTGCTGTTGTTTTTCATGCTTTTTGTTTTATCAGCATTCTAAGTTTTGTTTCGTCATAGCGTTTAAGCATGGCTTACAATGCCAATGGTTTCAACTCAAATGCGAATGCCTTGTTTTTTTCTGTTCAGAAGAATCTGAACAGACACTACTGTAAAATAACTCCAGAAATGTTTGCAACTTAAACACTGGCTTTTTGGGTGTTTTCTCTCAGACAGTGGACAGAGCAACCATGGCACCAGTGCTAAGGGTGAGAGGCTTAGCGTTAAACTGAAAACTCTTCCAGGGTCCAATGAGCCGTATGAGGCCAGCACTCAGCAGGAAATAGGTGAGAAACATCACTCATCCGTTTCAAGGAGATTCTTGTCATTGTGACTGATAAACAATCTAATAAGGATAAAATTGTGGTAGAATAATTAATTTTTTAGTAAACAAACATTAGGACATGGCACTAGCGATACCAAGGTTTAATTCTCAGGGAATGTGTGACCTGATGAAATGTACACTTTGAATGCAGTGTGGATAAAAGCATCTGCCAAATGCATACATGTATCATGATAAATTATTACATTTCCATGTTACCTGGCTGGTTTATTTAATAGCTTTAATATGTTTTTCTTTCGTGTGAAGGAAATAAAGCTTCTAGCCTGGTCTGTGCTTATTAAAATGTGTTGATGCCATTGTATTCATCATTTTAGATGCTTCGTATGTTGATCCTTTGGGGCCTCAAATGCAGAGACCAAAAACTGCAGCAAGGAAACGCACTGAGGAAGATGAGTTTGCTGATGAAGAGCTGGGAGATGACTTACTGCCTGAGTGATGTGTGCAATAGTTATCAATTCAGTAGAAAATTTGATACATGTCAAGGCACTACATTTTTCTGTATTTTATAATACTGTATATTTAGCAGTACTAAAAATACCAGTTCTTCATGCCCAGGGATTTTATATCTCATTTCATTATGCTTTACTATATTTTGTAATAGTAGTGCATTGTGTGTGTATATGTATAATTACATTTAGGAAAAAATATAGCTTATCCAAAATTATTTCATTCATTTTGTGCATTGAAATGTAAACATATCAACTTTTGCATGACCTGCATACAGTGAAGCTAAAGACATTGTAAATGAAATATTAAAGCACAGTATAAGACTTTTTTTTTTTTGTTGGAATTTTATTATTCAATCTCTTAAATATCTAAAAGGAATACAGAACATTACAGGGGGTGAATAACATCAAGGTGAGATTTCTTCCATCAGCTCAAGCAGATCATGATCATTATTCAGTATCAAACAGTCCGCCCAGTATCTGGAGTGAAGTATCCTGAGCGCATTTACGGGACGGGCGGAAGAGACAGCTTTACGCAACAACTGGGCAGTTTCTGTAAGTCGATTTAAGAGCTCTCAAAAGGTTTCTTAACTACATCTTTCCCAGCTATCTCTTCCTGACAGGAAAGCGCGTGTAGACTCGGTGTAAACTGAAATGCGTGGTCGAGCTGCTTCGATGCTTGTTGTGTTAGTGTTGCTGTGGTGTTGCGGGAGCGCGCCGGGTGAACGGGGACTGAAGGTGTCCAGGAGAGCACCGAGGACTCGCTCATGCCTGAATTTACCGGACGAGATTTTGGAGCAGATGTTCGGGAGACTGTCGGTGGGAGTGCTCAGCGCGTTTCATCACACCCTGCAGCTCGCCCCTCCAGAGCGCCAGAATCTGACCTGTCAATCAGCGTCTCGCCTGGCGCGCGACAGACCACGAGCCCCAGTCAACCTCCTCAGCCTCTCGCCGTGGGCGTACAGGTAGGACCCCCAAACCCTTAAGACTAGGCTGGGAATACAAAGGAGTTTAGTGTTTATGTGGAAGAAATATTTAGAAGTGCGTTTTTCCCCCGGGACTTATTGGCGGCATAAATGCAATCCAGCAATTGGACCCTAATTGTATATTAAATACAAATACAAACAAAAATGTAAACAGTTCATTCGTTAAATAAAATCCTTTATTCGTTAAAAAATAAAAGTAAATAAAAAACACTACAAAATACTTAAGTGTATAACAATAACGTCATGAAAAAACAATTTTTGGATTATTTCGAGATGGCGAAAGTAATAACTTGCGATTCAGCCAATCAGATTAATTCAATAATCGTAGCGTCTGATTCACACGCATTTTGATGCAACTGACTCAAAGGAATCATTCAATCGGGAATCGATTTTGTTTCGGTCATGAAAAAGATTCAGTTCGGAAGAACCGATTCGATTGGGTGTTCCCCTACTCCAGTCACATAAGATTTAATGTTTTGTAAGATCTCACCTTTTTGTCTTTAATTTTTTTTTTCATTGTTATTGAACCCAGAATCTCTCATGATCCAGCAAGGTACCCACGATATCTCCCCGAGGCGTACTGTTTGTGTAAGGGATGCCTGACCGGACGGGACGGGGAGGAAAGTGACCGCTTCCGCAGCACTCCAGTGTACATGCCAACCGTCATACTGCGCCGGACTGGCTCGTGCGTCGGGGGCCGTCATTCCTACACCGAGAGCTACGTGTCCATCGCCGTGGGTTGTACTTGTGTGCCATTGTTGGAAAGAGACAGAAAAACACAGAAGAGCAAGCCAAGCGTGAAAAGAGTCCCCTCTAAAAATTCCAGCACCTTTAGAAAGAACTGATCTGATTTATTTGACTTGCTCTCACAGCTGCAGAATCTAGTCTACAGTGCCAAGCAAAAGGAAAACATACTGTGCCAAAATACAAACATTTTCTAATCCAAAGTACTTGGGAAAAGCCAGTCAGCATCATGGTTTTAGATAACCTAATATAGTTAAAGTATACAGAAGATCACTAGAAATGCTTCTGTTAAAGGCAAGCATGGATATCATAAACAAAAGAGGACATAATTATGTAGCTCGACTTTGTCAGTTTCCTATGATTACTTTATTCAAACCACCAACGACAACACTGACAACGCAAAAGTCTAGTGCATTGTATATTATATATAAACGCATTTCAAAAATTCACTTCTAGCCCATTTTATGCATTGAAACAAAGTTAAACTGTCTTAAATTGTTTGCTTCAATTCTATGCCTGAAGGCTGAGTGTGCAACTGACAATGCAAGTCAGCCAAAGCATAATCAAAGACTGATCACAGAGCTCAGATGAAGGGCCAAATGCTCCGCTGTAATATCTGGATCTTGCTGTGCAACATTTGGAGTGAGAGCATTCATTGTTCCACATGATCTGATGTTTCATGGGAGAAAAAACAATGTTCAAATGTTGTCAGGTTGAAAGCCTTTTTCATGAGAGAAGGCTTGATTCATAGTTAACGTAGCAGCGGAACTCATTGGCCAGATTGTGATTGTGTTTTGGTAAAAAACTGCATATCTTCAGATCCATAAGTTTCCCAGCAGGCTCCTCCATAATAGCTCCTATAAGAATAAGGCAAAATTATTTTTAAGAATCTGCAACATTATACATGTATGTATAATATAAATTCATTTCCACTTGCCTGTGCAGAGCAGGATTTTTCCCTTAGTGAGGTATTTAATGGTGAGCGCCACCTTGCTGAGACACTCTTCAGACAGATACGGAGGATCTGCGATGACGATGTCAAAGCTCTGAGGAAGGAGATCCTCAGGCAGGCACAGAGGGTTGTTGTAATCATAAAACACAAACTCATCTCCATATGCTGCGAAACGTCGGTCAAACTCCAGCAAAACAGCAGACACGCTGTCCAACTGTTTCAGCTTCTGATACACACTTGGTGCACTTATACAAGCTATCCTACAAGCCAAAAAAAAAAATAAAATTATACAAGCGAGCATTAATGTATATTGGGGTCAGTAAGATTCTATCCTACAAGCCAAAAAAAAAAATGAAAACTTATTTAGCAAGATCAAAAGTGAGATGCATTTTTTGTAACACTGTAAAAGTCTTTACTATTTCAAATAAATGCTGTTCTTTTGAATTTTCTGTTCATCAAATAATGTATCACGGTTTGCACTAAAATATTAAGCAGCACAGCTGTTTTCAACATTGATATGAAGAAGAAATGTTTACTGAGCACCAAATCAGTATATTATAATGATTTCTGAAGAATCATGTGACACTAAAGACTGGAGTAATGATGCTGAGATTCTGCTTTGTCAACACAGAAATAAATTACATTCTAAAATACATTATAATAGGAAACATCTATTTTAAATAATAAAAAAAAATATTCACATTACTGTTTTTTTAAAGGGGCCATGAACTGAGAAATCAACAGGTCATTGTACTAAAATCCTGCAAATTTCAGAACTCAAAACTTTATCTTTAGTCTAAAAATAGCTTATATTGAAGACAATCTGAAGAAAAAAAAAACCCACAGGTTGTTTTGAATCTAAAATAAAACACTTGTAACTCGTAGATTAATATGGGGAAGTCAACCAGTCAAATTTATGAAGCATTTTCCCACATAATGAGACAAAAGAACAATTACATGTAAATGTTAATCTTTGAGATTTTCAATGACTTTGATCGACCATGTTTTAATAAATTGGTTGAGTGAATGTTTTCGCTCACTGCACAATTAAAAACCACTCAGTTGTCGCCTCCTACTGGTGTATTGAGGTAACCTCCGGTAAGGGCCATCACTAGACCTTCTATTCTACACATGCCTCAACGATTGAACACATGCAAAATCTGACCAAATGCGCTCGAGACCGACCTGCCATGTTGTCCAGCCTGCTGCATGACTTCCTCTGCTAACCGTGTGGCCGTGTCTTCACTGTACCAGAACTGACTCATGCGCTGTTTACAGAAACACACGAGCTGGTTACTCATCTCAGTACGCACTTATATACACACATACATACATATTCATATACATATATATATATATATATATATATATATATATATATATATATATATATATATATATATATATATATATATATATACACACACACACACACACTTGTATTTAACAAATATATAGGCTACAACATAATATATAACAATCAACAGATCATCACTCAAGGCACTTCTAGTACATTTACTGTACCCAGTCTTCCTCTACAGCACCAACACAGAACTTGTCGGTCCTGATGGAGTTTTGTTCCGGTCCCGTGCTTCCACTCTCGGCGTAGAACTCCTGCAGAGCCGCGAGCGTCGCCGCGGAGAGCTGAGGCACATCATCGTCGCTGTCACTCATGATAACATATCCTTCTTCACTAAACGACACGGGAACACGTCAACCACGGGAGGCATGCTGAATAAATCAGCATAACGCTCATTCAATAATGATGCTAATATCAAACAATATTAGACCTAACTAAGGTTTAAACCAATCTTTACACTTACCAATGTACGACGCCGTTACAGTGTGTATTTAAGCAGTATTTTACAAGCGTACGACAGAGGAACAGAACATAGCAAACAGCTTCACACGTGTTTGCACTACGGTGGCCGAGGGAGTACAATCACGGTAAAGCCCAAAAGGAATTGAAACGCGAAAAATATTCAAGCGAGCATATTTCCAGACCACACGTCATTCAGACAGAAACAGAAAATGTAGACCAAGAAAGACGACTCACTTTTTATAGCAAGTTTATATACACTTTACAGATAACTTCACGCATTCCAAAATAACAATTAGTGCTTTGAACAATGGAAATAAAGACCATCAAATGCCCTGAATAAAACAACTGACATCCCTCGATCATCATTTTTGGTATTTTATTGCTACAGCAACTTTGTCTCTGAGTGTGCATGAACCAGTCTAAGTGGAACCTTGTTGAAGTTATTTTTGAAAAACAAAACCTTATTGGGAACATCAGACGATCGTCTGAAAAAATGTCCATCATAATTCGTCAGTCATGAATTGTTGAGAACGCTTTCAGTGATACTGCTGCGATCAGGGCGAAATGATCAACGGCAAAGAGTAAAACTACAATCAATCAGATAAATCAGAAAGAAAAATTCAAACTAGCCCCCCTTGCCCATCAGGTGAAGTTACAATAAAAAAATTCAAAGTTCTGTCAACTATTATCTTATAAAAACCTTTTAGTCATTTTAAACACTTTCATTTTTAGTCTTTTTTTGAAAATATATATACACCCTTAAACACAAAAGTGATTTGGTTTTCCAAAAGGGCCTTCCTGCAATTAAAGTTTCATTGGGGAAGGCTTTTTCGTTATCATGGCGACCACAGCTCATGATCCTAGTTACCGTGATAGCAGTACGACACGGTTCTATTCGTCAGTGTAGACACAGCTGGATCTGAGCCGTGAGCAACCAAAGGCACTCGAGGAGAAGCGTCTGCAAAAGACTGTGTGTTTGTGTGTGTAGAAGGGGAAGGTAGGGGTCAGTTTTAAGAAAGATTACCCCTCTGCATTTCATAAATGTTCATCTGAGGAGCTCTCAATGGTCAGTAAACAATGGTCAGATCAGACTGAGATGATCACGGCCGGCCGTCCCCTCTCCTCTCGGCCTTCGCCAGCCTCTCTCTGTGTGTCAGAAGGCCCAGAGGTGTCTCAGCCTGTGCAGCGGGAGCTGAGCATCTCCATGGTTTGGCGTGGTGAAAGGCTCCTCTGAGTGGTAGAAGGGGTGGAGAGGGGAAGCTGTTGTGGACAGTTGCTGGAGGAAGTGGCTTATTTGACACACAGAAGCCCCCCCACATTGGCAACAAACTCCTCCAGGCTCTTCAGGAAGGCCACCTTCTGCTTGCGGTCCATAGTTGGAGGCGTGCTGCTGGCAGTGAGGCTGTTGAAAGCGTCCGCCAGCCGCTGGTAGATCACGGCGTCCCTCTGATTCGAGAGCAGCGTCTCCACCAGCTCTGAATACTCCGCCTAAGACAAACACCATCACTTATTAAACGGTGCATCAACTGCTAATACATCACAAGATCATCCATGTCTTTCAGGTAAAGTTCATACTGTAAGGATAAAACGTGCCTGGTGAAGGCACACTAGTGTGTAGAGCGCTTCTCCAGCTGCTACTGTCATCTCAGTGTTGTGCTTCTGGAGCACCAGCATGTCAAACACCAGCTATGGAGGAAGAAAGAGGGACACAGAAATGTACATTATTAATCAACATTTTATACATGTATATTAATCTCAGAGTATGACATTACAATGAAGGTTAGTGACATCAGTGCAAGTTTGACCATTTTGAGATCATTGACATCAGCCAATAACTCTCAATTAATAGACATGTTTATGTCATTTTTTTTTGTGAATTTTGAGAAAATATGGTGTAAAATGTTTACTTTTTTGTGCTGAGATGTTCTCCTTCATCGCTGTATTATGTACTCTACTGTTCAAAAGTTTGGGGTCAGTAAGACTTTTGTTTTTGAAAGAAATTCTTGCTTTTATTCATTTAATGAATGGCAACAGACATCGCCTGTTACAAACCCACAACAGTTGACCACTGGTTTAGACATCACGTGACTCACTTTAAGGAAATGCCGTGTGGCAATAAATAGGGGTGTGTCCTTTTCCTGTGTCTTGGCGCACTGCTCAGCCAATGGGGATAAAGCCTCAAGACACAGCTGACTGATCTCTGAGCTCATCCTGCAGTGTGTGTTAAGGAAAAATCCTAGACACCAAAATTCAACAACAAAAACTTTCCACAATGAAATCCATCAACAATATGCTTAGCAAGCACAGACTTTTAAGTATTGTAACTCTCTTCTGTATACACAAAAACAGCAAGGATACGAGGTCATGCCCAGCTCCAGGGAGCACATGAGACTTTTGAAGAGCTCTTCAGGCAGCTGAGGGATCTTCTCTGGGAAAATCTCACAGATAAAGGTGATGAGCTTATAATACTGGTTACACAGAGAAGGAAACTGGGTAGAAGAAATAGAAAAACAGAGTACGTCAGAACAGTAGCACACCTTTTACTTCAAATTTCGGAGTTTGCTATGAAACGATGTAAGAACATCGGAGTTGATTAAAAACTCTCAAAATCAAATTTTACCTTAAGCAAGTCCTGAGACATGAGGGGCAGCACAATATTCACCCCATACAGCACAACATCAGCAGCTGACACGGCCCGTCCAGCACCAGAGCTCTGCTCCTGCCCACGAAACACCTCATCTGCACACAAAACACACACATTCTTCATCTCTCAGGAAAAGGCTCACATGATATGATGCAAATGGCATGAACCATGAATGAATGCTCATACCAGTGTCACTAAAGTCAATGAACTCTTTGGAGAGCAGGTTGGTGAGCAGCTCCATGATTAGCAGAAGGTCCTGGTACTGGTCCTCCTCTGCGGCTACATCTAGTCTCTTGCGACCCAGATTGTTCTTGGAGTAAACCTGCAGCAGCGTCAAGCACACCTCGTACAGTTTCATAGACTTAGTCTGTGGAGACAGAGAGGCAGTGCGTTAAAAAACATATTTAGGATGCAGTATGAATGCGGTCTTTTCTACAAATACCACACGTGGAAGGCTACATCCAAAATCAATGCAAGCTCTAATGTCTCACCTCGCCCAAGTAGCAGATCTGTTTGTGGGCCACTTCCACAAAAACCTCAATGATGAGGTTGACCGTTTCTGGTGAGTTCCTGTAGACCTCCATGAGGCCAATGCAGCTGGACAGGAAGTCCATGAGGAAGCTGAAGAGAGATGACACATTGTCGATCTGCGTTGCTTCAGCGATGCCACACAGAGCTTCCAGAGTGGCAACGATCTCCTGCTTCACGGCTTCCTCTTGACAGATCTGAGCAAAGTTCTCCTGGTTAATGAGGTTGAGGAAGCGCTGCTGGAGTGGATGCAGTACCTGCAGCACAGAGACAGAAAGAGATGAAGAGTAATGAGGCCATGCTAAACTTTTCCCTGCTTTGTGTTCTCTTCAGCATAATGCTTGACCTTCCAGATATTTCTCAATAATCCTTTGGTTTCTCACCTCGGCCCAGTATTGCTGTTTGGTATCAGAATCCATGTGAGCAAAGCCGCCCAGGACAAGGGCCTTCATCAGGGTCCGCTGGACTGTGCTGGACAGCATATGCAAAGGAGGGCTGCGACTGGCAAACTGCTTGGCCAAGTTCCACCAGTTCTCACACTGCACCACGATGTTTGCCCTGAACCGTGAGAGAGGAAAGAGTTGAGATAAATACAGATGAACAAGCCTCATATCAAGGAAGTACATTTGACCAAAGAGTTAATGGAATAGTTCTCCTAATAATTCATCTTTCCATCACTCATATGACATGTATGACACTCAAATGTGTTACATCACTATTATTTATGCAACCTGCAAGAGTTTGAATTTGCCAAGTTTAAGCATGCACATAAACTACAGTCAAAAAGTTCAGGGTCAGTAAGATTTAGTTTTACTTACTTTTATTTAACATGCATTAAATTGATCAAATATGACAGTAAAGAAAATTATAACCTTACAACGGAATTTTATTTCAAATAAATGCTATTATTTTGAACTGTTGAAGGAATCCTAAAAATGTTTAATGTTTTTCACAAAAAAATATTAAGAGGGACTGTTTTCAACACTAATAATAAATGTTTCTTGAGCATTAAATCAGCATATCAGAATGATTTCTGAATGATCATGTTAAACTGAAGATTAGAATAATGATGCTGAAAATTCAGGTTTGCATCATAGGAATACATTACATTTTAAAATATATTAAAACAGAAAACATTTACATTTTAAAATATATTAAAATAAAAACATATTTATTTTTTTTGTATTTTGCTGTTTTTACTTTATATTTACTGAGCTTTTTCAAAAACATAAAAAAAAAATCCTACTGCCTCAAACTTTTGATAGGTAGTGTACGTGAACAAGATTTAACAGTTACAGGGGAAAATGATTTCTTTTCAGTAAATGAGGGATAGTTCCACCAAAAATAAAAATTCTGTCATCATTTGTTCCAAGTTGTTCCAAACCTGTATGACTCCGCTGTACACAAAGTAAGATATTTTGAATGTGTAACTGAAGAATGAAGAATGTGTGTAACTAAATAGTTTTTGGTTCCCACTGACTTCCACAGCAGTTTTTTCCATACTATGGAAGTCAGTGGGGACCATCAACTGTATATATATATATATATATATATATATATATATATATACACACACACACCTAGAATAAGAAAAAAATATCCCTTTAAACATCAGTCTATTCCTTACACAAAGCTATCACATGACTACAGAAGAATTTGAATATAGTAGCTGAGTCATGTGTATCACTTTCATGGTGCTTTTTCTGCTTGACAATGCCTAATCACTATGCTTTCATTTGATGGAAAAAGCAGCATTCTTTACAAAAAACCCTTTATGAATGGATTTAAGTGTTAGCAAATGCCAGAAACTACTGCTTCATGCAATATTTCTTTCTAAAAAGATTAACATTGATATAAAGTGCAATTTACTGTTAATTTAAATTTATTCATGTAGCATTACACAATGGTAAGTTCAGAAATCACTTTGCAATGCAATAGCACAATTCCACCAGCAGGTGGGGCACATTAAAAACATTTGGTCTTGTATCACCTGACAGTATATGAAGACATATATTGTGCCTGTCACTGAGCAGCTGTCTTGCAGGGCATTAAGCTAAATAATAGACACATATTTAGCCATCATTGATGCCCACATACACATTACTCCAGCAAGCAGACACAAACCTCTCTCTCTTCTCCACCAGAGTCACCAGCAGCTCCACAGTGTCATTAGCCAGCTCTGGCTCAGAGCTCCACACTGACAGATTATTGATCACTTTCTCCAAAAGATATCCCACAATCCACTGCGCTCCCTCCGTGTCCGCTCCAAATGCTGTGCTAAGAGGCATACTGATCTGAGGGAGAGAAGTAAAAGACAAAAGACAAACATTCAAAGAGTCAGAAGTAATAAAAATTCACATAAAAAATGTCTAGGTTAAGTTCCAGGAATTTGTGTGTGATTTTTGAACAGAGCCAAAACAGAAACAAACTGAAGGCTTCATTCAGACATCATCCCAGCTGTTTCCACACACTGATTGACCTAATTTTGGTAACTCACTTGGCCGTAGAGTTTCTCGTCCACCAACAGGTATGTCTTGGCCCACCGCCGAAGAAACCAGACAATGTCTTTGCCCATCTGAGGACTCAGGAGCTCAGTCAGACTCGCTCGTGTAGCCCGAGACTCCACCTCTGAGGTTCTTAGCACCGCCGATAACAACCTGTGACAGATAGATGCAGAGAAATGGAAGTGCAAATATAGCTGAATATATCTGAGGCAATTTTCTGCCAGCAGAACAATCTGAAATAGAATTCGACAGTCTGTTGTTAACAGGAAAATGAAGAGAGAAGAAAAACAAGGGTGAGAAACGGCAGAAGGGATGGAAGAAAGTTCATGGTAGTTCTGTCTAGATGCTCCGAGACTCAACAAAAGCCCACAATAACAAACGCTATCATTCCTTCACACCTCGACTGGTAAAGAAAGAGGACACAAAAAAGGGATTACAGCAGCTTACTATCCTGGAAGACTGATATCATTGAGTGCAGCACCATTAAAGGTTTCACATTGTTTGTAAAGACAAAACCACTCTGACATTTCGGAGCTGCGGGGTCAATGTCTGTTATTGGGAAACACAATCCCTTGGCCCACTGTCTTTCCAAATCCTCTGCAGTTTGCCCGCTTTCCCCCATCCATCACCAGCCTACTGTCTCTCCAAATCCTCTGACCTCCACATCGCCCCCATTCAAATACTCCATCCCTCCCCTTACCCATCAACTCAGAGTCCTTCCAATCTTTCAATCCTCACCTCGATCCCATTCCAGAGTTCTGGAATAACACCATCCATTAAGCCCAAATCAGATTACAGGCAGATTTTTGCAGACAATACCACTAGGTCTCTATGAGACCCAACCAGTAACCGCATAAACAGCTTCTACATCATTAAAATTACACTATTCATTAAATTCACAGTCTGTATCCCATTCCAATCAGATTAGAATCAGATCAAATATCTGCTTGGAAATGCCAAGGGGAAAAAAAAAAAAATCTGTGTGTGTGTTTAAGTACAACAACTGCAGCCCATCTCTTGCTCCTTCCGCCTTCACTTACAATAATAATAAGAATAATAATTATGTGTATTTATATATGTATTATTAATAATATTTATTATACTGTAATACTACTACTAATAATAATAACATACTTTAAAAATTTAAATCAATATATATTACATATTTTTATTTTCTATACTGGTATATAAAATTTTATAAATGTTTTAAACATTTTATTGTTTAATTTTTATTTATATTTCCTATTACTGTTTAAATATATTAGAAAAATATTTTTATTATAATTTCTATGTATTATTAATATATATATATAATATATATATATATATATATATATATATATATATATATATATATATATATATATATATATATAATATAAAATATAAAATAACGATAACAACAACAATAAACAATTTTACATCAAACCATACAACAATGGTGCAAGACCTTAAAAAAAACAAAAACGAAAAAACAAAAACCTAAAATCAATCAAAAATCAACTTGGAAATAGCTCCTGAACACACACGCGACTCCGGGCCCCTAGTGCTCCCCTCTGACCCTGGGCTCTGAGCGGCACCTGGCCTGGCTCTAATTGAATAATGTGTGGGGAGTGGTGCTGCAGCATTGGCTGGCGCCGAGGCTGGGGCCACTTGAGGGCTGCTGTTCGCGTGGCAGGCCTAGCTGGGCGCGTGCCAGGCCATTCCCCGCTGGGCAAACGAACTGCAGATCAAACGGCCTGTTCTACACCACGCCTGCTCTCTCCAGCAACAATTCTGAGTGATTCATTTTAAACAAGTCATTGTTTCTGTAAGCAGCATGATCAGCAAACAGCTGGCTGGTTAATCTGCTCACAAGCTGATCATTACCGCTAAGTCTGGAAAAAGACATTTATCGGACAACCAGATGTCAAAAAGATACATTACCGATCAAATTCTTATGATCTGCAAGATTTTTCTCACAAGCTGATCATTACCGCTAAGTCTGGAAAAAGACATCTGCATTTATTTGATCAAAAATACAAAAAACAGTTATTTTGTGAAATATTTATTTAAAATGACTGTTTTTCTATTTTAATAAATAAAACTATTTTAATAAATCTTTTTAATACAAATCTGAATTTTCAGCATCATTACTCCAGTCTTCAGTGTCACATGACCTTTCAGAAATCATTCTGATATGATGATTTACTGCTCAAGAAACATCTCTTATCATCAACGATGAACAGTTGATAATATTTTTGTGGAAACTGTGTGACTAAAGGTGCATACAAACCAGCTGTGTGTGTTAGTTGTTCCACTGCATTGTTCAAAAAAAAAAAAACCATCTAGTGCCACCATCACATTTCCAGCATCAAATTTCACATTAATTTCTGTGAAAAAGCTTTAAATGAAACAATCTGATAATTCAAGCCAAATACAACACCCAACTATATTTTTCACCATTTTCAATTGTGTTGATAACATCCCTTCTCAAACTCCTCCTACATCTTCATGGTTGTCAAAATTCATTGAAGATGCCACACAAGACAGGAGTCTATATCCTAGCACAATGCTCTGAGTGCACAGAATCAGCTTGAAAGCATTTGGTCTACTTTTGAGAGTGTAAAAAATCATGGGTCTATGTTACTTACAATTAAATCTAGAGGACATATTGCATAAATTTTTTTTATTATGATACAATTTTTTCATGCAATATTATCTAGATTTTATTGTAAGTGTCTTTTTTTTTGATATAATTTTTTTATATAATATTTTGGATAATATTGCATGAAAAAATTGTATCAATAGAGTAATGACACACTGCCACATGTATACTGTGAGGTCTCTCTACCTGATAACCGAGTCTGTCCTGTTGCATCCTGGGATGGAGGTGGCCTTCTCTCCAGGAGAGCCGAGCAGCTGCAGTGTAGTGTTGATATCCACCTCAGTCGAGTGTTTGATAGAGTACTCCATCACTTCTGAAGGTATCAATGGCGTTTCACCCTGAGGGTCATCAGCCAAGAGGTAACCTGAGAAAACACCAAATTCTTCAGAACAATGACAACTTGATTGGCCTCCAAATAATAAAAAAATAGTCCAGTCGCATCTGATTTACACATTACAATGACCTAAATGAATGGTAACCTCCATAGACATGTGACGGTAAACATGCTACTCGCATTTGTGAGTGAAAACGAATAACAAGAGGGTGAGTAAATAATGACAGAATGTCATTCAGAATGTGTTCACAGACCTGACACTAATATGAGCCAATGAATGTCTTCATAAAGGTCATCTAGAACTTTCCGGTCCACCGTCCCCGGGTCTGCCGAGGCCATGAGGTGCTGTTGGTGTCTCTGGAGTTGCCCGTGAAGCCGTGTGACTCGGTCCTCCAACAATCTGAAGACAGATGAGAAATGTAAGGCTCACAGTGGTTGTTTATTTCAGCGGTTTCTCTGAAGAGGACTGTGTCTGTACCCTGTGAGCAGAGGTATACAGTGGTCTGCAGCGATGCGCCCCAACATGCCGATACTGGCCAGCTGATCTGAGAACAGCTCTCTGTCGTCCTCCTGTAATTCATTTATTTCTTCCTCTTCATGAGAAGCGACACCATTTGCAGTCTAAAAAGATAAATAATGCATATGACTGAAACCATGTGCTGGAGTGGCTGTTACTCTGGCCGACGGTTCTTTGAAGGAAAACTGTTTTAGACATTTGTTGTGGTTCATGCTTTTCCATTTTAATTAAGATGAAACGCAAACCACAGTCAACAAAAAAATTACAAGAAAAGCAACAAATTACCAACAAATTGCTAAGCCAGAGACATTTTGACAATGTTAACAGAACAGATTTAACACTGTGAGAAAGATGTGTTTGGATGTGAAGGTGGATAAACGCAGTTGTTCTGACCAGGTTTCTCGTGCCGTCGGGAGCTGCGAGGTGACACTGGATGTAGGAGTTGAAGACCTGCACGGCTGGCTGGACAAAACAGCCCCGAGGGAAGTGCTCGTCCTCCTGCACCAGCGTCAGCCAGGACTCCAGCAGCTTATCATATGCCTCCATGTACACCATGTCATCCTTATCCAGCTGGAGAGAGAGAGACATACATGACTTCACGCTAATCATGTCACATCCTTTCTTTCTACATTCCATCCTAAAATCTACGAGTGTTCGTCCCTCCATTTTTTAAAGTATATATTACTCCATTATCCTGACGTTAAATAACTCTAATATAGTATGATAACATTTTAATAGTACTTCAACTATAATAATAATAATAATATAATAATAATAATTTAATAACACAATGACATTTATAAAGAACATGTCAGACTCGCCAATTTAAGTCTAAGGTTATACTCCTATATTTACTGAACACTTAAATTTTTAATTTAAGAAAGTAAAAAATATAGAATTTACATTTTTTATCATTACTTTGGCATGGAGGAGTTTTCTAATATACACTACTGTTCAAAGGTTTGGAGTTTGAAGGATATTTTTATTCTGCAATGATGCATTAAATTGATCAGAAGTGATAACAAAACATTTCTAATGTTACAAAGCATTTCTATCTCAAATAAAAGCTGTTCTTTTAAACTCTCTATGCATCAAAGAGTTCTGAAAAAAAAAAAGCATCACAGATCATGTGACTTTGTAGGCTGGAGTAAACGCTGCTGAAAATCAGCTTTGCTATCAAAGGAATAAATTACATTTTAAAATATATCCTAATATAAAGCAGTTATTTTAAATTGTAATACTTCACAATATTACAGTTCTTACTCTATTTTTAATCAAATAAATGCATACTTGTGAGCATGAGAGACTACTTTAAAACACTCTTACCGACCCCAAATAAATAATTAACTTGTGAATCTGAATGGAATCAAATCAGGACAGCAGTGCCAATACTCTCTTCTAAATGTAAAGTTCAATTTATACTTCTGCGTCGAGTGTACGCCGTAGTGTACGTCGTAGGCTACGCACGTAGGCGACGCCGTCGTGAGCATTTATACTTCTGCGTATGTCTGTTTTGCTCTGCAGTTACACCGCCAAAACGCTAGTTGACGCGAGCGGGTCCCACTGTGTTTACATGCACTCCGCTACATCTAAACCGACGTTGGAGGAAATCTCCCACCACGAATTCGCTGCCATCTGGCAGTCTTTTGTAATCTCCGGAGTCATACAGATGGCTGTATTTCCTCACTTCTTCAATTAATCGCTCGGTCACTTGGTCCATTTCCATGTTGGCTCTTCGGAATTTAAAAATGGCTGGCGGTCCAGAGTGCAGAAGATCATTCCGGAAATGCGTAGGAGGAAACGTGATACTACCAAGCCGACCAATCACAGATCTTGCAGTCCGCGTCGTCGCGACGCGTAGTTACATTTTTGAGGAGGTGCGCGTCAGGGTACGGCGAAGGGTACGACGTATGGTACACGTCAATGCGTATGCTACGCCGTACCTACTACGCGCACCCTACGCAGAAGTATAAATTGGCCTTAAGTGTGAAGTACACCCTGGTTTAATGGTTTTATTTTTCAGTTAAATACAATAAAAAATCTGCTGCAACAGAACAGTTCTCTATATATATAAAAAAAAAAAGAACAACAAGTTTGACATTCATAGACCTCAGCTACTCTGATTGTGGTCTGTTGTGGTACAAATGCAGTACTCACCACCTCCTCCAGGGCGGCGCTGCGACCAAACGAGCACGTGAGCAGTGTGAGGCAGTTAATGAAAGAGGCGAAGAGCTCGTTTGGGAGAGCGGTCAGAACACTTCGGGGAAATGTGCTGATGAGGTTACTGATGATGTTGGAGATGCCTACGGCCTCAGAGTCTTCAATCTCGATCCTGTCACAGGGTAAAAGACAGTTAAGAACAAATAATAACAGTAGTAGGCCAGCCCCTTAAAGGATCATCCAACAACTAACCTCCATTCTCTCATCTGGGTCTATCTGGTAGCATAAAATACTGTGTTAATCTGCAATGGTCCAGAGTAAACTGTGCACGTATGGTACAGTCTAAATGTTTAGAACACTGGAATTCAGCATTTATGGTTTAGTTCCCCTGAAAATATTTGTCTATAAGCACAAATACCTCAGCTGCTCTAAAAGAGAGACTTAAAGATTTCAACCACAGCACCAAACTGCTGTTGTGCTGGCACACTACCTGGATTCTGGGAAAACAAGGTTTTTTTTCCTCTTCTTAGTTCTGAAAGAGCACTCGAGGTCTGCCTTTCTTTATGCTCCCAACCGCGGCTCTAACCCATATCAGATGGACTTAAATTGTAAGCAGAAGAGTTCAATCATGCAGATTGGCGGACCTGCCGCATGGTTTTCCGATGATGCAACTGGAAAAATGCTCCAGGAATAGGTGATTACAGAATGGCAGAAACAGAGAGAGGGAGGAGTGGGGAGAGAGACCCCGACTCACTACGCCTTCTTGTTCTCAAATTCCAAACAGCAGTGTATGAGAGAATGTGTGTTATTTAAAGCTGCAGAGACATCACTACAGAGCATTTAGATTGTGAGTACTAACACACAACTCCGCCAATACATGTTGTACAACAGTGACAAAAATTAACTTTATGTGTAGATAATATCTGGCTCCTGGAAAGGATTTTCAAGAGGCAATTAAGAGCACACATTTTCCCCATTTATCTTTAGTAAATTACACTAATAGTATTTATTTAATTCTATAAACTAAATAAAGAAATACTATAAAATAAAGAAATACTATTATAAACAGTAGTAGTAGTATTTTATTTGTTTAATATCTATACACTTCAAGGGCATTTTCCCCCTTATTTTAAAAATAAATCGAATTGTATCTTTGTGACTTGTCCTGGTAATTTTCTAACCCTGCTATATGGCAAGATCTTACTGTCAAGAACACATCTGGGCCATATTTTACTCAAAAAATAAGTAAATAAACTACATTTTACTTAAAGAGAATTAGGCCTATGTTTAAGATTATGAATATGTTTTGCACTAATGTAAAACTTCATTACTGGTCCTAAAATAATAATGCAAAATGTAAATAATTTTATTAATTATAATGATTGTGGGGTGAAATGTAACCAAGACATGCTTTCATTGGGTTCACCTTTGTAAAACACAACTACTATGCAGTCATCTAAATACAAAATAACACATTTGTGAATGACAAGCAAATCATGCACCCAGTGCAGTACATGACTGAAGGTTTCAGAGAAACACACCCATTGATCATGTTGAGCAATCCCTCCACCAGGTGGGCCAGGTAGGTCACCTGAGCGTTCTCATCGGGGAAGACGGGGCCATGCATGGAGGCCAGCTGGGCCAGGCACTGAAGAGAATCCTGAGCCATGTCTGAGTCCTCTCTGATTTTCCTGTGCACCTACAAGACAGAGACAAAAACACTCATTACTCATTACACTGGCGTAAACCAATCCTATTTTCAAAAGCATAATAAAAGGTGCAAGCCTGATACCAGATTATTGACTTTCCTATGAACTCAAATGTGCATTTTAATGCCAGCATGCATACTTCCAATGACTAACCGACATCAATGAAGACCACACAAAAATCAAGATATCCTAAAACAGACTTCATGATCAACTCTTAAAACCGACATCAACGCAGCTCACCAACAGACTGAAATCCTTCTTCTCAGGAGAAATGATATCATATCATGAGTACATGAGAAAGAAAAGAAGCAGTGGAAGTTCTAGAGATTGTAAATGTGACTGTATGTATACTCTACAGTGTTAAAACCAGACAGGCCCCCTCAAAGAGTCCAGGAGGAACTACAGACTGGCCCAATGGCAGCTGACAAAACACACAGGCTGGGGAGCTCAGACACAGTCTCCCTGAATCACAGAGAAAAGCCTCTCTCACTGACAAACAAAAACATACTTTCTCTCTCCTCCTCGTCTTTTTCTTCAGCTCTCTCTTACGCACAGATACGCGGGTCTGTCTTCGATTTCTCATCTCACGCAACGCTCTGAAACCTTCTACTCAGTGGAATAATGAACGGAGGAAAATTGTGGAATACCCCTCACCTTCGCCAATGGCAAAACTACTGCATCTCGCCACGGACAAAAACACCTGGCTGCCACAACCCAAGCCAATCAATCAGATCGGCTTCTCAATTACCAATCCAGTCCGAGGCGTTCACGAGGACGAGCAGCGAAAAGAGAGCGCTACATGGCCGAAGAGACGGCTAAACAATTCTGAACGGACCGACTCGAGTCGCCAGCACATGTGGTTATTTGGCACACTCCTTTGCTCTTTTTCTTTCCTAAATCCCTGGAATCTTACTCTCGCTCGTCTGCTCGCCAGACGTTCTGCTGGAGATGCTGTGTGAAGAGGTGCACGGAGTTGGACGGAGCCCTCTGAACGATCTGGAAGACTGTGGACGAACCTAAAGTGGCATTTCCTCAACACATACCACCTCCTACAGATACACGGATGAACATCAGCCACTGGGCAAAGTGCTAACGATAACACACCATAGCACAGCCCTGTCTGCTAGAGCGGTGTGAAATCATCTTCTGAGCTGAAGAAGAGAGGGAGGGAGGAAGAGAAAGAGAAAGAGAGAGAGAGGAGGGGTGTGAGGGGCAGATGAGAGAGAGAGAACTGGATAGCGAAAGAGAAGAAAGAAAAAGAGTACAAGGCCAATGCTCTGTGAGCAGCATGCTCTGTACAAACAGCTGCGCTGAAGAACATCCACGCCATGCAAACTATGCCAATCGCCTTGAGTCTGACTATAGTTAGAGACTGGCAGGGGGCAAGGGGGTGTCTAAATCAAAACAAGACAAGGTAGCTTTCCGAAATGAATGCGAGAGAGAAAAGCGACAGGGAGACCTATTAATAGAGAAAAGACAAAGACTTGTGTCTGTCCACGAGGAGGATTAGACCCTCTCCTGCTTTCTATTCTCACCACTCACTGCTCCGGTTGCATTCAGTGTGTTCAGATCCTGTTACAAAATCAGAGGCCACAATCAATCACCTCATGACAGCGTTATACTCAAAGTGCCATAACAAGCCCTGATTGTGTTTATACCATAAACAAACCACACACATGCTCTGAGTCAGAATCTGATCTCAGCTTCTAAAACTTTGCTTAGCGCTTAACACATGTGGGCCCAAAATACGAAATTATAAAAGAAAGAATATATACTAAATAAAGAAATGTCTCTAAAGAAAAAAGATATCAATATAATTAATACAAAAAAAACCCTGACATTTATTTTTTTAATTGTGACACCTCATTCTCAAATTAACAAATAGATAAATTAAAATCTTATTCTCATTACTCCAATACAAAAAAATATTGAAATGAAAAAATGCATTAAAAAAAAAACAGTCTTTGTATGAATTAAAAAAATAACAGTAATGAAAATATGATAACTATAATACTGCACCTCAAAATACAAAAATTACAAAAATAATTTAAATTATATAAAGAAACAAAGAAAAACATATAATACACAAATAAATAGATGTGTTCTGAATAGAGACCTCATTATCCAGTAAATAACTTCATAAAATATCACTCGTTGATGCAATGCAGAAATATATAATAAATTACACTAAAATTAAAAATAAATATTTAAAAAAAAAAAGAAAAAAAAAGACTTTGTATGACCAAAAAAAAAAAAAAAAAAAAAAAAAAAAAAAAAAAAACATCTGTAATAAGGATCGCTACTAAATGATCATATATACACACAAAGTAAAAAAAAAAAACAAAAAAAAAACAAATCAAAACAAATTAAATACCTGGACACACTGCAATAAGAATTTTTGGGGAAATGTTCTTGACTCTATGAAAATAAATGTCAATGCAAAATCTTAAGGGTCCTAAATTATAATCGGTTTTCTTAAGCTTTTTTTATTATTATTATTCAATTGTGAATCAGACACCAGTTTCACCTTATTTTATGGATATATAAAAATGTGACTGTTACTAAATGGGGGAGTTTATGTGAAGCCGGAGGGTGTAAGAACAAACCTAAACTAAAACCACAAACAAAAACACCCTTCAGTCGGTTTGGCTGGTATGAAAATGTTAGCGCAGCCATGGCTTTATTAGGTGCAAAGAGAATATGAGATTTATTTTAAGTTACATTTCATTTTCTCTCTTCTGCACATTTCCAAAGCTCTTAAAAGCAATCAAAGAGGCCGAGAGACTGCATTAGATGGATGGCTTGCCCCCTCCTCAGACCACCCGAGGCAGGATTGGAGGCTGTTAACAGAGGCTATGAATCCAGGGTTCAGAGTCTAATCCTGCAGTTCATCTCTAGTCACCTCTGACCCCGGCAGCGCGTGTCTGGACGCCCCCTCGTCTGTTCAGGGCACAGCTGAGAAGTGAGGAGCAACAGCTGTCAAGCCAACATACACACACAGACCCCGTTGACAGGCCGACACACGCACACTCAGCCTCCCATTCAATAACTCACCCTTACACACATAGATCCCCCGGCATGTGCGTAAAAAACAACAAGCGCACCACACACAGCTACAAGGAGACTCGTAAAGACACACAGAGGGTGTGACAGCTGTCCACTTTAACCCTTAACAAAAACATTCCCCCCACACACTGGAAATACGACTAAATATCACATGGCTCAAACAACACTCCAAAAGACCGGCACAGAACTGCTGAACATCATGCTCAGCACCAAAGAGACTTCACTGAGCTATCCTAAACACAATCCTAAATTAATGTTACAATCTATTAGATTCATGGTCTAGACACTGTGGTGCTCACATGGGGGATAAATGTTTGAATCTGGCTCACAATTTTTGCAGGTCTTGTTCATCTATCCATCTTTACCTGTTCTCTCCATCTCTATTTTTTTTGTCAAAAATAAATAAATAAATGGTCAAAAGCCAATATTTACACTAAATATAATAATACGGGATCAGTTTGTTTAAAAAAAAGAGGTTTCTGATGTTCACCAAGGCTGCATTTGTGATACTGTGTACTATTTTATTTTAATTATTTACCATCAACAGTAATTTTGTGAAATATTATGAATTAAAATATTGAAAAAAAAAATGTTTTCTTATTTTTAAAAAGCAATTATGTGTGTTTAATATTTTTGTAAAAACATGACACTTTTTTCTGGTTTCTTTGATGTATAAAAAGTTCAAAAGAACAGCATTTATTTGAAATCTCTTGTGACATCACAAATGTTTTTACTGTCACTTTTGATCAATTTAATCACAATAATCATATTAATTATTTACTGACCACAAACCTTTTAAGAGTATATATAAATGTATTTACCCTCTTGGATGTTTTCATGTGTTACAACACTGTACCACAGAAAATTCAATTAGGCTTTTCAGCAATGGCAACATATACTTTAATTTACAAAGAAATATTTATTAAAAAATGACTGAATCACTAAGTTAAGACCTGAAAAATAATTCTTTATACTATACAACCAAATGAAACCACTGAACACATATGGATGGCCCAGTGATGATTTAGGTGTGTCATATTAAAGCAGTTAAATTCTTATGACTGCAAAATCCAGAATAGTTGATTTTGAATCTTATTTTACATGACTCTGACGTTTACTGAGAAAATAAAAATAAATTACACAAGTTTTAGAATCTAACTTCAATTAAAAAAAAAACAACAACAACCATATATATCTGTTATTTCTGTATGCTTAAAATCCCAAACAGCAATTTCCAGAAAAGACAAATGAGACACTTATGTTTGAACAGCCCTTGACCTCCAGGTCAACAGATTGACCCTTATTAAGACGGCTGCGCAGTTTGTCGCCAGTTTACAGATCGCAGCCTCCTCTCAGAAAAGAGGCGTGAATGATGGAGCAGCATATTGGCACCTTGTTGACTCATTCCTGAGCAGCAGAGTGAAGGAAAGTAATGTCTAATCTGGCTGTAAAAACCACCCAAGACTGATGGTGGAAAGCAGAGCATTATTTGGCAGCACATGCCTCGGAGAGCGTGTAATGGTAATGGAGAAAGAGCGGAACGCTATTTGGCATATGCATCACTGATGCCGAGGGTAACCTGACAGAAATGTTCCACACATCACAACCTGAGCCTCACAGGCATTAGTTCTGTGAGATGTAACGAGCCATTAGACTGGATTTCTAATGACTGGAAGGTGTATTATGCAGAATGCATGCACAACACATGATTTTCTGGGGAAAATGGAGTCTAAAAGTAGATTTAAAAAAGAAGTAGAAGAATTTAAAAAGTAGATCAGACCCAAAGGTTGTGGGTTTGAGTCTTGGTACCAGCAGGGATTGTAGGTGGGAGGAGTGAATGTACAGCGCTCTCTTCCAACTTCAATACCACGACTGAGGTGAGACCCTTGAGCAAAGGATCGAACCCCCAACTGCTCCCCGGGAGCCGCAGCTAAAAAAAATGGCTGCCCACTCATCTGGGTGTGTGTGTGTTTACTACTCACTGCTGTGTGTGTACACTTGGATGGGTTCAATGCAGATCACAAATTCTGAGTATGGGACACCATATTTGGCTAAACGTCACTTTAAAACTGAACATTAACATCAAAATGAAACTATAGATCATTATGGTATATAATAATGCTCATGATAGATTTGCTTCTCAGGACAACTTTGACAGCACTGAATCTGTACTAATGCATATCTAATACAATTATTTATTACCTTATTACCAAACATTTTCCTTGTAATGTTTTCATTATTGCCGTGAGCAACTCAGACAGACTTCACATTTGGAAACTAATTTGCTCTGGGACAGTTGTGTCACCCACAGATCCCATTTCAGACTAAAAGCCCAAGTTCACGTTTATACAGGAGTGCTGAAAGCATCACATAATACATCATACAGCCTATCATTCAAAAGTTTTGGGTCAGCAAGGTTTTTTTTTAAGAAATAAATACTTTTATATAAGGATGCATTAAACTCATTAAAAGTGACAGTAAAGGCATTTATAATCTTTTTCAAATAAATACGGTTCTTCTTGACTTTCTATTTCTGACACCTTGAAAAAAAAAGATACATTTTCAAAAACAGCAGCTCACTTCTTTTAAACGTGCCTTATAGATATTTCTATATCTGCTAAATATTTATAACAATGTCTAATGCAGTGTCATTTGGTAAAAACATCAGTGGTTGGAGACAATTATTTAGAAGAAGAAAAGCAGGAAGAAAGAACATGAGAGGAATAAACATAGGATGAGGGGAAGCAGGGACGCTGGTATTGAATGTGCAATGGCATGATAAGAAAAGAGGAAAAATGATTAAAGAAAAGAGCTATTTCCAAGCATGAAGTTGGGAAAAAAACCTCAGATAGAATAAATGTATAAGTTGGTACTCACAGTGAAGAAAAGGTCCATGACTCTGTGGTCTAGAAGAGTTTCCCTCCAGGACTCGGTTGGCTTGAGCATGACATTCTGAGTCGCTTCGAACATGGCAATGTAGTGCCTCCCCAGTGACACCTCAGTTAAGGGCAATAGCAGAAGCAGAAAGGATAAGGAAAGACGTTTCTAACCCTCTGTCACTTCTCTCTGGCCATTCTGTTCTGGACTAAGAAGAGTGTGGAAAATTGCTGCAGTGAATTCCCAGCGTCTGTTTTCTGCAGCTCCTTCTCTATCGCTCTTCTTCAGCAGCACCGTTACTACTGTTCAATTGCACTGTCCCCACCCACTTAATGTTTACCTCAAAATCTCCCCCTTTCCATACGTAGCCCACTGGGAAAAGAGATGGAGGGGGAAAAAGGAACGTCAAAAAGAGCGAGAGGCAGGGAGGGAGAGAGAGCGAGAGAAAAGGCTCCCACAGGAATGTCTGATCAAAGCCAGTTACCGGCAAAGGCCACGCATTCCTCTGGGCCGGACCCACAGTCACTCCCAGCAGACAAATGCAAGCGCTCTCTCATTCACACACACACACACACATTACAGTATCTGCTCACGTCCACCATATACAGCCACATATGTCAAAGCAAATTATTCACTACGCATTCACTAAACTGAAACTGCGAAGTGCCAGGTGCCAAACTAGTATAAGTGTGCTGAAGTGTTATAACTCTTCTGCCTGTGTCCGTCCTGATCAGACCTGACTTTATGGCCTCTTAAAAATAGCAAGGCCCAGGGCCCGGAGTGACCCGTGCTGAGGAGAGAATGGGCCTCGAGGGAGAGCAGCTGGAGCTTGTGTGCTGACCACCAGCGGGCTGATAGCAGCCTGCCACGTGAGCGCAGCAGGGAGAGACTGACTGACGGATGGACAGGGCGCAGGGGATAAACCAGCCGGTCACTGAATGTCACTTGGAGCCACTGCTGGAAAAGTGTGTGAGCGTATGAAAAACTGGGAGGGTGATAGATATGACCTACTGAAACCCAACCCGGGCTTACTCACGAACGCACATGACTCGTTTCCACCAGCCCTCGTCCCAGCTGCTGAAGACACAAAACACATGACAAACTCAGAAATCGAATAGTTGGTCTCAAGTAAGGACTGATGTAGGGTTGTGTTCACCTGATGAGTCTCTCAGCGGTGTTCACAACAGACATGTTATCATGTTCAGCTAGACTGAGCTCAATGAAATAGCACAGAAGCAGACTCAAGATGTGTTTTGAACTTAAACTATTATAAAAGTTGACACATGGATAGAAACACTCATGGTATGAGATGCCATGAGTGAAAAAAAGAGAGAGAAAAAGAAAACAGTGTGAGACGTGATGCAGCTACCAAAGACGCCCTTTTGCACATGTATAACTTCAACATTAGTTTATAAAACAAATGCACACTGCAAAGACTTGCAATAAAGTAAGTTAACTTACTCACTTTTTTTTTTTTAAATCTAGAATTTTTACTAATGTAATTATCTTATATTTCAAATGTTAATTGTCTTTTTTTTATAAATTTTTTTTCAGTAGTTTAGGGTTAGTAAGATAGAACAATTTTTATAAAGCTTGAAAACCGTTGTGCTGCATTATATATGTTGTGGAAACTGTGATTTAACAGAACTGTTTTAAAAGAACAGCATTTATTTGAAACAAATCTTATGTAACATTATAGAAGCATTCATTTATTTAAAAATAAAATCCCACATTTTTGAACAGTAGTGCCGATTTGAAGTCTGACAGTAAAAACTCCTGGAGACGAGGTGGGGTTCAGACTGTCCTTAACATTTACAATCATTTATACTAACATTAACATTCAGTTCATTGACTTTCATACGCACTCAGAATATTCACATAAAAGCCACATACATGGTCTTCAGATGGAATGATTAAACATTTATCTGTGCTGTATTAGAGGTGTGTCGCATGTGAGAGAAAGCAGAAGAAGCCATGATGAAGACACAGTCTGACATGATGGCTTTAGGAAACAGACTCATGCTGTGACTGAGGCAGAGAGAGAGAATGGAGGCTCACACGAGTTCAAGGAGTGAATACAGAGTCATACACACTGGTAGACATTATAGAAGGCATTGTTTATATGGAAAGGTGATAATCTGAGAGAAGACCGTAGTTGCTAGTTTTAAAGTGTTTAATAGGATGACGAAGTGTGAATGTTGGAGTTGTCAGAGAATCAATTCCATTAACAAACTTTTGATTTCAAATTAGTTTTGATATACTGAACAGGGATTTGATTCAGTAACCTTTTAAAACCTTTTCTAATCAGTGTTTCCCATTAAATATGTAGAACTGTGGTGGCCCACCAGTTTAATCTGTCCCGTCTCATAATGAACAGAAAATATTGATATTGTCAAATTGATATTGCGATCATCAAATCACAAAAAAAAAATCTGCAAATGAATTAAATTAGTATAAAATCGCTGCAGTGTTCATTTACATGCATACAGCTCATGGTCTAGTTTTCAGCATCACAGAGTGTCCCGGCTCACAGTAAATGCTGCAAATTGAACTTATTACAGCATTTCAATTTGAATTTGTAATGAGAAGCACTAAAACTACTACAATATTTACAGAACAGTTACTATTGTTACACAAATTAAAAGTCTTCTTGCCATTTTCTGCCAAATCTTGCAAGTGTAATTAAGATGATAATTTTCCTACTGTACAGCAAAATATTTAATATTATTAAATATTTTTTTACACACTGTATTTGTATTACACCAGTGATATATTTATCTACTGATAATAATAATAATAATAATAATATAAAATTTCTACTACTACTATTTTATTCAAATTGTTTAGCTTCCTAAAAACACTAGAGTGACGTCTCAAAAATTTGGTAACACTGTCACTAGAAAGTTATATAATCTAACTACTCAGATTTTTGGATTTCCCCCAAGAGCACACATGAAGAAAACAAAAAGCAATATCAGCTAAAAGGCATAATTTTAACATGTACCACAACAAAACAAAGTTTCCAGTTACCACACAAGGAAAATATTTTTTCAGAAGGGGCCACTGCAACAAGCTAGCAACTGCACAATTCAGAAGCATAAATCAGTTGGAACTGGTCTGAATCTGCATGATGCTGCTTCCTTAACACAAAATCACTGAATACATAGATATTTGCAGCTCAGTATAGATTAATGATACCCCGGCAGGGCCGATTAAAATCAAAAGTGGACACAGAAGTGCAAAAAGTAAATAGCAGCTGAATGTGAGCTGAAGAAATTGCGTGTTTAATTTAGGACTGCAGACTGAATCATTTAGGAGGCATTCAGCGAACATAATGATTATGAGAGTGCTGAGAGCTGCCTGGTGCCAGAGAACAGAGATGAGATCCAAGTCTATTAGGAAGTCTGAGTGTCACATCCTCCCTCTTAAGATTCCCCTCACACTCCAGGAATGCCCTCCTCCCTGTTGTCAAGTCAGGGACAGCGGTCTTACAAAGCTCTGCTCCACTTGTGCATGTGTGTTAGAAATGCGCAGTGGCACACAGCCGTCTGTCATCTCGCTCTACCATTCAGAGCACCTGACCGGCTCAAAGCCTGGCCACAACCCGCCCCAGGGTCACTAAGACCATGAACAGACATGCAGTCCTGCAGACACTGAGGGGAATCACATGTTTACGATTCACACAAATGACATGTACATGCGTCAAGTGGGAGTGTGTCATGGAAAGATGACACGCATGCCATGGCCTTGACTACTGAGAGATGGCGGCACTTTGAGGAAAGAGTCTAAGCGGCTGTCGGGAACACACACACACACACACACACGTCATGTTGGCAGTTACAGTACATCATATACATAATTATTTCAAATATATTACAAAAATGTAATATATTTTATATTAAATACTGTTAAAAAGTTTAGGGTTTTAAGTATTAAGTAATCAAAAAACTAACAGTTATAATGTTACAAAAGATTTCTATGTCAAATAAACAGCTGTCAGGCTGTTCTTTTTTTTATTTTATTTTTACTTTTTATAAAACTTTATAAAAAATTATATCAGTAGTGTCACAACAAGATGCTAAGATTTTTCTTGAGCTTCAAATTTAGCTTGGCCATAACAGGAATAAATTACATTTTAAAATACAGTAAAATAGAAAACTGTTATTTTTTGATTTTCATTTATATTTTGGTTTTGATTGGAATTAATTGGATTTTATTATATAGTAAAATAGGGTAAGCATAAGATACTTTCAAAAGTAAAACCGCATCTTAGTGTGTGTGCGTGTATATATATATATATTAAAACCTGTGACCGAAATGCACATGATATTATGTTTATGTATATAATATATATATATATACAATATATCATATAATATATACGTATATGTAATATTTAATGTGTTTAATGTAAAAATAAAACAAAATATCAAAATATCAACTTTTCATACCAGCAGACAATATCCCATATGAAATATCCCCACATCACAGAGATTCTTGAAGAAATTCAATATACATTATAGGGCTGTTACCAATCAAATTCAATAATTTACACTGCAGTAAATAATGTTATGAGATTAATGTTTTAAATAAAATTTTGAGTCACTCATTTCTTCAAAACGCTAAATCATTCAATAACAAAAACACCTTGTGTTGCTCTGAGAATGTGCAATACTTCTGTTCTGATCTTTGTTTGGAACTATTTTCGTTTGTGAAATAGAAAAAAAAAATGTAAGTAAGTACTTGTTTGTTGAACTACAATCAAAGTAACATTTGCAATTGTGAAAATACTCAGCAAAATTGCTCCCTTGTCATGATGTGTTACCGAACTACATCATGTTATAAATAAACTGAACATTTTGAATTTTCACCTCAGTATGTTTGTTCTGTGAGTTTGTGTGCCGTTACGCACATTTGATTTCTCAATGAAAGTCTCTCTCAGAGACAGGCAGCACGAGCCTCAACAGCGTCACACTGATATCAGAAATACACTAATCATCATCAATCACTGTTTAAGCTGAACATAATGAAATCAGAAGAATCATTTTCAAGTGTCGATGCGTCACTAGTTATTTTTTGGTCACTTAATCAGGCTATTCGTCCGGGCGAGCAAGTAAAATTCGCAGCAAGGACAAACAATTTGAATAAAATAGTAGTAGTAAATTTAAAAATTATTATAACATACATACACAAATACATATACACACACAGAGTGCTGTGAATGCAAGTCTTGTATAGACTCACATTAAAGAACAGATTAACTGACAACTCATTCATGCAACTTATCAAATAGTCTATTTTAGAAATTAACACTAATAAACCAACTCTGTCCTCTCTGTGTCCTCAACAAATGTGTTCTTGGTATCAAAGAACTATCTTCCTCCAGCACCCAGTGGGCGATTAATGTGACTTGAAACTATGCAAACACATCAATGCACAAATGGCTGGCCGACATTCCAGCCCAGCACTCAATGAGCTGTGTGTTTAAAGGCACACTTATTGAGCACAATAAGGGCTTGGCACAGGCCTCCTTTGTAAGTGATATGTGACCCTGGTTGGCACAGACGCCAGCTCAGATCTCTTTAAAGAGACACAGAGACACAAAGTCAGCCTGAGTGGGATTAACACCTCACAGAGCTAAAACACACACAGACGCACGCGCACCATCAATCACAGCTCATGATTTAGGACTAACACCAGCACATGCGAATAGTAAAAAAAAAAAGGCATGCCAAGACACAAGCAAAACTAAGGAGAGACAAGATCCTTAAAACCTTTAGAAATGGCTCAAATTAATTAAACTGTGGGACAAACGTTCTTATTCATCTAGATGCAAATTGATCATGAATACAAATGCCAGAGAGGTTCAAATTTTGTGGCTTCAAGCAGGTGAAAGCATGCTCTAAAAAAGTTACCAGCAAGGTCAAGGTTCTTTTTTTTTAAACAAGCATCAAGAAACGAGCCTGGATCTGGATCTATGTTCGCGATTATTTTGCAATAAATGTTATGAAGGTTAAGAATGATTATCACATTATAGCCTGTCTATTATTAATCCAAAAATAAGTCACGGTTAATTTTCTTTCTTAACCTTGTACCTCTAAAACATTTGTGGCTGCAGTCCAGGTCTAGTGCTCCCTAGTGCTCACAGGAATTTCAGCCTGCGTCACCTCTCTACTTTCCTCTAAATTTACAAGTAAAAAAGACATGGATACAAACATACACACAAATATAAAATGGCACTAAAATCTTTTCATGAAAGGATATGATTGGGTGGAAGAAAGTTCCAGCTGAGCACTTGATTGGCCAGCGCAAGGTAGCGCTGGAAAACACAGGACATCTGAGCATTGAGGTTCTCCCTCCGACTGAACTCCTGCAGGACCTCCACAGTGAGCATGAAGATCTGCCTGAGATCGTCCTCCTGCAACACACACACACACACACACAATCGTCATAAAAGGCACAAGCAGTCAAATTAACGCTGGGTGTTGGTACTAATTTCCAGATTCAATTCCACAAGATTCAAATCAATTCCAATTAAATTTGAGAATATTTCATTTAGAATATCAAATTGTTATAATATATATTTCATTGACATTATGGTTATAATGTCAGGTTTGTTTAAATTATTACATCATCCTGCATATATGCATTGTGATTACAGCATGTTTCAGATCATGGCTGTTATTGTTTTCATTAACAATCTAAACCATAAAAAAAGTAGAAAAAAAATTAAATAAAAACCATTTTATTTAAGATAGTTGCCTAGGCAACACGTCTCATTTTTATTTACTTTTTAGTACTAAATTAACTAAAACTAAATGAACTAGAACTGACAAATAAAAATGTATAAAAACAATATTGATATAAAAAAAGACAAAAAAAAATTAAAAACAAAACTTAAAACATAATTTAAAAATAAAATCTAATTCAAAATATTAACAAGAACTATATAGGATCATCAATGATTTGACATCAATGAAACATTCATATCGCATGAATATTTCTAAACATTTTGGCTATTACTGGTTAACATACAAATATAAACAGTAAACAGCCAGCACAGGGACAATACACCTGTTAACAAAGGACACACTCGATTGATTGGGACGGAAAGACATACCTGAAAGATGCGTTTGCAGCTTCCGTGAAACTCCATACTGAGGCCAATGTTGCTGGTCTTATTGGAGCTGGAGAACTCACTCAACAGAGCCGTCAGGATGGAGCAGGCCAGTGTTTGCTAGCAGGACAGATACAGGCATTACTTTCCATCAAGGCAAAATAGGTTCAATTTCTCAGGAAACAAATGGAACACACTTATTTAGCCATTTAAATGACCTATTATAATTCTATACTGGTACGAAATACATGAAATGGGGACCAAAGTTTCCCAAAGGCTTAATTGTTTTGCTATATAAAGTATTATTTTATATATTACACATTAACTCTTTAACCTTAAATTGAACAAATTCAAAACATAAAAGAGGAGCGCCCTCTGCAGGAGACAGTGCGTACTCTCTTTTTTTCCATAGGGCTCTGTTAACAATTTTGTTTAGGAACACTCATGGCCATAAATTATTTTTAGGGGAATGGTCAAAATTTAGGGACACACTGGCACTTTTGTTTTGTTTTGTTTTTTTACACAGACTGTCAACTTAATATGTTACAACACAACACATATCAGGGCCCTGACCAACAGATTTTCATAATTTTTCCACAGCTTCTTTAAAATTACTGTTAAGGATTATATTAGTATTTAATAATTTATTATATATATATATATTTTTAAATCCATATCAACCACATTCATGGGAAAAACATTACAATAGACAATAACGGTAAGTGTACCCATTAAGCCCACCAAAATCTGTTTAGGCGTTTTTCATAGATATTGACCAGATTTATAGGAAGACAAAAAAAATTCAATGAAAACATTTTTGTTAAAATGAAAGATTTATCTCTCATTTGAAAATGTACTAATTAGTTGATGTACAGTATAGAATATAAATTTAAGCTATATATGAATAATGTCAAAAGTCTGGCATGTACTTTGAAACATTTAAGCCTGTATGTGTTCCAAATAAGCCCAAAACGTGATTTATTCACAAAATTTAAAAATGTTTTGACTTAATGAAGTAAAACATCAATATATTTATTCAGTGACAGGGAAGTATTATAAAAAATCATTTTACTAATGTTTGCTAGCACTCATCACATGTACCAATAACATTCAACATGAAACATACAGTATGCAAAGCAGAACACTACATGACTTGTAAAGATTGCAAAAAGACACATTTGTCAAGCCACTTTTAGATAACCTCACCACCTCACATTGTTCCTTCTTTCATTTTACACTTAGCCTACATAACAATCTAGCTTCTTGTTTACAGTCTACCCGAAGACACTCTGAAATCTCCCTCTCTCCTGCTTAAATCAGGAAGCTCTCCCGTCCCTGATGATCTACAAACCCTGATCCTGGCCTTCACTCACTCCCTCAAAGACATTCTGTCCACTTCAAACTGCTTTGCTAGCAAAGTTTTACACAGGTGCTGTAATTTTTTTTCTCCCTCTTTTTTTTGTCATTTTCTCACTGAAAACAAACAATGCACATTCAGCCTTTGCTGAATTATAGTTTCAAAGCACCGCAAACTCTCACAGCTTTGGTCCATGTGATACACAAGTCTTACCACTGTGGGATTGCCGCTGCTGATGAGTTGGCTGACCTCATGGAAGATGCTCTTACAGTTGATGGATTTGTCAAGAGATCCTCTCTTCACTATTACTGCTACTGCTAACAGGATCTGCTCTCGAACATACTTCTGCAGACTGCAGGGAACAGAGAGAGATGTATACAATTCAAATATCAGGTAAGAGATGCACAGTTTTACTGAGACAAGCTAAATACAGACCAAAACAGAAAAGTTTTGTGGATGCTGTCACATGTTGTATGTTCATACACACACTTACTTGGGTCTCTGTAAGACGTAGGTGAGGAGGAATGTTCTGAGGGACTCGATGCTGCTCTTTTCCAGAAGGATCCACTCTCTAACCACAGCCTCCATGATGGCTGTGGCTGCCTGGAACAACACATAGTCCACTTTACTAGTCTCTGTGAAAGAGAAAGACAACATTCACTTGTTATTATTCTTTTCTAAATTATTATAGTGCGTACAACATTATTTTACACTCTGAACAAAGTTTAATATGTCCTTGAAATTCACATCAGAGTTTTATGAGTTTAGGCATTAAAAATGCATTAAGGCTCTGATACAATTCTAGCAAAACTGAAGAACAAAACAATGTGGTCATTTTTTTTTTTTTTTTTTTTAAACAAAATCAGGCCAAACATAACTTGAATGGAGTGCCGGATAGCAGATCTGGTGCAAACATATCATGTGATCAGATGATTTCTTAACTGCTGTTTTCTGAAAACTATCAAATTAGCGATTTATAATTGATAAATTAAACTTTAGCAGACATACAAATTTAAAATGTAAAGTCTGTGCTTTCTGAGAAAGACTGGCAAGTCACTGGTGACCTGTAATATGTTTAGATATGATGAAGAACTGAGACTCAGCACAGTGGAGTCAGTACTAGTCAAAGTGTCTGTGAGATCCGGGTGCTGAGACTCACCGAGGATGTGTTTGCAGACGGCAAAGGGGGATTTTGACTTCCTGAAGGAGAGGAATATGTGCTCTGCATGCTGCCTCTGTTCTGTGCTTACCATGGACGGCGGTGCCTGTGAACACATTCATGGGAGGGGTTTAACATTTGGGTCTTTAAACACGTTGCACTGGACAACATTAAATATCACATATGCAGACCAAAACATGCAAACCAAACACGAGTTTGTATTTATTTAAACCAGTCTTTATTACAATTATTATATACATTACCTATTAAAAAAAAAATGTCAGTGGGATTCAGTAGGATTTTTGCCAGAAGTCTGTTATGCTCATCAAGGCTGCATTTATTTGATTAAAAATACAATAAAAACATAATATTGTGAAATATAATTACAATTTAAAATAATTAATTTCTGTGAAGGCAAAGCCATTACTCCAGTCTTCAGAAATCATTCTAATATGTTGATTTGGTGTTCAAGAAACATTTTTTATTATTATCAATGGCTCTTTGATGAACAGCTTTGTTTATCTTTTATAACATTATGCATGTGTTTGATCAACTGAATGCATCCTTCGCTAAAATAATTAGTTTAAAAAAATCTTACTGACTCTAAACTTTTGAAAGGTAGGGTATACTATATAATTTAGTTATTCCATAATTCTTTAGTGTCCTTTAAACTCAAACAAAGGAGAAATAAATGTCAAGGATTTCAATACATGCATAACAGATCACTGATAAAACTGTAAAAAAAGAAAGAAAAAAAAAAGCCTCTTAAGGTTATGACAAATCAAGCAACTTGTTCCCAGTGATGACCAATAACACACAGGTGAACACATGAACACACCCAGGCCTGTCTGCCCACTGAACGCATCACACACTTGTCTCGAGTCATAACATTAAACGCCACATTCCATTCCTAATTACAGCACAGCATCATCCAACCCACAGTAACCAGACTAGAGAGAAGAGGGTATAATTTTTCTCTCTCTCTCACACACACACACACACACACACACACACACGAATTTTTATATATATACACACACACACACACACGACCTGACATGTTAAACGAGGCATATAAAATGAATAGAATATGCTCAATAGAAACGTTTTCCATGCACAGATCAACTCTCTGCAGCATTAGAGTGCAACAGTCAGACTGTACAATTACTGCAAACCTCTTGTATGGAGTACAACCAGTGTGCCACTTTAACATATACATATCAAATGCCACCTGCCGGTTGATGAATATCAGCCTAGGCTACAAGAACAACTAAATTACACCCAGTCAACTTTTGTGAACCCTGCAGACTTCTGCTTCATTTGCTCCAGTCTCAATCGTGTCTGATGCCATGGAAACCTCAACATGAATATTCTTTAAAGCTCCTTTATTGGAATCAATGGTTCCATGAACAATCTTTAACATTTCCATTCCCAAAAAGGTTCTTTATAGTGAAAAAAAGGTTCTTAGATGCCATGGAAACCTCAACATGAATATCAATTATTTTATTTGTAAAAAAAACTTTGTAAATAATGTAGTTTTGAAGTAAATTTTGTTAATGTTGTCCTAAAACCAAACTAATACCCGTTCTTCCCTTAGGACAACTTTGAAGACATTTTTTGATCCACTTCAAATGTTGACTACTGTATATACTATACTTATATATATTTTTTATTCATATTTTGAATTAGCTTTTATTTTTGTATTTTCAATTGTTATTTTAATTTAATTTTAGTTTAAGTTATTTCAGTTGGTTTCATTTAATATTTATTTCAAATAACAACAAAGGCAGTTTTATTCTATGACAATAACCCAACGATTGGTCACCAACCGATGTGCCTCCTGTGGATATCAAAGCTTTAACAGAAAGACCAGGCTGAATGCATGCATGTCCGAGCTTCACAGAGAGCAGTAGTGACGCAGGTTGAAATGAGATATTAACTGTATATTACCCAATTGTACAAAGCATTAAGGCTGTAACAAGCTAATATACACATTTCTTTAAGTTTATCAATATGACATTCACTTTTAACCAAGCTGATGCAAAAGACATGGTCAGATATATGCCTGTGATGATGCTGTGACCGACTGGTCCAAAAACAACGGGTATGTTTTGTTTTAGTTTTTTTTATATTATTCTTTTATTTTTTTGTTTTAACACATTCAGCTTCACACAGATACTGAAGGTACTTTTTTAAAGGTGGTTTGACCCCTGGTAGACAAAAGACAACAGCACAGTGCTCCCTAAAAGCTCTTACAGGCACATGTGTGCTTTATATTATTTAACGTCACCCAGTGATATCAACACAAGGTCAATCAATTACACAATGATGTTCAGTATGATCAGGAAGAACTATTGATTTAACCCTTAAAGAATATATGCACCAAAAGTACCTGGTGATGAATATGGAGAAATATTTTTTATTTGATGTTTTGCAAATAACATGTTGATATGAATGTCACTTTTTCCATACATGCCTAAAAATGCATTCTAGACATCTTGAATCTGGTCTCAATAATAAATGCTCACTTACTAGCAGACTGAAATCAATTCATCCGTCTATCGATACTATACCAAGACTGTAGTGATATTACACTGTAATGATACGTCTACTAACTAGCAACCTTTAGTGATTAGTCTGCCTAAGCACGACTGCATTGACATCAGTTTCTGAAAGCTCATGTAACATTGAAGACTGAAGAAATGATGCTGAAAATTCAGCTTTGCATCACAGGAATAAATTACATTGTGACATATATTAAAACAGAAACAGTTATTTTAAATTGTAATAATATTTTAACAATATTACTGTTTACTTTATGATCAAATAAATGCAGACTTGGAGGGCATAAAAGACTTCTTTCAAATACATTTAAGCAATCTCACCGACCTAGTGTAAATATTGTAGTGTAAATGTTTTATAGCCTACAGAGACCTCTAGTATTAACAATATTAACTTTTTAGGAAGACTACAGTTTTAGATCATTGCTATTGGCTGCTAACTCTCCGCACTCAATTAGCCTAACACAAGTGAAAGTTGTTCCTTGTATCATTATCAAAATTCACCCACAGCCTTGTCAATTTATAATGCATTTCCTATTTAATATATACTTATATTATATGCTATATACTTACATTAAATTAGCCACCCTTCTCTATAAACACTAGTACCCGCTATTAAAATACCAATAAAATCAGCTAAAACAATACCTGCGCTACCACTAAATGTTTTTATTTGCAAAATTGATATTTAAAACACTGGACTAAAAGCTTCACAGACTATTAGAGGCAAGCTGATTCACCAAATAAAAACACAGAGTTGAAAATCAAGAAGGACATTTTAACTCTTTAAGCTACAAGTGGAAAAAACTTATGAAAAATGCCATGAGATTATACCATTGCAGTAACTTTACATGCACCATTCAATTCATATTATTCTTTCCATATGATGCCCAGAAATGCTGTCTAGACAGGTAGGCAGGTTTGGAGACAATACTAGCGAATGGCACGAGCCATCATCTAACTGCACATGTCCTGCTCTTAACTTTTAGCTAGTCCACTGTCAACTCTTACAACAGCAGAAAACGAAGGATTTGTTTTTTATCATGAGATATATAAGAAGCTAAAAGTGTCTCTTTTTGCTCGGGTCTTCGGTCTGCTTAAGTCTAGCTAAACATGTGGTTGAGCAGACATGCGGCTGAATCAACAGCGTGTGTAAGTTAACTCCAGCAGCTGATGGAGAAACTCCAGCAGACACACTTCAGCTCACACTGAGCGCTTTCACAAGGCTGGAGGATCAAACTAGGCCTCTGAGACACAACACCTGAGCTCACAGCGATCATTATGAACACTGACTGTGTCACCGGAGCGGTGCTATTGGGTGCAGGTGAGGAAGATGATGAGCAGGGTGATGGTGGCTGCGCTGGGCTTTCGCGGGATGGAGTGAGTCGAGCACTGCGCCACGCACCGCTCCGCGTTTATCGAGACTTTCCCCGCTAAACGACGAGCCGCGAGACCCCCACAGAGTGAACCCCCCACACAGAGCTAACAGCACACTGACAGAGATGTGAAAACGGCGGCGAAATGCTCACCATTAAAACTTTGGCAGCGCTTTCCAGCTGTGAAATCACTTCTGGTGCACCGACCGCCGCCATCATGGTCGTTCTTCAGTGACGCGCCATGCACTGCATTGTGGGATTAAGCTGCATTTCGGGCCAGCGAGTTCAGAGGCACTTTTTGACAGACAGCTCTGATGCCCCCTTAGGTTATGTAATGCATGAAATAAAATAACTTTTGCTCATTAAGTTGTAAAGTGAAATCTCACTTTTAGTTTTTGAATAAATTCATATGTGTTTGTTTCATTTCAAGGATTGCATTTGATATGGAAACAGTTGAACTTTTAGACAGCACTGTCAATTTCTGCTAGTGTTTATCTTAATAGTAGCCTTATGTATGAAACTGATCTAACTCAATAACCAGTTTATTTAACACACACACACACACACACACACACACACACACACACACACACACACACACTGTATTAGGCAGTTGTGGGGAATGATGGGGAATGATAAGGCATCATTTATTTGCACTTGAATGTAACAATACCTTTAAGCATGCAGTTTTATTATTTAAAAAAAGGGTATCTGTTTTCATACTAATCACAGTTGTGACCACAGACATATTCACATACTTGTAATCATTGCTTTCTCGCAAATAACTAGTTATCCCAATCTTAATACATTAATAATAGACAATTTCAATTGTTATATGCACAAGCATCTGTATTTTGACATAGACCTCATCTTCGAGGTGGGCAAACTAGAATTTAAAAAGCTTTGGACATATGACTTTACATCAGCTACGTAAAAATGTTCATTCGGAGTATATTCAAGACTGTATTTTGACTGCCTTCAAATACATAAAGTAACTGGTAAGAATACTATAAAGTTATTGGTAAGAATAAATGACAAATAAATAAAGACATTCATGCTCTGATGTGTTACATCAGCTAAACATATCTATGTGGCCCAGACACACACACACACACACACCACCACCACCATCACTCATTCAACAATACTCAAAACAAGAGGATGATTTGTTTAATTTAATTTAGACATATACATTTACACGAGGACAGCGAAAGCATTTCTTAAACATTCTCAATTCATACATACATGTAAAAATGAGATATAAATCCAAATGCATACTGTCTGTAATACTGTAGACAAGGGGGTTCAAAAGTTAGCTCAGAAAAGAGAAAAATAAGAATAAAAGGATACAAAAAATATGTATATCTGTATAAATATATGTTCAATAGTAACAGTATTATTTAATACAGTTAAGATTACAAATGTCAAAAAGTCCCAACCCATTCATCCATTAAAATACAAAAACATACATTACAGAAAAAGTCCCATCATCACACAGTTCTAAATACAGTCAAAGATTGTCAGTCAACATTTTCAAAAGTAAAACACAGAATCCATCCTAAGCACAACACACACATTACATTCAACACCTAAACCTGACTCTGTGAGAGATTCATAGAAAGCACATGCTTTTTCACTGAGTGGTCCATTCTTCACAAATATGGGGTAACAAAACATCTGCCAGACTTGCTTTCACACTCAAATTGTTTGATTGGACCAAAGGCATGATACCAATTTAAGTTGGTATACACATTTGCATTATTTGTTAAGGGTTCACTTTACTTTTAGGAGTGATTGTACTGATACAATATATAAAACAAATATAAATTGATCATCATCGACTGTTCTTTTAAAGCTCTTCCAGTCAGCGGTTGTACAGGTTGTTTGACAATATTGACTGCAAGCACGTAAATCACATGATTGTCAGTCAGCTTGAGATGATAATTCATAAAGAGAACATATTGTGCAGTGACACATTATCACTACAAATGATTAGATCTCAGAAAGACAATATTAAATGGACTTATTGCAGAAATTCAAAACGACCCTCATCACTGATCAAATGCATATAATGTGTTTCCATATTCATCCTGCTATGACATCCATATACATCTTCCTCAGAGTCTCAATGACAATCATTCATTCTTGTTTTTTGTCTTTCTCAAGCTATCCCACCAAAAACACCCTCTCTCTTCCACTCAGGACCGGCCTGAGAGCAAGAAGTGAAGGCCCTTTCCATCTTTTCCTGAAATACTGATCAGCACATGGTACACACACCCACACATTCATTAGAAGGCACACAGTTGGTTTTACACAAGATCAATCACACTGACAATCAAAACCACACTTTATACGAAAAGAGAAAGTATAAATGAAAGTATGATGATAATGATACTTTATAGTGTGATATTAATAACAATAAGCAGCACTGGGTCAGGTAACTACACTGAAAATATATAAAATCAATATAAACTTTTAGATAGCATAATTCAGTTTTAAAGTTATAAAGGCTATTTGATGTATTTAGAAAACTATATAATGTATTTTCTGTATTGCACATAGCCATACCATCAGATACATTTGTCTTTCCTTTTGCCACTTTTTCACCATTTCTTAAAGCTTTCTGCCTCAGAGTATTCCTTACATTTCAGTCATAGACTGTCTTGTTATAATACTGTGCTATGTGATCACTTTAAAAAGGTGTAGCAGCCTCGGTGACGAAACATTTTTGCACTTGTTCTAATACATCGGTTTCAAAGTTCACTGATGGTGACAGACAAGATCATTTCCAGTGGATCTGGATGAAAATGAACACACACACACACACACACACAACAAAAACCACCCGTCTGACTTTTAAGATCTTCTTATGAAACTAAATGCAATTAAGATATTCTGGGAAACAGGAAGAGGATAAAGCAGACAGAGTTATACAATGAAAAGCATATAAAGTCTTCTTCATAACAAGAAAAGGAAATAGCTGGAGACCCTGCTCTTGTAATTTTGTTCAGTTAAACTTCAGTTAATAACCATAATGTTGCAGATTTGTTCTGGGTGGCCTGTTTTAGTCTGCAGCACACCTCTAAAAACAATTTGTGATGCTCAGATACACTTAAAGCAGCAGATGAATGTAACGCAACTATTGGGAACAGGTTTAATAAGCCTTTAAACAAAAGAAATCAAGCCAGGTAAGATAAATATTTGTTATCAGTTGAATAAAACAATACTTCAGCAACTAAACAAACACACTTACGCAAAATTAAAATGTCAATATTGCAATGTTTTGTGTGGTATTTTGTTTGAATGAATGAATGTTACCATGCATATTACTGGCAAGCAAATAAACGCAGTTTAGGTCTTTTTAATTTCCATATTTTTTGTGACATTCTTTATTACCACACATTATGTATGACCTCAGAATTTACCTCTCAAGTAATGGGTTGTTTAACATTTAAAAGATGTTTATTTAAAACCTTTAACAATAATGGGAGTTTTAAGTTCCCATGTCCTTGAAGTGCTGGCTGTACGTAAAACATTTTGTCTCAATATTGTGTCATGTCTGAGAGCACCGTTTGACCTAATAAGGCATGAAACAATATGAAAGACAACTGTATAATATTTACAAAAAGGCTATGATTAGTGTATTAACTGCAAAATACCGCATGATCTTTTAGACAGACTTTGCATGAAGTGAACTAATACTGTCAGTTCATAATGAAGATATAGTCTTTAAAAGAATCCACATGACTGTTAACAGTGTCACTTTGAACCACTTGGTGGTGCCACAAAATCTTCTAAAACATTTTTATGTTTAAAGATATTTTTATGTTTAGAAGTTTAGGCTGCGTTTACACTTGCCATTAACATGCGAACTGTATCCGGATTGTCCACATACATATTGAAAGGACAAGTGTAAACACACTTCTGGTCTGTGTGTTATGATTTTAGTGTTTCATGTTCCAGAGGTAGTCGAGGACGCATTGTGATCAGATCTTAGTGTAATGTAAACGCAATCCAGCCATCGTGTCTGCATTCGCAGGCGGACGTCATGCAGAACGCCGCCCCCTTTCTCGCGAACTGTCAGAAAAAAAGACGGAGAACACCTGTGTGGAGACTAATGAGACTCCTACACTTATCTTTGATTTGTAAATTGGCCCGCGACTGAAAATGGTTTTCAAAAATGAAAATGGTTTTTAAGGTTGAGTTTGAACAATTAAGTTTTGTTTAGACTTATTTAAATATTGCGTGGGAAAGACAGATCCGATCGGTTATCCTGATGGAGAAGTCAGTTGATGTTGCCAAGTATGAATGCGCCGTGTTCTAATTGACTGATGATCCGATCTGCTTGATCAGATCATGGTGATCACATGTTAATGCCAAGTGTAAACGCAGCCTTAGATTCAACCCTAATTAAACACACCTGATCCAACTAATCAAGTCCTTCAGGCTTATTTGAAAACTATGTGGTATGTGTGTTGGAGCAGGGTTGAAACAAAACTCTACAGGGCTCTGGCCCTCCAAGAATTGAGTTTGACACCCCTGTTTTAGACAAATTAAGTGAAAATGACTGGGATGGTATAATAGGAAATCTGCAAATCTGGCTTCCATACTTCAGAAAATACAGCTTTAAGAGCATGTTTCTGAATTTTACTATAAAAGTCAGTTTGGTTTTATAAAAATGTAAAAAATGCAAACCTCCAGTTGTGACTGGCAGCATGTTGTATCTATATGCATTTAAATTTTATGTTGAATTGTACTATGGAGGATGTTTCTCTCTGCCCTTTGCACATCTCCTAATTGCAACCTGACCATTGAGCCACCATCCCAAGCCCAGCTCTCTTCTGATCCCTCACCATGGCCTCCGGTGTTTGGAATGGCTATGTTAGTATCACCAGGCTGAGAGAGGTGAAGGAAGTGTTCAAAAATATGATGTAAGACTGGGATCTTTCCCCCAGTGGAATAAAGGAATGGGGCACAGTTGAAACAGACCACACTAACCATAAGAGTAGAGTGGTTTGACTGACAAACCACAGAGCAACAGCTACACACATCTGTTTTTTTGCTCTCATAGCAGAGTAGCCAAGTTTATCAGTCACACCAACGTCCCCATTAACTAAGCTGCGTATCTTGTGTATTTCCTTGGTCCCAGGACAGAGCTTCAGTCATTTTTTAACAGGCAAGGATGCAGCATAATGCTTTTGGAGGAATAAACACATTTCACATGGAACTTTCTGCACTCCAATTCTGATGTTCTTCCATGCATTTAACCTGTACAAAAACACCCTGAAGAAAAGGTAGGGTTAAAAGGAAGTGTAGGAGATGCAGCGTGTTAACTGGCAAGGTCATCTATGGGTAAAGGTAGAGCAGCATGAACATCTGATCCAACATTCTCACACATAAACCGGCTCACACCCTTCCCCTTGCTCTTCCTCCTCATGAATCTCTTCCTCCTCCAGCTCAGGCTTCAGGGTATCAGCCGCTCTACTGCTGGGCAGGTTGTGCGTTGCCTCGGAGGGCTTGGGATAACGGAATGGGCAGCCGTTATCGTCAAAAAACCTTCGGAAGGTGAACTCGTAGAAGGCATGCTCAGGGTGTTTGCCATGAGGAGAACAGAGGGTGTCCCAAGTGCGGGTGCTGTCTCCACTGTCACTCCAGGCCCCTGGACCCCCCTCCTCTTCCACAGGGTCAAAGTTGGATGTATCCATGGGGTGAGCAATCTTCGGTCTGTATGGAGCAGGTTGTGTGCGAAGATTGCTGGAGAAATCCATCTCAGCAAAGAATGGGTGAGCCTTTATCTCTCCAGCCCCGTTGCCTCCTAGACGCTCTTCAGCTGAGCAGCAGAGTTGACCAATGATATCAACTGCCTCTGGGCTCAGTTTTACTTGTGGAGGCACCTGCAGAGTATTCTCCCAGTTTATCACCTGTGGAGGTAATGACAACAACATTATTCCTATTTCCTCAATTCCATATATCCAAAGAAAACCTGTCTACTCCAACTATATAAGCAAAGGAACCTGTGGAGGTGACATCTACGTTATTGCAGTGCCTCTTCCCTATTGTTACAATTCTATAAAACCCAAACAGTTATAACTCCACCAAAGACAATACGTCTTGTTTGTTTACATCAGAGGTGTCCACTCCTTCTCCTGGAGGGCCTGAAGTAAAGCTCCAACCCTAATTAAACCCATAAACCAGCTAATCATGGTCTTAAGGATTACTAGAAATTTTCAGCCAAGTGTGTTAGGGCAGGTTAGAACTAAACTTTGCAGGACATTTGCCTTTCAGGAGCAGGATTGGACACACTAGTTTACATTAACCCTATAAGAAAAAAAAACTAAGAAAATGCATACAGAGCTCTTACCTTAAGCTGTGTCTCCGTTGGGGTTGGAGCAAGAAAGGGTGGCTGGCCAACCAGCATCTCAAACAGGATTACTCCAACACTCCACCAGTCACACAGCTGTGTGTATCCTGCAGATCAAAAAGTTTTACCCTTAAAGTTTTATAATCATTATATATTGAAATTTTTTCATAATTTTATAGGATTAGTTTAATTCTAGATTTTCATGTCTTTCTTTCTTCAGTCGAAAAGAAATTAAGGTTTTTGAGGAAAACATTGAGGACTTCAGTGGGGATCACTGGGTGGAAGTTTCAGTGTAGCTTCAAAGCGTTCGACACGATCCCAGCCGAGGAAGAAGGGTCTTATCTAGCGAAACGATCAGCCCTTATCTAAAAAAAGAATAAAACTTATATACTTTTTAATCTCAAACGCTCGTCTTTTGTAGCTCTGCAATGCGCATGCGTACTCTGTGCAGTTCCGTTCGAAACAGTTAGGGTAGGTCGAAAAACTCCCATCTCATTTTTTCCTCCAACTTCAAAATCGTCCTACATCGCTGCATCAGTCGCTACATCAGTCCCGACCTAGTGTTAACAAAGTGAAGGTCAAACGCCCTTTACAAAAAATGGTAAAACAGCGATGTAGGAAGATTTAGTTGTGAGGAGAAAATGAGATGGGAGTTTTTTCAACATACCCTAACCGCCATGAACCGGAATGCACAGAGCTAGACAAGACAAGCGTTTAATGTTAAAAAGTATATAAATTGTATTTTTTTTTTTGAAAATGACTGATCATTTCACTAGATAACACCTTTTGTCCTTGTCTTGGATCATGTAGAGCCCTCTGAAGCTGCAATTTGGACCTTCCACCCAGTGAACCCCACTGAAGTCCATTATGTAGCGAAAAACCCTGGAATGTTTTCCTCAAAAAACCTTAATTTATTTTCAACTAAAGAAAGAAAGACATGAACATCTTGGATGACATAGGGGTGAGAAAATTATGAGGAAAATATAATTTAGAAAATAACTAATCCTTTAACAGGAGAAGAGATATATGAACACTGGCACTTCCTAGTGAATACCTTGTACTTCAAGGTTTGGTTTGTGCAAGGTCTCACCTTTGCGCAGAAGCACCTCAGGGGCGATGTAATTAGGAGTGCCCACCAGAGAGTGTGCCAGGCAACGCTGGTGTTGTCGAGTTGCCCGCTGTTCCAAAGTCATCAGCCGATCACCGCAACGGCAGTTAGACACATCATCCCAAAAGTCACTCGGCTCCATACTATCTTGCCGGATATGGTTCCCTTCAAGCAGGACAGAGAGAAAAGGTAAAGACAACCAATTAGTTTGATTTGATAAACACTTCAAACAGTTTGAAGCTACGAGTAACACCTTTTCTTCAGGTCTTTTACCTTTTTGGTAATACTTTGAGTTGTGAGTCCAACGGAACCCAGTACACAGACCAAAATCAGTCAGTTTGATGTGTCCATCCAGGTCAATGAGGATGTTGTCCGGCTTAATATCTCTGTGGATGAAGCCCATCTTATGCACACTTTCTATGGCCAGCGTTAGTTCTGCCACATAGAACCTGGCTAAGGGCTCCGGAAAAACCCCCATACGGATCAGCAAGCTCATCATATCTCCTCCAGGAATGTAATCCATGACAAAGTACAGGCTGTCTCTGTCCTGAAATGAGTAGTACAACCTGACTACCCACTCATTGTCAGCCTCTGCCAAGATGTCTCGTTCTGCTTTCACATGGGCTACTTGGTTTCGGTTCAGAACATCTTTCTTTCGTAGAGTCTTCATGGCATACAGAGCCCCCGTGTCCACTTTTCGTGTAAGACACACCTCACCAAAGGCCCCAATGCCGAGTGTCTTGATTTTGACAAACATTGATTTGTCCATCTTGGCACGTCGTAGTCGGTTGTAATTGGATTCCTTCTGGTAAAGCATCTTTCTCATCTGTTCCTGCTCTGCCTCTGAAAGGCCAGCTTAAGGAGTGGAAGAGACAGAAGAGGGTGGCTTGATTTAATAATAATGCAATAACGTTTAGACTTGATATTGAATACTTAATAAAAACAATAATTTACACAACAATTGTCTGAAATGCAAATCATCAAACAGTGGGAAGTTTTGGGGAAGTCATGGCCTAATGGTTAGAGAGTTTGACTCCTAACCCTAAGGTTGTGGGTTCGAGTCTCGGGCCGGCAATACCTCAACTGAGGTGCCCTTGAGCAAGACACCGAACCGCCAACTGCTGCCCGGGCGCTGCAGCATAAATGGCTGTCCACTGCTCCGGGTGTGTGTTCACGGTGTGTGTGTGTGTGTGTGTGTGCACTTTGGATGGGTTAAATTCAGAGCACAAATTCTGAGTATGGGTCACCATACTTGGCTGTACTGTATGTCACGTCACGTGTATTTTTTGGTTAATGGAGTTCTAGCACTGGTTACCTTAGACATCTCTTGCTCCAGCTGCATCCTGCGGTTGAGTTTCTGCTGATAGGTCTTCATCAGATTCTCCACATGCTGCTCCATGTAGAACTTAAAGGCGAAGGGAGAATAACTCTTAATGCGTGACTCCCGCTTCTCTTCATCACGGGCATTCTTACGCACAGGCACAGGTGAGGTCTGAATCTGCTTCTTATCCTTCACTGCCTTCTCTCCTTTGCCTGTCTTCACTTTGTCTTTGGAGACAGGTTCCTCTTGCTTTCCTACTGAGGCACTCTGGACAGTTCTACTTGTAGCATTGGCATCTTGAAATCCACCCATGGCTCCAGTCTCCAGGGATGCAGGCTCAGTTCCAGGTCCAGATCCAGGCAGGAGCAGTGTTTTGGGGTAGGGTGGAGGTGGACAACGGTGTTCTTGATTGGGCTCCAGGGTAAAATTCTCATCTGGCATGTATCCGTGAGATTCTGGTGCTTCCTGGGCTTGGGCACTCAGCCAGCCTGGATGGCATGGTCCCACTGCTGTCTTAGGCTCAGGCCTCATGACCCGTATACTCTTTACAGGTGGCTGGATTGGTGGAGAGGTCACTGCAGTTATTGTGTTAGGTGGACCCAAAGATACATCCTGCTTGCTAGCAACACTAGCTGCAGGAGGCAGTGCCTGCCTCACAGTCACCTTCTGGTGGTTGTTAAAAGAATTGGTCCTACTGGGGACACGTACCTCCCCTCGAAAGGGCCCCTGTGGCTGCCTGGCTGGAGGGGTCCCCTCAGGACCTTGGGCTCCTGGCCAGTGATGCTCATAGAGGTCGAGGTTCAGACTGGCCCTGGAAGGAGTGAGCAGGCCTTGAGGAACATCAGAAAACTCACCGCCCATAGCGCCAGGGGCAACACCAGGGGAGCGCTGCATCATGTGAACCTGGTGTGAGGTGGGACTGGCTTGGTGTGGGTGCGAATGTGGTGGAAGATATAAGTTAGGAGGGTAGCCACCAGCGTTTTGGCCCATTGCTCCTTTGCCTGGCATATTAACATAGTTTTCAGATGTTAGTGGGGTCATCTTATTCTGGAAAGAAGCACTTCGTTTTATCCCGTAGCTGGAGGCTTCTATCATATGAGGCCTGTAGTCATAATGAGTGCCAGGACCTCCCGAGGGCTGAGGCTGGATTTGCATGGGTGGTCCAGGCACACTGTAGCCCATCATGGCCTGGTCTATCCCACCAGGGTATCCTTTTTGCTGGGCTGGACCAGGGGTGTACAAAGGGTTCCCAGGGTTATTTTGGGGAGCCATGCTTGTGGAGTAGGCACCCATACTTGCGGGATGACTCATTGGGTTTCCCATGGTAGGACCCTGTGAAGTGCTGGTAGGTGGTGGCATGTAGTTCATGACAGGTGGTCCACCCATGTATGCACGAGGCATCTCACCCTCAGCCCCATAACCAGCTCCTTCATACAGTGGTGCTCCCATTTGGTGATAAGATGGCATTGCACCATCCCCAGTGCCCTCCATTGCCGCCCTGTGGTCCATTAAATTTGGCATGCCAGTTTTTCCTGTAAGGAATTAAAAAACGGTTATTTTGATTTTAAAGGCAGTGCATCATTCATAAAATGAATATAGTAATAAGTTTCTAAAGTGTGAACATACCTGGGGAAGTCTGTTTGATGACACGTACAATCTGTTCGTTGTGAGGGTCCAGGTAGCCCATTTTGCTAATGTATTCCAATGCTGCCTCAATGTTACGGCTGCCAGTCTGTTTTAGGGCACGGACTGCCATTTCCTGTTTCAGAAATTCAAGCAAAGAACCATCAGAGCACAACCAATGCATGCATTTTTTGGTTTTCACAATGCTTTTCCTATCACTATGCACAAATGAGGCACAACTTCTACACTCAATTAAGGTTTTTAAATAGATGCATGAGATTCAATACCAAGACGAGATTACAATTACCTGTAGGCATGGCACTTTGATATAACCACAGAGATCAATTTGAATTAAATCACTATGTGAAGCAAAGCAACATTGCTGAAGCCAGGACGGCCACTAAATTCCTACAAATATCCCCACTTCAGATGTAGGACAAACAGCAAAGTCAGATTTTCTTCTTTAAAATCTGCTACTTGTAGAGGAATTTATAACTGGAGAGACTGTATTAGAGTTGAAATTCTCTCTCTATCTATCTACATATATATATATATATATATATATATATATATATATATATATATATATATATATATATATATATATATATATATATATATATATACACACATACATACATACATACATACATACATGGGCAAAAATATGGGCACCCTTGGTAAATATGATCAAAGGAGGCTGTGAAAATTAATCTGCATTGTTAATCCTTTTGATCTTTTATTTGAAAAATTCACGAAAATCTAACCTTTCACTGGATAATAAGAATTTAAAATGGGGGGAAACATCATTATGAAATAAATGTTTTTCTCAAATACATGTTAGACACAATTATTGGCACCCCTACAAATTCTTATGAATAAAATATCTCACAATTGAATGGGAATATACTCCAGGGTGATTATGAACATGAAATTATACATCCAAGGTTTCCTGTTTCACAGAAATATAAATAGAAGGGAAAACAAAGCCCAAATGCCCTTAATCATCCATCACAATGATAAAAACCAAAGAATATATTTCTGATGTGCAGCAAAAGATAATTGAGCTTTACAAATTAGTGAACTGGCTTTAAGAAAAGAGCTAGAGCATGTGATAATTCCCATTTTCACCATCAGGGCAATAATTAAGAATTTCCAATCAACAGAAAATGTTACAAAACTGCCTGGAAGAGGACGTGTGTCTATATCGTCCTAATGCATGGTGAAGAGGTCAGTTTGAGTGGCTAAAGACTCTCCAAGGAACACAGCTGGAGAATTGCAGAAAATAGTTGAGTCTTGGGGTCAGAAAATCTTTAAAAAAAAGTCAAACAGAACCTACACATACATGTTGTTTAGGAGGGTTTCAAGAAAAATTCTCCTAGCTCATCCAAAAACAAAACTCCAGCATATTCAGACAGGACTGGAACTTCAAATGGGACTGGCTTCTATGGTCAGATGAAACTAAAAAATTTGCTTTTTTAGCAGCAAACACTCAAGATGGGTTTGGTGAAAACAGGGATAAAAAGTACCCCATGTGTACAATGAAATATACTGCTGTGTTTTTGATGTTGTGGACCTATATTTCTGCTGGAGGTCCTGGACATCTTGTTTAGATACATGGCATCATGGATTCTATCAAATACCAACAGAAAAACAAATCAAAAAGTGACTGACTCTGTGTGAAATCTTATAATGGACCATGTTTGGATCATCCAACCGTACAATAATCCAAACACAAACCTCAAAAACAACACAAAAATGGGTCACTGAGCACAAAACCAAACTTCTGCTATGGCCATTCCAGTTCCCTGACCTGCACCCTATAGGAAATGAGTGTGGTGAACTGAAGAGCAGCACCACCAACAGGGAATCTAAAGTGATTCTGAATGAAGGAATGGTCTCTGATCTCTTGTCAGGTGTTCTCTAACCTTATCAGGCATTATAAGATAAAATTTAGAGCTGTTAAACTGGCAAATGGAGGTTTAAAAAAGAATTCAATAAAAGGGTGCCGTTAATTGTGGTCAATGTGTATTAGAGGAAAACATTTATTTCCTAATGATATTTCCCCCATTTTAAATTCTTATTATCCAATGAAAGGTTAGATTTTTCAAATAACAGATCAAAAGGATTATCAATGCAGATTAATTTTCACAGCCTCGTTTGATCATATTTACCAAGGGTGCCCATATTTTTGCCTATGACTGTATATATATATATATTATATATATATATATATATATATATATATATATATATATATATATATATATATATATATATATATATATATATTATCTTTTACTTTCAGGCAAAGTCATACTCCGTGTAATAGGCAATGCTCTAGTTTCATTTAGTTTACATTCTTGAGTAAAAGGAATGTACGTATCTTGACAAATGTTTTCATAAAAATTGTTGGTATTGTACAGTTTTGGAATTTGTATTGGTTATGGAAAATGACCTTCATTCAACTCAGTTATTTAGATAAACACTCATGTACACATGAACATGCATGTAAATATAAATCAACCCATACATACACACACTATAATTGTTAAAATAACATTCCCTGCAGCTGCTTCCTCTGCAAGTTAGCACAAGCTCTTTCCAGTGCCAGCCCACAAGTGCACTATGACCAGACCTTTGCACATTCGACCACACGTCGCACTGGCAGACCCTTGAAATTCACAGATTTGATAATAATACTTGTCACATTAATTTACATTTTTAAACTTCTTTATTTGTCTTAATTTTTATAATTACATTAAACTCAAAATGAATGGAACAGGTTACAAAAATTCTAATTATTTATTTAGAGAATGACTTTTTAAATTCTTCTCAACTTAAATCTTTACACGTTTACCCACCATGCAACAACTCTGTTTATCTGTAGAGACCTATAGTTTCCTTAGTCACATTTTGTGACGGCGGCAATCCAAAATAAAACCACCCCGACATGTACAGTCTTCTGTGAGCTGACCCACACCTATATGAAGAAATCCCCTTGAATGGCATATGACCTCATTCACAAGACATTCTCCCCAAACCAAATTCTACAGCACTACAGCAAGCTGTGTTTCACTGCCTCTGGTGGTCAAACATTATACTGCACCAAGCATGCCATGGAAAACGACAAAAAAAGTGCCTAATTCAGCACATACTTCGGTTTATGTCCTCTATGCATTCAAAGAACAGCAAGTAGATAAATATTATGAAACTATGACGACGTTAGATTTATAAAGACTATTTCAGAGATTTGGTTAGATGGAGCTGACAGAGAAAAAAATAGAGTAAAAAATCAATGGGCGTAAACAACCGTGGACACACTCAGTATGCAGTGCCACATCCACACGCATTCAACACATTCCCCGAGTAGTTTTGATTACTCTGTGTATTGCCATCTAAGTTGTCTAAATGCTTATTTACACAGTCGGTACTGTACAAAATACACAGGAAATATTCCAAATACACGCTGTTTGTCTGTGATCGCTGCTCTCAGGAGTGGCATGGCTTTTTGTTGCATTCCATCACAGTCCGCTCCAAGGGTGTGTGCCTTCTCGTCCCCCTTGGTGATTTAAAGGCGCCACTCTCTCTGTCCCTCTTTAAAACACACACACACACACACACACACAACAATCCAACATGGACTTGAATTTGGTTTCGGGACGGACTGGGTCTGGTTTGGCCCCTGGTCAGAGTTTCAGCCCTGACCTCCACTGTCATGGCGACAGATGTTCAGGACATTCCACTAGCCAGGAAGCAAGAATTCCAGCTATGTGGAAATCTATGCTTCAATCTTGTTTTTAAATTGTCCCTCCTTCTCCTCTCTTTATTTTTGAGATCATTCTGTTCCAATGTGCCTTAAGCGGTCATTTGGTTGGTCCCAAAATATCTTGTTTGTATTTACACCCTTGTCATGTCCACAAGCCTCAATGCTACACTAGACATTCAATTTCTGGCTGTGGCGTCGGTAAGCACCCACACAAAAACACTAACATTTCTTTCTCTTTTTTTTTAACCCAAAACTTATACTTTATAAAGTAAACAATATATATTCTTCTTGAATAATATATATAAGTGACATAACAATATCCCTATTCATTTTTAAGAGTTTCCACTTTGACCTAAATTCTCAAACACATTCCACCATTAAACATGGTAATGAAAGCCATATGGAGGACTCTGAGATACAGGACAGGATGGGCATCACCATCAGTGGATGGAGAGGTGGAACATCATCAATAATGTAGTAAAATAGCACAAAAAGCATTTAAAACAGCCAAGCATAGCACTAACAAAGCCAAGGTCATGGGTTCAAATCCTTGGCTATACAGGAACTGATAAAATACACTACCACTCAAAAGGGGTAGGTAAGATTTTTTTGTTTTTGAAATGCTCACTTAGGTTGCATTTATTGGATCACTGGATTGGATTAAATTATTCAAATACGCAAAAACTGCTAAATATTTTTGTAGAAATCATGATACATTTTTCAGGATTAGGACCCTAAACTTCTGCACATTGCAGAAGCTTAAAAAGCTTGTGCCAAATGCATAAATGTATCTGTCCTTCAGTATTGCTTCCTATGATCCAGGTGCAGTATCTCCATAAATACAACTTCAAAAAAACTAACAGTCAATATTAAGTCAAAATTGGCTCCATTTACTTTCTTAATGCACATTGTTCCTGGTCTCAGTCTGAATGTTCTAGTGGTGTATAATATGTAAAGTTTATCATTTAGAAAAAAGGCTTTGTAATCTTATATACAATAACTTTCTTTTCTTTTTGGATGCCATCCTCAAATCCCTTTTACTTTTCAGCCCCTTCCCACCAACCACTGATACATGTTGCCCACATTTAGTGAAAAATCAAATCACATTTAGAAAAATCAAGCCCTGTCCTACATTAGTTCTTGTTTAATCTTCTGTTCCTCTCAGAAACTTCACATAACACAAGTCAAATAGTGTTTTAGGTTGACTTTAACATAAAAATGCTATGCTGCACAGCACTGACCAGTTGAGGTTTGAGATCCTGGACATATTGGGTTGCGCAAGAAGGCTAATACAAACATTTAGATCATGTGCAAACACGAGATGCCAACACTACACTACACATTTATCATATCATGTATATTCTGCAAGTACACAAGCATGATGCATTCAGGCAGCTTTTACATTGCTGTGTAATTTGTGTGTTCAAATCCAACTATAGCGACCAAACTAACACAGCTCAGGAAATTTACCTTCCTGGAATGTACGGAGGGTCAGGGAGGAACACAGGCCCCAGTCAGAAGACGAAGGAGAACTAAAAATACCAAGTCAGACACCACAACTGAGTCATTTCACAATAATGACTATATTACTAATAATAAAAACATGCAGAAATGTATGCCCAGATCTTATGGGAGGTCTAGGTGCATGTGGTGTACGTCAGAGGAACAACTCCAATGAACTTTTGGCCATGCTAAATCTAAAAATGGGAGAGGCATGAAGTCAGACAGACTGAGCCACAAAACACAAATTTCATGTTTTTGTAACAACTAAATAAAAACCTTTAACCCACACATAAAGACCAGAAAAAGGGACATAGCGTCTGTGCCATTCCTGCTTACTGTATTTCTGCTGGGGAAACTTTACCACCCATCTACAGATGAAGTGAACACTTACTTTGTGTGTACTAATGTTGTACATGCTGTCCCATGAATGCAGGGCAAAGACAAATCAACCTACGATTGTGTAATTCACATATGCCAGTGAAATGTTATGCTCTCAGTCCTGTGAGAAACCAAATGTCTTCTTTAAATTTTTTCCCCCTTGAGGGCAAAAATAAAGTAGCTGTCCTCAAATGGAGGGTTGTAACCAAAAATGCTATTCTAATAATAACATTAATGAATTGTTAATATAATACATTTTTGTTTTGGGAGATTTACCACTGTGCATAAACTCATACTAGTACATAAAATTATCATTCATACAAATCATAATCAGCCAGCATCAGGACCGACAGCAAAAGATAAAAACCGTCAAGAATGTATCCAGACAACGTGATCCAAATCAAGTCTGATTATCTGACTATACTCCCCCTGATAGCATGTTTCAGCTTCCAGAGACCTAAAAAAGCCCCATTCCAGTCTCTATTTAGCCATGTCATAAAGGCAGCACGGCTCCCTTCAGCTAGGCCTCGTAATTCCACTGGGCCATGGTGGATTTCTCGGTGGTGTTGTGCATGGGCTTGAGCACAGCATTCTTCACATGCCTAATGCAATCACAGGGCTGCTCTCAGAGCTGTATCTGAACATTAGTAGCAAAACATTACAAAGCCCCTACACATATTTATTAATGATCTGACAAGGGGTCTGTATTAGAGAGCCTGAAACAAAGCAGACTCAATATATTCTGTTTTAAACTGTAGGACCTTTGGTCTCCTGCATGTTTGACACAAATAAAAAATAAATAAAAAAAATTTTTGTCATCATTTACTCCCCCTAATGTTGTTTCAAACCCGTATGACTTTCTTTCTTCAGTGGCAGGCAGTGTTACTTTAATATTATTTATTTACTGTTATAGTATTTATATATATTTTGAATTAGTTTTTGTTTTTAGTTTTCATGTTAATTTTAGTTCCCGCTTAGTAGTAGTAGTATGTTCTAGCATAGTAGTTATATATTAACTGGACCATTATCAACTAACACAGATATTAACAAAAACAGAATTGAAACAATTCTGTATAAATGTCTGTATTTTGAGTGTTAAAGGTCAGGAAGAGCTGACTTGGCTTCTGCCACTTCCTTTGGGGTAAAAACCTCTTCAAGGAAAAAAAATAAATAAATAATTGTGAAAACTGCCATTTCAACATTACATTCAATATTATGTAATGATTTCAGACTTGGCAAAGACTGGATATGCACTGCACTGGATGTCTGCTGAGCAATGTTCAAAACTCTATATCTGCAGAAACTTTTCTGAATACAAGTTTATTCAATTATGAATATATACATTTTTTTTATTAACCCCTGATCAGTTACACACAACTCACATAATTATTTATTACTTAATTATCTATCTAACTATCTATCTATCTAAAAGATTAAGTTTTTTTTAGCAAGGACATTAAATTGATCAAAATTTTGTTCTTTTAATGTATCTATTCATGAAATAATCCCCCCCCCCCCAAAAAAAAGGTCATGTTTCCACAAAGATATTAAGCAGAACATAGTATTGTAGTAGTATTGACTGCTGAAAATTATTCAGCTTTACCTCACAGGAATAAATGTGTAAATTGTTTTTAAAAATATAGAAATCATGTACAAACTATAAATCATGTACATTTTTCACAATATTACTGTTTTTATTGTATTTTTGATCAAATAAATGCAGCCTAGGTGAGCACAAGATACTTTTTTTTAATCTCGCCAACCACAAATAAATATACACACACATACAGGCTATATAAATAAATATAATACATGTTATTTAAAATTATGTTATAATATCTTACATCATTATTTTTACCATTTACATTATTATCTGAAATCCATATACATTCATGCATATCCAACAGAAGCATTCCTTACCTGATCACAACCAGCATTGACGAGATCCTGCAGCATCTGTCTGTTGACTTCACCAGGATGTCCTGAGCTGGATCCTGGGCCTGATTCATTGGCAAAAGGCAACAGAGACTTGCGGATCTCTCGCAGGGCATTTTGGTAGTTGTTGAACTTCTGAGGCTGCCGGAGTTGTTGTTGCCTACCAGCCTGGTCTTTGCCCTTAGAGTCCCCACCTCTGCCCCCCTCCCCACGGGTGCTCCCTCCGTGAAGCGCCTGGCTCACCAGCTTCGCAGGTTGTTTCAGTCCCTCCTTGATCTCCTGCAGGCGCTGGCGCGTGTTGCCCACATATGGGGCGGCAGGGAAGGTCTTAGGTCTCATGAGTGAATGTGGCCTGTACTCTTACACACAAATTCTTCACACTTGGAAAAGAGAAAGATTCAGTCAGTTACTCACTCACAAGAAATCCCAACGGCAGTGCAATCGTACAATAAGACACAGCACTGTACACACCCAGACTCAGTCTGACCTGAATAGATAACAGGCTGCAGCGGGAAAGATGCAAGGGAAGATTAGGATTCCTGTTGTTGCTCGTCTTTGTTGCTGCTGCCTCTTTGGCTCTGGCTCATGCTGGATGCTGGCCTACTCACATCCCAGCACCCCTTTCAGGGCTCACACTCCCCGTCCTCCCAAGACATGTCAGGGGTTACGTCTGTGTACTTGTTCCATCCCAGTCTGGTATGCATCTTTGCCTGTGGAGACAGTGTCAGACAGAAGGGTCAGGGTGCGGTCCAGGCACGTCAAGACCCTGCATCAATACTCTGTCAAATGCCTGACAGTCTGAGTCTGATCGGACATTAGCACCTCTGTCAGCAGGTTTATCACTAAACACATACACATCAACTTCATATAACTGTGCTGTTACTTCTTGAAGCAGAATATGCAGTCAGAGGAATAGTAGCATATTCTTAACGCAGCAACTTATGGTCATAAGGCAAACCCTTATTGTAGATGCAAAATCAAACTTCTACACAACACAAACAACACCAAAACTTACACAAATTTCAGCAGCGATGCATTAAATTGACTGTAAGGCATAACAATCGTGGCAGTAAAGACATTTATACTCTATTTGAAATGCATGCTGTTCTTTTAAACTATCAAAGAATCCTGAGAAGAAAATATATACTTATTTTCATGGTTTCCACAAATATTAAGTAGCCCAACTGTTTTTTATTTTAACATGATAAGAAGAAGAAATGTTTCCTGAGCACCAAATCAGCATATTAAGGTGATTTTTGAAGAATCATGTAACACTGAGGACTGGTGTAATGACACTGAAGAGTAATGAGTAATGAAAATTCAGCTTTGCTTCACAGGAATAGATTACATTTTTAAATATTTTAAAATATAGAAAACTGGTTTTTGAAGCTGTAATCATTTCTCACAATATTGTTGTTTTACTGTCTTTTGGTGAGCATAAGAGACTTCTTTCAATAAAATAAATAAATAAATAAAATAATAATCTTACAGACCCCAAAATGTTGAAAATGAAAATGTAGAGTGTTCTGTTCTGGAGAAACCCTTAAAAACTACTGACCATGGTTCATGACTGTAATTTGAACTAAAAGCAAGCCCTTCGATGTACCCCATTCAAACTTCCTGTTTCTATAGGAAATACCTCAAATTCAAAACAGTAGTAAAAATGCCTCTCATCATTATATTGGCGGGGTCTTCAAATACCAAATGTTTCACAGCATTAAATTTTGATTTCTTTTCCTCTGGTAAAAGGGGGATTCGAACACAAAGAAGAAAGGACTTTCAGAACAAACATATTTCTGGAATGCTGGTGCTCAATACTGCAAATGCATTGCTCAGTCTAGAACAAATATAGTATAATTACCACTACTGTCAAGGTTTCCAACACAATACTTTCCATGCCTTCCATTCCTCAAGTAACAACAGCAACACACTGTACCTCCGCTCCATACTAATCCAAGTACACTTCAGAGAAAATCCATGAGAAAAGTAAAAGTTTAATAGATTCTTATTCAATACACAAGCTAGTAATGATGCTGCATCTTTTGTATTGTACATCTGACCACATATTATATTACTGACTACGATGTACTGCTGCAATAAGCCACATGCAACCAGCATAAACATTCATAGACTCAGCTCTCCTGCAAAGTTAAAGTTAAACACTATATAGGCCATTTTAGAAATCTTTTCTTTAATTTCAAGACACTGAAAGGTGTGATATAAAACTTCAGCTACCATTAACTCCATCAGCACAACATGAAATGGATGAGTGATTGATTTTTTTTTTTTACTTTATTTCTAAATAGAGAATGATATTTGTCAGATCATTACAAGTTAATACTTTTGCTTAATTATTACTCATATGCAAGGCTAGAGGTGGGGTCACAGGGGCCCAGATAAAATCTGATTGTCTATTTAATTCCCCTTGTTCTGAAAAAAGAAAAAAGAAAAAAAAAAGATTTGTTATGGGAACTAGCTAATTAATTTTTAAATCTTGATCAATAAATCATGGGAGTTTACCATGTTATTAACATTTTGTTCTTGCACAGTATCTACATTTTCACGTTTCACATATAAGCAATATAAACAAAAAAATCAGAGAGCATATCACTTAAAGATCCACAGTAACCATCAATACAAAAATACTTTTATTGTATGCTTTCCTATTCATGAGTTTTGCGATTGTCACCAAGAAGAAAGAATGAAGTCTTGAATCCACATTTGAACACCACAGAATTATACTGACATGATATTAATTTGGCCCCTCTGTGGCCGTCACTATTGTTGCTTAATTTCATAATTTTATCAACACAAACTAAATATTTTGACAACACAAAGCAGACGAAAACAACAAATGTAAGTGTGAAGACAGATCCCACCACATGTCATCGCGCATCTTACGAGAAAAAAAAAAAATAATTTTGTGGCTGGAGTGAATTATTCGGTTTCAAAACAGTCAATGTGTAATGTAATCGTCCCGTTATAGTACATAATTCTGGCATCTCTAACGTATCTGTTTTTTTGTGTAAGTGTGTGTGCGCGAGTATTATTATGATGTGAGACAAAAAATTGAAGTTCATGTAATGGTATTTTATTTTAGCCGCAGCCGACACGACATTTCACGAGATTTTAAGATAACTCTATGTAGTCAGGTGTTAATACTAGTCAACGCTAAATATTTGTTACGGTGAGTTTCGGTAAAGATTTCGTTTTGTCACATGTCTTCTCTACCTGCTGTAAAATCAGGATATAAAGTCATACGAATCATCCAAAAAGTTTTTACGTGCACGATCTCACATTATTCCCATCAGATTAACAAAACGTAACTCTTCAAAATGCTTTCATAGACACAAAGTAGCTTTAAGGCGTAATAAAGTATCAGGGGCCTAGCGGCTCCAGCGCTTTGAGGGACAGGAGCGAGAGGAGCGCAGATCCGCTGGAGCAAGTCCGCATTCCAGCGCAGGGACAATGCGCTGTTCACGCTTTAAATGTCGCTTTGTTTGAGATTTAAATGTTCGCTTTAAATGAGAAATACAACCTCCAAAAGACTTGCGAGCGGTAATCGAATATAGAAATCCCTAAAAACTACCAATGCCCAGCGTTTAAAAAAAATTATGAAATTTTGAGCGACTCACCATGTGATTTAAGTGGTACATTAATCCTGATTTAAACTTCAGTAAAGTTGTAGATTATCTGTTTGGTGTTTTGTTGCCCAAGGATCGTCCTTCGATGTCCTCTCATAAAAAGCACACAGTGAAAATCCTGGGATTGTCCTCCATTTTCTCGCCACTCACGGCAGAATTAGAATGCAGTACAAAGTTGGACACTTACTGCATTGTTAACATTCCAGAGGAGTCACGTGAGGCAGCCGTGCACGTCAGCACCGCACATACCCCGGGCGGGGCTTCCTACACTGATCTGATGCAAACTAGCAGATGCAATCACTGGAAAAGGAAAATATTGGTGAATTTATGTACTATGCACTAGTGTTGTTCGCTTAGACATCACAACATATTACCATAATGATTAGTAATGAAGATATTATAAAATATCTAAATAAACTTGTTTTCAGATTCTTCACTGGACTCCTCGTTAATCAGGTTGTTGCATTGTGTCCTTTAATCAATCAGTCATTTTAGTCTCAAGTCCTAAAGGAAATCACAAAAACAAAAAGGCAGACAAAACACTTGGCTTATAATATTTGACATGTTCTGATGAATGACTGTGAAACATGAATTGTATAATCGACATACATTTCATCAACATCGGAATTTTCTGCTATAAAATGCATATGATTATATGAGAACACATAAATTTGATTTGCTATTATTGGTAAACTTGGTATATCTTTTGTATACCCTTTAAATGCTGGTGTGACAAAATTTTTAGAAGTATAAATAAATATCCAATGGACTCAATTAATATGAAATAATATATAAAGTAACTAAAAATGTATGGATGCATCATAATAATGAAATAAGCAAAATGCTGTTTAGAATAATTTTAGATAGAGTACAGCATATCAGAACTTCTTGTTTTTCATGGAATAAAGAAGACATTCATACATGTTATACAGCAGGGTGTTACATTAGATTACAGTCATGGTGGTGAACTTTACATAGGACGCATGAGTCAAATGGAAAATTAAACATAAGCAAAATTCATCACCTTCACAAACAATAACACAGATAAATGGAACACACAATTAAGTGATAGTGAGGGATACAGTACTGAAACATGTGCGATGGTCAAAATTCGGAGTGAACATATGCTATATGTTACTAAATGTTGATTTAACACTACAATGATCATATAGCAATGCAAAAAAACGAAATTCTGTGAGACTTACACATTGCACGGTAAAGAAGTACAGAAAAGAGTACTTCTGGATTAATGTAAAAATATAGTGTATATCTATATAGAAGCAAAAAAAATAATAATAAAAAATGGTATAGGCATCACAAGGACAAAGGCACTAATATATTGTATTTATATGTAGAAGGGAAATGGTACTGGAACATAAGGGGATGCCTTGAATATTTTAAATTCTCAGCATACAGGCTCCTATCTGGACAATACTAAATTAAAGTTTAACTATGGATGGAATGTCTTTATCAAACCAAAGCATCAACAAAGTCAGCCTAAAGACTAAGCAAGACTAGATAGAAGATTGCCCAGATAACTGTGCCTGATGAATATGTTTGGTATAAACTAGTCCTTGGTTGCATAAATGTTCTTAGAAGGGTTCAGATCCCTCTTTTGACAACAGAAGCAAACAAAAGTCTTCTGTTAAAATTGGAAAACAATAAAGGTGCATTCAGCCAATGTACAAGTAAAAGTCGCTTTCGCAAAAGTGTGGCAAATATAAGCACTCATTCCAGGGGTGCAGCAGAAATACACAGGTTATTCAAGGCACAGGCAACCTGCACTATCATATCATTAGTTTGTAGTCATTTGTAAGTCGCTTTGGATAAAAGCGTCTGCTAAATGACTAAATGTAAATGTAATGATCTTCTCTTGACCATGTCTATTACCTTCCCAACATGCCTATGAACATTCGCTTTATCTAAAAATGTGCGCCAACCAGCAAGATATTTTCTCCATCCTGTCCACTCTATATTTGTGATGTATATTGCATTATATTTATGCCTATGAACATTCTGTCCACTTTTGCGAGCCTCCACCAAGCCCTCAATGTCAAAGTCATGCTCAACCAGCACAACATCTCCAGGCAGAAGCTTACAAAGGAGGCCTGAACTCTCAACAAGATTTTTGTCACTAATGTGACCCGGTGATCCCCTCGAGACAAACATGACCACACCCTGAGGAGCAACACCTATCACATATTTAAGCTCATTCTCCATGGAATGAGCTGGCACAGTCAATGCTGTAGATGCAACCTCTTGATTCACATCCACACTGAGACCTAAAGCAGTCAATGATCACTGCACAGTCTGGGTACGCTTCTCATCCTTTCATATGTGGCATGAGAAGCAACATTACAGTCTCAAACACAAAGTAGTTTGGCAATCCCGTATAGAAGCTAATCTTTTCTGGATCAATTCTGAATGACGCCTCAGTGAGAGATATCTTTTCTATCGATTCCCTCAGCTCCACGTTCTCCTTCTTAACAGCCTCAAGACTGGACTCATAATCAGGGGGAATGTTTTTGACTGGGCTTCCCATTTGGTTTACACTTGAGATTTCTACTTCTTCTACATCATCCTCTTCATCACAACTGCTTAGTGAAGAGGAAACACTTTGGCTCTGGCTGTTCTTGACTTCTAGTCTGGCCATGGTCCTCCAAGAAACGCCCTTGTCCTTACAGGAAGAGCAAAGCATTGGCTGCCTCCACTTGTGCCTCTTGCTTATCATAAATTTCACAGGAACTTGTTTCCTTCATATTTGGCAACAGTGGTGCTGAAATGAAAATGGAAGGAACATAGTCTGGGGAGCTAGGATTTTTCAATTGTTTTCCTGTAAACAGAACAAGAATACATTTATTTCTATATTATAATGCAAACAGTAACAACAAAATGCACCTCTGAAAAGTAGTCAAACTTGTAAAAAATGAACGAAGATGCAGAGCAATCAGACACGATGAAGTAGTCTCCAATGCGGTCTAGTGTTGTCAAAAGTACAGATGAAATTGTAAAAATGTGACGATAGCAGCATTTCCCGGTAACATTTTGAGTGATGTTGTGTGGATTTTAAACAGCTCTGAATTGGCCATTGTGTTCTCGCACTCAACAGCTACATCCTCGCCTTGTGTGTATCTGTGTAAGTGCTAGGTGAAGAGCATGAAGCGATGATCACTGGCCCAGTCCCTAATGGCACATTTCATGTGCATTTGCAGTCTTTTGGAGTTACAATGGCCACAAAGTCCACGAGACTGTAGGGTGTCCCATTCATCATTTTAGCTTTCAGAAGGGTGAGCTCCACAGCAGACTTCTACCCAACAGTCAAAGCGGCTGATTTGTGACAGGGCCATTGTAGCCAACCACAGACATATCTGTTGAGCGTGTGAACACAATGGCCAATCAGAGCTGTTTAAGAATCCACACAACAGCGCTCAAAATGCTAATAGGAAATGCTGGTATTGTTACATTTTTAAAAATTCAGTACCGTCTGGTACCGACATCAGTACTTTTGACTACACTGTCAAGGTATTCATAAGAAAGCAATCATTCCTGGAAATTCTCCTATATGCAACTAGGAAATACACAGCCCTATAGGCCCATATATTTATACCCATACTGGGTCCAGCCACCTGGGGGCCTCACTTTTCAGCGCTTGTGCGGCACACTTGATTTATAGAGGCATCTAGGTGTGTCATGGTATTATTTGATTTCCATTGTTTCTCCCACCAGATGGCACCAATCTGTTTGCCATGTTTTTTTAAACACTTTTGTTCAATTTGTAACTTAAATTTTGTATCAATTGAGTTTAATTTGTAAATTTTATTTTGTTTTATTTTAAGATATAGTGTATAATTTATATGTTGTTTTTGTTAGACATAGTGTATAATTTAGAGGTTAATATTGTGAAGTTAAATTAATTTAATTGAAATGGAAGATGATCAAAGAAGTGATCAATAGCAAAATGTTAATCTTAAAGTCAAATAAGCATTTGCTAATTTACATTTAACCCAAACTCCAAACTGTATCATAACGATAAATTTACCATGCAGCCCCGTTATGGTAAATCATGAAGGAGCGTTAAATATAAATATATAAATATATATATATCATGAAGGAGCGTTAAATATAAATATATAAATATATATATAAAGAAACATTACTATTTTTAATGTGTTTGAAAGAAGTCTCTTCTGCTCATCAAGCCTGCATTTATTTGATCAAAAAATTAATATTGTGAAATATTATTACAACTTAAAATAATAGTTTTCTATTTGAATATACTTTAAAAAAATCATTTATTCCTGTGATGCAAAGCTGAATTTTCAGCATCATTACTCCAGCCTTCAGTGTCACATGTAACATCCAGTCTATCACATGATCATTTAGAAATCAATATTCTGATTTATTATGAATGTTGGAAAAGTCTAATATATTTGATGAAAAGGTTAAAAAGAACTGCATTTATTAAAATAAAAAATAAAATTCTAATAATATATATTCTAATAATATATTTTCTTTACTATCACTTTTTATCAATTTAACACTCCTTGCTGAATAAAAGTAAATTTTATTTTAAAAAAAGAAAAAAAAAAAAAATAACTGACCCCAAATTACTGACAGTAGTGTATATTGTTATTACAAAAATTTTAATTTTTAAAAACATAGCTTCTTTTTTTTTTTACATTCATCAAAGTATCCTAGCACCGTTCTGAAAAAATATGAAGCAGCAGAACGTTTCCAAATGAAGGAATCATATTAGAATGATAAGGATCATGTGATAATATCCTAAAATTCAGCTTTGCCCCACTGATATTTAAAGTATAATAAATTTAAAAACAATTATTTTCCATTCAAATTACATTTTTTTCTGTATTTTTGATCAAAATAAATATGAGCAGAAGAAACTTTCTTTGCATTTTAATTGACTTTAGACCTGTACTGTATATATACATATCTGCTTTTAGTTCCCCTAGTGATATCAAACCAGATATAAGCATTTACTGCTTTTCTCCCCTGTGACTATTTTACAAAACTCCCAAAATGGCGGTGGGGGTAGAGTAGTCGACTTTAGGAGTTATTATACATAAAGATGAGCGTGAATGCAGTGTGCTCAATTTCAAGCCAATAACTGACAAAACAAAGACAAGATTGAATATTTGGCTTCAAAGAGATTTATCCCTGAATGGTAGGGTCTTACTATCCAAAGAAGAAGGGATATCAAGATCTGTTTATCTGTCTTTAGCTTTAGATATGCCATCTAATGTATGTAAAGAATTAGACAAAATGTTATTTAATTTTTTATGGAAAAATAGACACCATTATTTGAGAAAAGAAATTCTATATAAACCAAAGAGCAAAAGTGGATTATCTGTGCTTAGTTTTGAAACTTTAAACAATACATTCAAGATTAATTGGTTTATTAAATTCATTAAAAGAAAAGGATAGTATGTGGTATACATTTCCAAAACATGTGTTTTATATGGTGGGCGGCATAGATCTTCTTTTAAGATGTGATTTTAAAATTGAAAAACTGCCTGTCAAATTGGCTAAATTTCATAAACAAGCTTTATTGGCCTGGATGCTGGTGTTTAAGCACAATTTTTCCCCAAATAAATACATTATTTGGAATAATAGGTGCATTCAATATAAAAATAGATCTCTCTTCTATAATAGTTGGTATGAAAATAATATTGTGTTAGTTAGACAACTCTTAAATTCAAATGGTAATTTATTATCTTATAGTGAATTTTTGGAAAAATTTGGGTTTCCAGTAACGCCAAAAGAGTATGCTGTTGTATTTGATGCCATACCTCAACAAGTTATACATTTTGTAAGAGCTTGTGGAAGTGATTCTTCTGAGGCAATATTTGTTAAAGGCAGCATGTTTATAGGAGATATTGATATTTTGAAACATAGGTGTACAAATAAATATATTAGGAATATTATAAATGGTGAAACAGCTACTCATAAAAGCTTGTTGTGGACCAATGTATTTAGGAATATAAACTGGAAAAAAGCTTGGTGTATTTGTGAAGCATACTGTTTAAATAATAAAGTAAAAGAGGTTACATTTAAAATTTTACATGGTGTATATCAAGCTAAAAGTGTGTTAGAGAGGTTTAAGTTAGAGATTGATTATTCATGTGATTTTTGCTCAATGGAAAAATAATCTATTGTCCATCTGTTTTGTAATTGTATATACACAAAAAATTTTTGGGTGGATGTGGAAAATTTCATTAGAAGGAAAACAAATGCTATATTTAAATTAAATAATCTTGATATATGTATGTATTATTCCAGTGAAAATAACAATAATAATAATAATTTTAATTTTATTGTACAACTGTGTTTATTATTTTGGGAAAAAATTCATATACACAAGAAGAAATGGTCAGGATCCAAGCCAAATTTTATTCATTTTCTTCAGGAGACAAAAGACTACTGCACCAGTTTGGAGAACATTATAAATAAAAAAGCTAGGTAGACTTATCATATTTTTAATGAATATTCAGTTTTTTGATGAATAAATCAATGGTTTGTACACTCTGGCATGTGTTTTTTTTTCTGTTGATTAATATGTAAATTTCTGTTTATTATTGTATATTTCTGGTTTCTGATTAATAAAAAAAAAAAAAAAAAGGTAGAGCAGTCGACGCGAGTGTGTCGTCATTTGACTGGCCGTCATCGGTTGGCTGCAGTCACTGCTGTGGTGATGTCATCTCACCGCGCCGCGATCGCTCATTAACAGGCGCTGTGAACAGCCATTCATCACTTGCTTTCTAACAATACTGGACTAAAATGGCTGTGGAATCAAGGGTCACTCAAGAAGAAATCAAAAAAGAGCCAGAAAAGCCAGTGGACAGAGAGAAGGTTTGTTTTTCTTTACTTCTGCTCCTCAGTTGCGCAAATATTCGTGTACACAAGACGCGTCTTGCATGCTAAGCTAATTTGTAAATCGAACTAGTAAGTTAAACATTTAAGAATACAGCATATTAAACTTAAATTATAGGATAATAATGTCTAGTTGCAACATAGTATACTACAAATCGTAAAATATTAACGTAAGTGTGCAGCATATAATAAAGATATTAAAACGTTAAGTATAGAATATATGAAATTATCAGATAAAGAACGCATTTCTCCTCATCTGCATTATCAGTATTAAAGACGTGTACATATTCGCCTACGTCTGTTAGCTGTGTTTAAATTCTGCGTGTGTCCCACAGACATGCCCTCTTCTTCTCAGAGTGTTCACCACCAACAACGGAAGGCATCATCGCATGGACGAGTTTGCGCGGGGTAATGTACCTTCTAGCGAGCTTCAGATTTACACCTGGTAGGTATACATTTTGCATTGAGTTAAAGTGAGTAAACCGTATGATCCTGAATTGTATCTGCATTGGTTTCAGGATGGATGCTACTTTGAAGGAACTGACAAGCCTAGTGAAGGAAGTTTATCCCGAAGCTAGAAAGAAAGGAACACATTTTGGGTTTGCAATAGTTTACCCAGATCCTAAACGACAAATCTACAGGTGATCAGTACAGAAGTTTTTTGTTGTTGTTGTTCTAGTGTGGTCGGTTTGATTTGGTAAGAAGAATAACCCGTCTGGTTTTGTTGTAGGGTTAAAGAGATTGGCAATACTGTTTCGGGACGCAAAGGTTCAGATGATGCCATGACGCTTCAGTCTCAGCGCTTTCAGATCGGAGATTACCTCGACATCGCCATCACTCCGCCTAACCGTGCACCACCTCTCCAAGGACGCATGAGACCCTACTGAAACGAGACTTGCCTGCATTTAAACAAACGTGGAGTATGCCTGGAAGTCTGCCTTCCTGTAGAGTTCAGTTCAGAGCCTGCCTGTGCTGCCTCAGGCAAACCTCAATTAGGTTTGATTAGCTGGTTCAAGTGTTGAAGTCAGAACTAAACTGTGCAGGAAGGTCGATCTCCAGCAGCAGGATAGGGCATATCTTGAGGATTGGAAGTTTAATAGATTCTTTTTCATATATTTTGTGTTCTTCATGGGGTTTTATACCAGGCCTACCTTTTTAATTTTAGTCCTGTTTCCATGATTCCCATAAAATGTTGAATAAATCATTTTTTTTTTTTCAGTATCTTGTCTTGTGTAAACATTTATAAACTGACTTTTTGAAGAAACCAGTCATTGTATGAACATTAACCTGTTAATGGTCTATTTTTTTTTTTCATAAATAAAAGATAAACTGCAACAGAATGACCTACATTTTTTATATTATGGAGCCAAAAGTTTGGCTTTTCAGTATTTCGTCCATCTTGCCTGTACTGCAAACTGGTCTTGAAATGTAGTGTCCCTAAAAAAAAATGGCATTAGTGCAGCAGCTGTCATTTTATATTTATCATATATGAAAATATAATTTTATATTTCATACCTGGATAATTGTATAATTCTTTAGTAATGTTGATTTCTTAATTTAGTCTAAATTTCTCAAACTTATTTCAATATAGTCAATACCATTTGCTTAACCATCAATGCCACTGTTTTTTTTTTTTTTTATTCTCTTTATGAAGTATCATTTTTAGATTGTTTAAATCCTCCTTAAAAGTGTTTGCTCTTACAATCAAATTTGTCAGTAGAATCACTTTGTTATGACTACAATCTGCTGTTCTCCTGTTGGTTCCACTTTTTGAAAGCCAGGGTTCATGGTCTGCAGCAGAGATCTAGTAGTAAGTGCTCAAGACTTGCACTGATCCACAAGCTAAAAGAGGAGAAGAAAAAAAATTCTGACAAAAAAAGTCCACAAACAGAGCTCCTTCGAAAATTCAGCTTTGCCATCACAGAAAAAAAAAAAAAATTCAAAATATTACTGTTTTCACTGTATCTTTGATCAAATAAATGCAGCCTTGGTGAGTGCAAAAGACTTTTCATGCAGAGATCTGTTAGATTACACCGAATCAAATTAATGAGTTTCAAATATTATAATTTCACTTTCAAAAATAAGTGCAAAATGTGAGTAGTAAAGTCTCTTACTCCTAAAAATGTACATTTTAAAAATGCTATTTTGTATAAGCTGCATTAAATTTATGTTATTAAGCTGAATTCTTGTGATCATGTGATGTGATATTCACACCCAAATATAGTAGGCAGCATTCTTGCTGGTCTTTGGTGTTTTTTTGTTGTACAAATCCATGGTAAAGTCATTGTTCCAGCACATGGTATACTCAGAGATGCCTCTAGAGTCCTCTAGTCGTGGAGTCGGAGCATCCTCGTCCACAGGCAGAGAGTACTTAGGCGTCTTTGGCTGCGGTGGATGCATGTTCATGACAACTGGTGGTTGTGTTAGAGCCACAGCTGGGACAGGAGCAGCAATGTGAGGCGGCTCTGCTTCACCAAGCACTCTTTGGAACTGGAGCGCAGCCAGACCAAAATCAGAGAGCTTTGGGGTCCGCAGCTGGTCAACAGTTGGTTGCATCTTCTCAGGTGTCTCAGACTGCTGAGCCTCTTCACAAATCCCTTATCCCATCACTTCATCTTCCTCTGCTTGCTCTTCAGCCTCTCTTCTACAGTTCATCTCTATAATAGTGAGTGAATTAAAAAACATTCCCATTGAAATTACCATGAATCATAGCAAAGCCTAAACTTATATCAAAAGAAAATTCTATTTAATCATCAATTACAGATAATATATTAAGCCAAGCAGAGGCAGCATCAGGATGTAAACATTCTCAGATGTAATAAACATTTACCTGTATTTCCCTGTCTTGGATGTCGTGGTCTGTAACCATACTTCTCATAGTGCTAATATGGAAAGTGTACAATAACAAGTATAACAATAACAAAAAAAAAAAAAATTAAGATACTGTCTTGAACACATTCAGTTCAGCATAAAATCGCATATGTAGTGCTAATATGGAAAGTGTACAAAAACAAGTATAACAGTAATGTGGTCCAAACCCGTTCCGTTCATCTTACAAGTATAGATATTTAGAGAGTCCGAGAGCTTTCTGTCCCCTCCATTAAATGTATGTACGGTATACTGTCCACGTCCAGAAAGGTAATAAAAACATTTCAAAGTAGTCCATGTGTCATCAGAGGGTTCGTTTTTGAAGCATCGAAAATACCGTGGTCCAAAAATATCAAAAACTACGACTTTATTCAGCATTGACTTCTCTCCCGGTCTGTTATGAGCGCGCCGTTCACAGCACATCCGGTTCGCGAACGAGTCACTCGATGTAACCGGATCTTCTTGAACCAGTTCACCAAATCGAACTGAATCGTTTGAAACGGTTCGCGTGGATGTAATGATTGAAGCTGTTAACTTTTTTTAACATGGCTGACACCTCCCTCCAGTTCAAATAACCAATATCCCGGAGTAATTCATTTACTCAAACAGTACACTGACTGAACCGAAAAAACGAACGAAACATTGACTCGTTCTCGAGTCAAGAACCGTTTCTGTCGGACCGCGTGACGATTGAACCGAGGACTGAAAAAACTGCGCATGCGTGATTCAGACTGACACACGTCTGAACCGAACTGGTTCTTTTGGTGATTGAAACCGATTATGTGCTAATGTTATGAGCGCGGGTTTACCGAAGGCTTGAATAGCAATCTACGAGTCACTTCGAGTGCAAAATAACTTAACCGTTTTCCGGCAACCGGTGTATTGACATCAAACTGTCCGAAACCACCGGTTCGCGGAGAAGAACATGTTCCTTCCCATCACTACCGGTGTTGATCCTGGAAACCGATGCAAAATCACTCGAGAACGAGTCATTGTTTCGTTCGTATTATCTGGCTCGGTTCAGTGTACTGTTTGAGTAAATGTTTGGTTTATTTGAACTCAGAGGGAGTTTTATTTATTTTTTTATTTTTAACAGCTTAAGTCATTTGTGGATTAATGCTTATTGTTGACGCGAACCGTTTCAAACGATTCAGTTCGATTTGGTGAACTGGTTCAAGAAGATCCGGTTACAATCGAGTGATTCGTTCGGTTACCGGATGTGCTGTACGGCGCGCTCATAACAGACCCGGGAGAGAAGTCAATGCTGAATAAAGTTGTAGTTTTTGATATTTTTGGACCAAAATGTATTTTCAAAAAATTCTAACGGACCCTCTGATGTCACATGGACTACTTTGAAGATGTTTTTATTACCTTTCTGGACGTGGACAGTATTGTACATAATTCTCAATGGAGGGACAGAAAAGCTCTCGGATCCCTAAATTTAAATTGGCTTATACTGTGGTCTCCAAGATGTACTGTACGAATGGTCTCACGGGTTTGTCGACATGAGGGTGAGTCTAATGACAAACTTTCTATTTTGGGTGAACTATCCAATCGCATAATACTTTAACAAAAATACTGTGGTTTTTTAATTTGGATTTATTGGGTTTAGTGTGAGAATTGTATATTTCTTTGATATATTTTTTGTGGTTTTGTGGATTATATTTGTTGGGCGACATATTGGGTCGTTCTTTACTCCCACCTAGTCGTTCTATGCAGTCACTTGTTGCTATGTTTATTGTGGATGTAAATCGAAGCAGTTTAACATTTATGTCCAGCAAGTTAAAAAAAAAAGTTAAAAAAGATAAACAGAGTTCAAATTAAATGACTGAACATTAAAAACTCAGGGAACTGAATCATGTTTTTAAAAATTATTTATTATTTAATGTTTTATAGGAAAAAAAGTTAAAAAAGATAAACATGATTTCACCAAGTACAACATGTTCCTGGATCAACATCCTTGTTGATCCTGGAACAACATTCCAAAAAAACAGAATTGAGATAAACTTTTCCTGTTTTAGGCTTACAATTGCTTCTACACCCTTGTTATCAGCTATCATTTTGATTTAAGGAATCTTTAGGTTTAAAGGATTGGGTTAAGTCTATATTTTTGGACAATAATGTTGTTCCAGGCTCATCAGAAGATTTTGATCCAGGAACATGTCTTGGCAAAATCACGGCGACTGTATACCTAAATTTGATTGGCCTATTTGTTTCTCTAAAGAATGGATGGAATAACTTGTCAACATATGTGACTAATGAAACTTTCTATTTGACGGCCTACAGAGAATGTGAATGAACTCATTTCTGAATGTGTATTAACTCATGGACAGCTGAAACTGTAGGTATTTGTGGGTATTGAAATTTTATTTATTTTGATTTATAGGCTTTATTTAAACATGGTCATGTATTACCCTTGAAAATAAAGTGGAAACAGTGGATCTTCACAAATTGTTTAGTGGAGAAAGTGTATGTTCAAAATTTTTTGTTTTTTATAGGCTTTATTTATAACATCTTTTTAAAATTTTTAAATATTCTAAATAAGACTAATATTTAATATTAATATTAATATTTTTTAAATAAGACCTTTTATAAAAAATTAGCTTTTTTTAAACAGAGCTACAATTTTACATTCTTTGGATCATTTTATGAAACTGCAAACCCCCCCCCCCCACCCCCCCCATGATCCAAAATTTGACTTTTGTGACATATTTGACGTAAAAATTACTTCAGCGTACTACATTTAATTAAAAAAAAGAGCGTAAAAATTAGCTCAGCGTACTACATTAGTAGTTGGAAAAAAAAAGAAACGATCCAAAATTTATCAATTTATTTTTTGTTTTTAATAGGGGCTGTTTATGTTAGATCTACAGGAAAATAAAGGCCACCAGTGGGTGCTGTTTTAGATACTTCAGAGGAAGATGTAAAGAGGCAGATCTTCGGGGTGCAGACAAGCAGAAACCTACTCGAGGAGCAAGCGGCAGAGATCCTAAAAACATGACATTGTGACTGGTTATGCTGAGCTGTGAGCTATGCATTTTTATGGTTTGGAAAGTAGTATAGCAGCGGAGGCCAGGAGGGGAGGAGCTTGAGAAGGTGGCCTACAAACAGTCTAAAATCAGTATTCTCAGAGGAATCCCATTCCAATGTAGTTGCCAAGTCACACTTTATTTGCTTTACAAAGTCCATTTTCCGACAGCTGAGGATACTTAAGGCCACATCCACCAGCTGGAACAGAATATTCCAAAACCACTTCTGGAAATCTATGCCAATAAAGAGGAATATCCAAGCAAAGCAAAGCTGGCAAATCTGGCAAAGTGCATGCTGAGGAAGCTGCAGGAGGGGTTTGATGCAGGTGTAGCCATCTACCAATCAAAATAGAGATGCAAAATAGATATCAAAATGCTTTAAGCTCTTGCATCCTTAATCGTCCTTATTGGGTAGTAGTGTGTTGTATTTTAAAAAAAGAAAAAAAAAAAGGATTTACCTAACATAACTTATATACACTACTATTCAAAAGTTTGGGGTCAGTTACATTTCTTTTTAAATAAATGTATCCTTTAATCATTCAAAAATGGTAGTAAAGACGTTTAGAATGTAACAAAACATCTCTATTTCAAATAAATGCTGTTCCCTTGAACTTTCTGTTCATCAAAGAATCCTGAAAAATATATGCTTCCACTAAAGCTGTTAAATCAACTAAAAGTTGTGCTCCAAATTGTGTCATTGATAGAACTAAAACTTACTTTCTCAAGATAACAAACTGTCTTTATCCAGTTGAAATGTCTCCAGGTCCCTTCTGATGTCTGGATAGTCCTTCAGAACAGAATGAAAGGAGTCCACCGACAAGGAAAAAAGCTGACAGATAGTCAGAGCTTGTACTGTAGCCAAATGCCTTCCTCTTGTTAAGAGACATGACTCTGGAAAAGAGAAGGAGAGTCATTATTTGAATGGATTGTTTACCCAAAAATGAAAATGCTGTCTTCCTTTTTTTCCCATACTATGGAAGTCAATGGCTACCATCAACAGAGTCTCAACAGGTTACCCACATTCTTCAAAATATTTTCTTTTGTGTTCAACAGAAGAAAGAAACTCAAACAGGTTTGGAACAACTTGAGGGTGAGTAAATGATGGAAGAATTTTTAGGTGAACTATCTCTTTAACACAGCTTGCTAATAAATTGTTTCAAGACATGAGTATTACAAACAACACAGACTCCACATAGTCTAAACAGACATTGCATTGACAAAGCAACGTGACTCGAGTCAAACCTCCAAAATAGTGTCCATCACACAGTTCCCTACGGAAAAACTCATTCTCCACAAAGACCTGCCCATGCTCGATGAAGAACATGCGGTCACCAGGAGCGTTCTGGCGGATGATGATGTCACCCTCCTGGTAGACCTCATACTGCAGCTCCAGAAGAATGGCATTGACGAAGTTTATATCACAGTTCCGGAAAAAGGGAGCTTTTCTCACATGGGCTGAGCACATGGTCATCAGAATTTCCTAACAAATCCATTCAAAAAATCATTAAACTATAAAAACACTGTTTTACTTTTAAAAACATGAGCAAAACATCTTTTAAATAATCACTTCTGTGACTATTTAGGCATTCCAAAAGTGAGCAGTACCTCTCTGAGAGATGAAGACACCCACTTCAGGACATCTTTCTCATCATACCATTTCCCTTCATAACGAGCCTGAAAGTAGTTGCTGATGTGCATACGAAGGGCTTTGGGAAGCTTCATGAAAGTCATATAATCTTCCAGATGATTCATCTATGTAAAAACAAGCACAAAACAGAACAGAAAAGAGAAAATGTGAATGACATCCCCAATAACCATCTAATATGTTGTTTTAGCAGTATATTTGTTTTCCTCGCACCTTGTTCTTGTACACTCTTGATGTTATGTCCACATCAGACATCATTGCAGCAGTGTTGGCGACCATCACCGTGTACATGATGGCTCCAGACACAATGCTAGTCATGACTATCCACAGCTCAACCTCATCTGAAAAAAACAAACAAAACAAAAACAATTAGTTATTTATTTAAGTATTAGTTGTTTGTTGTGATTGTTTTTTGTTGAATTGAATGTTTTTCTAAATCAGCTGATCAAAAGTATACTCCTTGCTTGTGGGTGTTTCAGAGGAACCGTATGATATTGCAGTCATATGAGAGAGGGCCCGAAAGACTCCAAAAGAGTACTTCTCTCCCACTGTGGCATTCTGATAAATTACACAACACAAAGTGTTGACATTAATACTTTATTTATATACATTAAAACCATAAAATAAATTACACACTCTCTACAAAACACTCTCAGAAAAAAAGGTACAAAAGTTGTCAACAGGGTGCTAAAGTTTGAAAAAGTACACTTTTGTATTTTACTTACCCCTAAAGCATGCATATTGGTACCTTAAAGATACATATTAGTTCCTAAAGTTTACATATTAGTTCCTATTTGGTACACATTAGTACATTTTGAAAGGGTACCACACCAGTGACAGCTTTTGTACCTTTTTTCTGATTCTAATTGGTTAATCGCAGTATCACAGATCAGACTCGCTCAGTTAATAATAATAGCAGTGAAAATGACCTCAGAGGACTTTAGTACTATTATTTCTGTAATATTGTTACATTGTTCATAGAATAATATACAAGATGTCAGACTACTCTCTAAAAAAGCCATATTAAAATGTTCATGACTGTATAAAATATTATTAATTTCCATGGTATTTCCAGGCCTTGCAAGTACAGTTTCAAATGTAGTGATATTTCCATAAATGTGGGAACGCTGTTTATGTGAATATGCTGCTCAGACACTTACCATTAGATTCTCTCTTCTAACCCAGCAGTCTGAGGGAAACTCTTCAAGCATAGGCACAAAATACTGAATACAGCCATTCCAGTGGCACAGCAGAAAAATCATCATAAATAACGACAAGATTCTTAGGAACACCCTCACCACCTCCAAGTTGGCATTTGAAACCTATATGATCAGAGATTCAATGAAAAAAATCAAAAGCATTATTCAAAGAAATAAAAACATTTTCTGAATGATGACTTATAAAACATGATATTCAGTGTTGTCTCATAAAAGATAAGGCTAGTTTCACATGTTCAAGCAATTCATTACTTACTCTCTCCACCTCATTGAAAAACCGAACAAGTCTTGACACACGCAGCAGGCGGACAAGACTGAGGATTCTCACAAACATCAAGATGCGCATCATTTTGCCTGCTCTGGATGAGGGAGAGTCACTGTGGTATTGCAGGTCCTGTCATGACAAGGGCACAAAACACATGTTTTCCATTTAGAGCTATGCAATTTCAATACAGCCAAAAGATTTTGCAGAAAGTGGCACATTACCGCAATAAGTAGTATGTAACCAACTGGGAATGCTGCTATCATATCAGGTATAAACCAGCTTTTTAAATAGTGTTGTCGAATGCTTTTCAAATCCAGAATGGCTCCCTGTATAACACACAGAAAGATTAATTGGAGAAGTTTTAGCAATTTGATATTTGTAACGTCTAGGGCTATTCCTTACCTCACTGTCCTCACTAATGATCCCCATGCGAAAGTTAAGCCCCACGTCAATCAGGAACAGAGTGTCCGAGAACACGTTAAAACCCTCCCAACCTACTCCACTGTTCCCATCAAGAAAGGCAATCTCCATTGGAATGCCAATTAGATTCAGAAATGTTATGGCCACCATACACATTATATAATAACTCCTGCAAAAATAAGGACAAGAGTTGCAAGATGGCATTTTTGCATGACTCATTTCAAAACTAATATTTTTTTTTCTATTTTATTTTATAACATTTATTTTGTTTTAAGATTTATTCAATTTTAGTACATTTATATTTATATATTATTTTATTTATTATTTTTATTTAAAAAGTCTAAAATAAAATAAAATGTAAAAAAATAAATAATTACACTACTAAGTAAAAACACGAGGACAGGTTAAGTGTACAGTACCTTAAACGACTGAAGGGATGGATGACCAACACGCCTTCCTCTTTCTGTCTAATGCACTCCTTCTCCACAGCCACCTCACTGCCGTAGACATACAGCGAGCATCTGTTCAGCTGTGGCAGGAGTAGGTTTTTCCACCTGCTCCAACAGAAGCGCCTGTGATTCTCAGGTGCGAGATGCTGCATTTCCAGGCCCTGACTAAGCACTGTGATCACCGAAACACCTCTAACATTTCTCGCCGTGCCTCTCTGACAACTTTATTTCTGGACTTTCTTTTATGCTGACCATTTCATCCACTTTTCTTCATCGTCTTCACGCTTGCTCTCCTGTTTTTTTCTCTCTCTCTCTCTCTCTCTCTCTCTCTCTCTCTCTCTCTCTCTCATGCGCACACATGCACAGGCGCAGAGTAATTTTCCATCACAGTTTTCTGGCTCGGTCCAGAATGGGGAAGGAGATAAGTTCCAGAATTTCCATTCTTCCCCCTCCGTCAAACTAACTATTGTCTCATCAACTATTCAGTATCTCTGCCTCGCGCTCACATCAGCTCAGCTCATCTGGACTGCGGGGCGGTTCTTTCACACAAGGTGGTTTTGAATATCACAGCTATTGTTATCTGAACTAGACAGATGGTTCTGATAGAACCGTACCCAAGCCTGACAATGGGAGGTGATAGAATTACTTACGCTCTTATTGTGCATAAATGACTGTACTGATATGACAGAGATCCTTTCTAATGAACACACCAGAGTGCACAGATAATCTTGCTATTTCAGAAAGAGACAGAATACAGGTAGGCCTATCTATTTTTGCAGGCCTTTTGCAGGTTTAACTTTTAGATTTCTTAGGTACGGCTGTGAAACTGGTCTGTGTTTTCGCTGTGGATGTGTTTACATAAACAGACACCTGCAGTTTACCACATCACAATGGTGGAGCTCACTAGATCTCCAGTAAACTGAATACAGTATTGTGTTGCATTGGCAGCCTATGTTTATGAGAGTCACTACAGTGTTGAATTTCAAAGTGGTATTCAAGTAATGCAACGGGTCACTGATTATTCTCAGAAGACAACAAACACCTAAACTGCATCCATTCATTGTAATCTACATATCACATTGCATTCAGTTATAAATTGGGTGACTGAATTCATTAAAACATGACTAGTCACTGGTTTTATTAACAAGCCTGTCTGTGAAGCTTCTGTCTAGTTAAAATACTAAATGATGCTTCCATGCAACAATTTCATCTGTGAAACTTTAAAATAAAAAAACAAGAACGTTATATTAATAAAAAAAGTCACACTTATAAGTATTATTATATTAATAACCAATTGCCAATACTTAAAACTCATAAAATCATATATTTATTTTTTATAACTATATATGTACTATATATATATATATATATGTGTGTGTGTGTGTGTGTGTGTGTGTACATCTGTTTACATGCTTGACAAATCATGTGTAATTAATCAGACACAGCACTTTCTGAATTCATGTTTGAGGTACAGTATGGCTGTTTAATTTATGTTGTAGAAAAAAATCTTCAAAGTCAACTTTTGGCAAACTTCTAAATTAAGCACAACATAAAAAAAGATCAAAAATATACTAAAAACCTAGTAGAAACGCCTGAGGGAATCCATGCTGAGTTGGCGTTCTGTGTTGGCCTACGAATCGACGTCATTACTGAAAAGTTCTATTTTTGCTGCTCATAGCATGCTGAACGTAGCAGAAAATGCAGAGAAAATGCAATATAAACATTTATCAACACAATATTTTGCAATATAAGCTGTTACCCAAGTATGTGTCAGACTTGATGCAAGTTGCACACTCAGTGACAGGCATTTGGGGGTTTGGGTTCTGTTTCAGGTAGACTGATTATCATTTTCACATTTATTCCTCTCCTTATGTAAATTAGATTTAAATGAAAATAAAAAGCTCAGAAAGCTCACTTACAATAACCAATAATACTTTTTAAATGTATGTTGATCGTCTAAGGAAACACACAATGTAATCCTGAAATCACTTTATTTTCTGTACAGAGACGTAACTGTTACACATTAGAAGCAAGGTCTACATGAAAGCTATATGTGCCCATGTTTCCACTTATGTACAGAATGCAAAACAGATCTAAGGTCTAGTGTCTTTTGAGCAGTTTGTGAAAAACATAAGCCAATGTAGTTGTTCTGAATAAACAGAGCAACAATCTTAGATGGATTACACCTATAATTCTCACAAAAAAATATCATCTTCAGTATCGAAGTCATCCATGAAGTAAGCTGAATCAGTATGAACATATTTTCTTTTGTAAGCTGCATGAATGAAAAGTAGTTTGCCTGCAAAATATTGTTTATAATACTCTTCTGACACAAATTAGAAATATGATTGTAATTACAATTCTATTAAAATATGTATTAAAATTAATTCACTGAAAAGTTAGCTAATAATAAAAAAATATTATAATAATGAAAACAATATTAATAAACCTAGACTTTTAAATGACTTTTATTCTGTACAAGACTTTTATTGTGTTTTATTGTTCGTCATGTTGCTTTGCTCTGATTTTAAATCGAATCGCGTTTCATTTAACTTTAGCCATTAAACTGTGTGTGAATGTAAATCATATTTAGTTAATAAATGGCTGTAGCTTAGTTGTTAATTTAATTGTTTTTTTATTTAAATGTACTGACCCGGAAGCTACGAGACACTTCCGCTGTTTGACAGTAGCAGGCTGTGTAAGGAAGGACACACGTGAGCACACCGGTCTCTACAGAACATAGCGTGAGTACAAGTTTGTTAGAGACATGTTTTTATTTTATTACCTGACAGCACGATTTAAATATTTCTTACATCCGATAAGACACAGCATCTTTGACAGCGAGGTGTAACAGCTAACGTTAGTATTACAACACACAGCAGAGGACATGATGTAACTAGTAATATGGTGGCTAGTTTGCGGCACACTGCTGGCTGTTCAAAATGTTATGTTGAAACGGAAGTTTAGAGTTGATAAATAATATGTCCCCTGCTTGTTTTTTTTTTCTTCAGACAGCGTTTGAAAGAGGAAATGTCGAGCCTGTCAGCAGCCAGTGTGGAGGCTTCAGCAGCAACAGAGGGGGCGGAGCAGAAGAAACCTCTGAAACCATGCTGTGCGTGTCCCGAGACCAAAAAAGCACGAGATGCCTGGTGAGAAGACTTTTAACTATTAGTTAACTTCTGCTTTAAAGAGATACTTTACCTGAAAGTTCAGCCATTATTTACAGAATTATTTCTTGTGTTGTCCCAAACCTGCATGAATTTATTTCAGGGATCTCCAACCCTGCTCCAACACACCTGTCTGGAATTAGTAGCCCTGAAAGATTAGCCCCTTGATTAGCTGCTTCAGGTGTGTTTGATTGGGGTTGGAGGTGAAATCTGTAGGACAGTAGCTCTCCAGGAGCAGGGCTGGAGACCCCTGATTTATTTAGTGAAGCACAAAAAAAGTTTTAAAGAACTTCACTGCTCAGTATTTTACTTTAAATAAAAGGGAAGTGAGATTTTCACACTTTCAAAAGGATGCACGTCCCCATAAAAGTAGTTTATATTATTTGTACAGTACTTGGACTAGTGGTTGTATTGGCACAGGAGCAGTTTCTCCTTGTGTGTGCCATCAGACTGGTTTGGAGCAATATCAGGGTGAATAAATAACTTTAATTTTATTTTTGGGTAAACTCTTCCTATACATTTTAGCAAGATGTCATGACACACTGTTGTTTTCATTGCAGCATAATTGAAAAGGGAGAAGAAAGCTGCACAGACCTCATCGAAGCGCACAAGGAATGCATGAGGGCACTTGGCTTTAAGATATAAAAGCACCATCATTATCATCAGATTGAGTGAATGGTAAGTGTCAACAATGACCAGTCTCTTACAAAGAATATCCTTGGTGATATTTCTCAGATTTATTTTCCACATCTAGGCCACCACAATCTTGAATTTTGGTATCTATGCTCTGCGAATTGAATCGAAAGGAATACCCCAGAATTGTCATTTTCACTTCCTCGTTTCTTCTACATGACTGACTTTCTTTTGTGGAATCATTAATAGCAAAAAGCGAAGCTGTTCTCTTCCATAAAATAAAAGTGAATGGTGAATTTTGGATCTTGACAGCCCCTGACCCTCATGTTGTTTTATGAAATGGTGCAGCTCGGATATTCTGCTAAAATTCTCCATTAGTAAATAATGCTAGAACTTCCATATTTGAACTCCCTTTAAATATATTTAAATATATCCTTTAAGTACAAAAAAACCTGTATCTTATGTTTTGAGGACATTTTTGTTTGTTTAAAGAATCATTTATAATGTTTTTTTTAATTGTCTTTTCTTTCTTTTTGTAGTGTGTGACAACCTGTGTGAAATGGAACCTGGTGTGCTCTTTTATTTAAACTTTTACACTGCAGGGAAGATTCTTTGGGGCTGAATTTATTCCTCTGATGGAAATGTTGTCTGTCTTTTATTTTTCTTTCTTATGTCTTTCTTTTTATTTTATTTTCTTTCTTATGTGATTTGTGTACATTTATGGTCAATAAAGATCCTATGCAAGAGGTTTACCATTCTTTTCTTGTGTCTTCACTTCTTGTTTGTACGCAATAAGCAGAGATTCTTATAACAAGGCTGGCCTTTTCTTTTTACAGCCTATTTTAAATTAGTCAGTCTAATCAATATGCATCACATGCTTGATTTGCTTATTTTATCACATATTAAATTATATATATACATAAGTTGTGTGTGTCACTCAACACCATGAAGGCCAAGCGGTTTTATGCAAACAGAATATTCCTCCAAGCTTCTCACTCGGCTCACTTTTGAATTCCCTGTACCAGCATTTGGCTGGTGACAGCTGCACTTAACTATGCATGCAGGCCTAAAATAGAGCTGCTGCTTCCAGCACACTCTAATCTGAGGTCTACTCGCAGAAGTGCTTTTATTCTGTATCCACACCTGGTGTGAAGCCAGTGAATACAATTCAGAATTTGCATTTTCTCCGAATGATTTCACAAAGTTCACAAGTATAGTTTGTCACTGATACAAACACAAGAACAGATTGCTTATTTAGCTTATTTCGGTATTCCTGCTTATAATAATCATATAAATATGGGCAATATTGATGTTTAATTAATTAAATACCGACATATGCACAACATATGCAAATGCATAAATTATATTTTTCATATATTAAATGTGTAAATATTTTTATTCTGTCATTCAAACTGCTTTCATGGTGCTTGACTACAATGAGAGTGTGCACAGTATGTGAGTGAGAACATTTCAGCATGCCTTTCTTGCAGGGCACATGTCAAACTGACAACTCTGAATGGCAACTTTAACACTCTCTTATCATCTATAAAAGCTAGTTAAGCTGCACAAGATATCCAGTTATGTTTCCATCTATATAAACTGTCATGATCAAGAGGTAAAACAAATGAATCTATTAATCACACCACAAAACCATTTGTTATTCCAATGTAATTCAGTAGTGCATTTTATTTATGCTAAAATACCAGAAATCACCTCCTTCACTATATCACTGCACAGCTCCTGCAATGCGTTGTTATTTTTGTTGCATAGTTCCCACTATTTTGGGATGTCTTAAAAAAAAAAAAAAATGCAGTTAATGATGTTCTTTATCTTTTGTTGATTTTGCTTGATGTAATTGATTTAAACCAGCACAATTTGGAAAGCCTTTGTCATTAAATGACATAAATTTTCCTTAAAAGTTGTTTTATTTTTTTTTTTTTTTTGATTGATGTAGGTAATTAAGAAATTACGAAATATTTTTTTTTTATTTCTGGATCAAAAGTAAACAAAGTCCTTTTTCAAATTCTTAATCAAGTATATAACCTTCTGCAGAAATTTTAAGGCTTTAGTTTGGTTTCGATCATAACAATTGGTCATTTTGTGATGAACAGATTGAAAAAGTGAGCATTTATTTAAACAAATGTACATAACTGTACATAAATATGTACATAAATTCGTCAGTTTCTCTGAATTAACAGAATAATATGTGCTCTCTGGTGTATTTATACAAGATGGAACATGCGTAACTTAATTCTATAATTATTATTCTTGGAAATGTCTTTTTTACATAAGAACAGATTCCTGAAAACATCCAAATTTCTTTATTCTTGTACGAATGGCATACTGAATTAGTGTTATAAAATAAGTTAATTACCATTTTTCTTTAATATTTTGATATTAATGGAGTAACAAAAGCAATGGCCACTCAAGAACATGATGTATTGTAAATATGTTATCATGCAATGCCATTTAGCATTTTACACTTTGACAACAAAGCAATAATAATATTCTCATAACTTATGCTTAAATAATAAAAGAAACAGAATTCACTCACTCCTGCACTCCACTGCAATGTAGCAGTTGGATTAACTACCAACAACTGCTGGGCCACGTGAAACTACAAAAAGAAATGGCCAGGGAGGGAGAGGTAAACAGTGTTATATGACCTCCCCTGTTATTTTATCTGTCTCAGATTCTCTAAAAATGCCCCCCATAGCCTAGGATCCTCCTCCCCTCAAACACCATTAGAAGAGCTGGAGTACAAATTGTCTGTTTGACTGTGAGAAAACGAGTGTTGGTGACATCTGGCAGAGCTTCGTACCAGACGTCAGTGAAAGCTTCTCTCCTTGTCACTTGTTATCATAATCACTCAGCCTGGCCATCATTGTGTTATGTTAAGTAGCGAGTCTGCTTTCTGTCTGTTGCTCTTTCTTCCTTGCGTTTCAATTCCAAACATGGTTATCCTTCTCAGGCTCTCTATCCCCGCCTCTCCAACTCCATGTTTCCAGCAGTCCAGTGTAGGACAGGGAGCAGAAGCAGAGACAGTATAGTGCTGATATTGTCAAATTGAAAAGGGAAAGTGGGTGTCAATGGAACGGAATTATGAAGCTTCTTTCATTCCAAATATTTTTGGCAGTAAGAGGTGTATTGGCTGTTAGAGGCTGAGGGGAACAATATATACATATATGACATTAATTTTATATTTTTAACATACCTTGGGCTTATGAACCTCTACTTTTTCCAACAAGGTATTTGATGACACTTTTTTTTTTAATTCAGTTTCCACTGAATTGAAGACCACGGAGCCAAAAACATGAATAGTGACGACCCTACCTCGATTGACTCTATAATTTACAATCACACACTCTGCAATGGATGGACCAACAGCTCCGAAGGTGCCATCTACCATCTGGGTAACACCATTCTTTTTTTGGGCTATATGGGTGGTAGTGGAGCATATGGGGCTCTGTACATCTTGAGCTTTTTGACTCCCGCTTTCCTCTGTCTGGCTCTGTGGGGCTGGTTGACACTGTGTGGCCTTGATGTCTTCCTCTGGAATTTGCTGCTGATGCTGCAGTGTTTGGCCCAGGTGTGTCATCTGATTTTTCGGCTGATGCAGGATGGTTTAGCTAATGAGGAGCTTTCTGCGCTTTACACAGCGGTCTATCTACCTCTGGATGTACCTGTGCAGGTGTTCAAAGAGATCACAGCTGCCAGCAAGAGCAAAGTGCTCTCTCTAGCGGCTGAGGAGACGTATGCTGTCGAGGGGAAGACGCCCATTGACCAGTTGTCTTTTCTTCTTTCTGGCAGGTGAGAAACAGAATGTTTGGCAGAGTTTTAGACTCTCATACAGTTCTCTGGATTAGTGATTGATTTTGAACTGGTACTCTTAACACTATCATTACTGTGAACACACACTTTTTCCTAAAGGTGACTAATCTGAATGTTTGCAGGTACTCCCAAGGCTGGATTCTCATTTGTATACAGTAATAATTAACATGAAAATCTTAATGGGGCGGGGGTGTTGGGTGGGGGGGATTCCTATCTAATGATTAATAGTAGTAGTAGTAGTAGTAGTAGTAGTAGTAGTAAGACATAATAAATAAGACATTATTATATACAATATTAGTTTTTTTTAAGTTATATTTATAGGTTTTTTATGCCTTTAATGGACAGTGGAAAGGTGAGAGAAAAGCATTGGGAAGAGAGAGGGGAGCAGGATCTGCAAAGGACCTTGAGGCAGGAATCGAACTCGGGTTGCCGTGAGCACAGTTGCACTATATGTCGACACACTGTCTAACCACAAGGCCATTTGCACCGACGGTTATATAAAATATTTTAATTTAACTACAATGCTTAAAAAACACTTTTGTACACCCAATCATGTTGAATAAGAAAAAACAAAAGAAAAAATGAAAAACCCTGCAGACCTCATGACTGTGTCAAGGTCAATAAGTCTCTTAAAATATAAGATTATTTGACCTTTTATGAATAGCAAGGATAGGTCAAGTTGTGAAATGTCATGGGGTGAAACTTCCCCAAAACATAATATTTTTGAATGAATAATTTACGATATTTATCTTGAAAAATGTTTTAAACTTTTTTTGAAAATGATTATAAAGATGTGTACTGTTTTTTGAGGTAATTTTTTTTTATACTTTGTACTTAAACCAAATTAAATTTTTAGTCATTAAATTTAAAGTTGTGATAAAACAGAAGTAGCGATGGATCTTTTTATCTGTTTTGTAATGTATATCCTAATGTAATATTTTAGCATTTAGAGTGAATTTTTATTTCATGCCTCTTAAAAAAGGGACAAATGTTATTCAGATCCATATGAAACCAACATGAATACAAAAAGTACATTTCTAAGAATTTAGTAGGCTATGTGTTTCAAACCAGATCTTTTGCCTTTACAGGATTAGAGTGTCCTTAGAAGGTCAGTTTCTCCATTATATCTTCCCTCACCAGTTTCTTGATTCTCCAGAATGGGAGTCTCTAAGACCAACAGAGGAAGGGAACTTCCAGGTATGATAAATACAGTTTTTTTTTTTATAATTAGTGCCAATGTGATCAAGTACATCATGGCAAAATCTTTTAGTCTGTGCCATTGAGCAAAATTATTCAATGTTCATACAACCATGAAATATACCATGCCCTTAAACTTCCCATGACCCCTTTGACCTCAGGTGACACTAACCGCAGAGACGGACTGCTATTACATCTCTTGGCGAAGACGTCGGCTTTATCTTCTGCTGTCTAAGGATCGTTACATTGCCCGACTTTTCTCAGTCATGCTCAGAAGCGACATTGCTGACAAACTGTACTCGCTAAATGACAAGCTGTTTGCCAAGAGTGGTGTGCGTCTTGATATCCGTCTGCCCAGTCTCTACCATGTCCTTGCCCCTTCGCCACAGGGCAGTGAGGGTGGCAGTGCTAGTTCACCGACCAGCAGGAGCCAAGGAGATGCTACAGTCATGACGGGTGATCCAGAACCGTCTAACCATGGCTCAGATGCAAGAAACATCCATCCGGACCAGGGAAAGACCCCGGTGTCTAAATCTCCACACCAGCTCTGGCCCTCAGACACAGAGATGCCCTCTGGTGAGGATTCAACCAGCTTGGTTCTGGAGGACTTTGTTGATATGACAGGCTCTCTAATGGACTATGGGAATGAGAGAGATTATTTGAAGTAAAGTTTGGGGTGTTGACGCTAACACACTGGGACACTTCTTAAATCACAATGTAAGTACACAAGTAAGGATTGACAGGGGGGTCGGTATACACGGGGCTGGTTTGCATGAAAAGGCACAACTGCACTAACTGGACACTGAACTGCACAAACAATGACTGATTAAAGGGGTCATATGAAGTTGCTAAAAAGAACATTATTTTGTGTATTTGGTGTAATGAAATATGTTCATGTGGTTTAAGGTTCAAAAAACACATTATTTTCCACATAATGTACATTATTGTTTCTCCTCTATGCCCCGCCTTTCTGAAATGCGTTGATTTTTACAAAGCTCATTGTTTTGAAAAGCAAGGTGTGCTGTGATTGGCCAGCTATCCAGTGCGTTGTGATTGGCTGACTGCCTCAAGCGTGTGACAGAAATGTTACACCACTTACCATACTGTGATGCTGTGTACAGGTGCGACGAGACAAAACCAGTAAAACCCATCACAAATGAGGCATTTGTTGTATCCAGTGGGGACATACTGTAATTACTGATTATAATGACTTATACTGTCTTTTTACACGTTGTGTTGCATTATGCCACCTAAACATAAAACCATGTCTGCATTTGTGATAGGAGAAATGACAACAAGTGCTACTCTACACTCCTTAAAACTTGTTTAAAGAATTAGCCACTGATGATTCAAATATAAAAAACGTAATTACAGTCTGTGAGTCAGAATAGCCGGTATTGTAGTCTACTCTTCCAGGATCAGGACACAGTCCACCATAAAATGCGTTGCACACATCTGCGAGCAGAGGCCGGCTAGAGAGCTGCAACCACATGTGACGACCCCGGGCTGGACTCTGCTTCGTCCACGGTGAAAGCTGATCCGGCGATCCACAGCACATGTGACGACCCACAGATTGGGCTGATGACTCATGCTCTTGTGGCAGGCAAAAAGTAGTTTCGCTTTCACAGTGAAACACACAGACATTTCGCTTTCACAATGAAACACACAGCATCTCTACAACATGGCGGTGTGGCAACAAAAATACTACAGTGAAAATCAAAGTAAAGCCTTCTTTCTTTGCGTGAACATTTTTGAGGTATTATTTTTATGTTGGCAGACTTATCTCTTAACTTTTATAAATAATATCTCTTTGGGTTTGAGACTTTAGTCTTTACAACTTTACAGATCTTCTTTATGCACCAAGAGCTTGTAACACTCCAAAGAGAAAGGAAAAGTTGAAATGGCATCATATGACCCCTTTAAGAGAATGCAGAGTGATGAATGTGCATGATGAATTGTTTTAGTTTATGGTTCTTTTTGAACTGGAAAATATATTTATGGTTTTACTGTCATCTGATAAATTCATATGCAAGGAAGGAATGTCAATAGTTAATATAATTATATTGCATATATATATCATAATTATTTAAAAAAAAATAATATGCTAAAAGAATATTGTTTTAATATGAATTTATTTTTATTAAATGTATTATGATTATATTGATAATATTGTTTATATATATATATATATATATATATATATATATATATATATATATATATAAAATAATAATTATATTAATTTTACATTAATTTTAGCCTTGTAATAATAATATAGTAATAATAACTAGTCTGTGTATGTGTATATATATATATATATACATACATATATATACATACACACACACACACACAAATATTATCAATATAATTGAATCTTATTTCATTTTAATATATTACATTTTTTCATTATTACATTTTAAATGTAGGCTACTAGGCTAATTATTATATTCATGCTATTGATTTAAAATGTACTTCATTACTTTGTAGGCGTTATTATTATTAATATATTCATACTATTCATTAATGATTTAATGCTATTAATATTATTTCTACATTGATTAGTGTATGGGGTTCTGTAATAACTACACTATCTTTAACACAAACAAATACAACACAAAGTCAATGGTATACCCTCATTTAACACACATGTCCATTCTGGTAAGAGGAAAGGGCTTCCTTGGGTGAGAGATAAGTTTTATATAGTGCATGGTAGTGGAGTTATGTTCAGCGTTTCTGTCCTAGGATATTTTTTGACAGAAGTTTCTATGCTTAGGAGAAGGCTGGTTTCATTTTACTTCATACACATGAAAGGGTTTGGGACATCCAGGGATCCAAACATACCAAGTCTGTTTATCCAGCACTCCTCCCTCTTGAAATACATGGCTTTGCCAACAAGGGCCAGATTGCACTTTGTAGGGTACTGGATATTGGGACAGTTTTGGGAGGAGGAGGGTTCCGCTGTCATTTGAGACATGACCTTCACACCCTAGTTTCTAAAGGAATGAGATGTTCAGATCATACAGCCTGTGCTACAGTAAACAATGTGAAAACTACACTGATGGATAAAAACATGCCTCTAGATGTGATTGTATTGTGTTGAAATTAGTTATGGGATTTAGTCCAGTGTTCTTAATGACATTTTAATGTGTCACCTTTTTCCATACATCTAACAGAGAATGATACTCCACGAAGACTTCGATTCCAAAGAGGATGTGCCCCACTGGCCCCTACTGACACCCCAAAGCTCTAAGAATGGTTTCAGCACTATAAAGACCATAACATCTGAACCATTACTCCACTGAATCACCATCCAATCAGTTACCCCTCATACAAATGAAGACAACATTTACACCGAACAGTAAAAGATTCATTAAATGTCCTTTTGTTTAGGACAATGACAGGACAAAAGAAGATCAATTTTTATTTGTACTAGCATGTGCTTAGTAGTTAAATATATTTGGAATAATTGAGACAGGATGTTTATGGTAAAAACAAAATTTTAACAGCATTTCAGGGACTAGACAATTAGATTTAATGACAAAAGTGTGTGCTTCATTATAATAGGAAGTTAGTAAATGCTTCAGCAACATCTTCTGTATACGGACCATATTATGAAAATATTTTCATAGGGCCAATTGTTAAGTGCTGGGTTCAAAATGTAATTCATAAGATTTCAAAGCAGAGAAGACAAATTTATCTAGCAGAGTTTAAGCATTTCAGTCCGCTTATATCCTATTTATATCTTTGTTGCCAAGCTTTAATGCCTCCCAACCAAAGTATTAGTGTGTGACCTTCACTTGAATTTCACTAATTTAAGACTTTAAAAGCTGGTTAATGTATAAGGCGATTTTGTGTGTTTTTTTTTTAATTTTATTAATTTGTTTTTAATTTTTTTTTTATTTAGCACACCTGTACAAAGACATGTGACCATGGTACTCCACGTCCAATATTAATGTTCTTCACACATAATGGATCCAGCCCTCTGCAAATTGAACAGAAATAAAGTATTATTAATTACAGTGTTACATGGGACATGCACTTTTTATGTCCAAATCAAAATATAGTGTAATGTGTGCTCAGAAAGAGCAAATCGTCGCCTTGGAATTATAAGGTTCTATCTGAAATTTTTGACAAAATGGAGTTATTCACATTCTTATTCTGTGACAACTTATTTACATCATGTGATGTTTCTTTTGTAAGCCGTGTACATCTTGGGCATTAAAAAAAAAAAAAAAAAAAAAAAAGGGTTCCTAAGTACCTAAGTCTATGGAATGCAAAAACTATGAAGCTCAGTATCTTAAAATTGCTTATAATTCCAAGGAGGCAAAATATTAAGACTGCATTTACCTGGTTTGAGGAATTTCAGAGATGCAGATATAGTCAAAATGAATATCTCCTTGTCTGTAGAATCGTGCTCCTGTGTTTTTCACCTGCACTGAATCAATTTTACACAATTGCTCGGGGTGAGCAGTCACCTTTTTATACACCATTTCATCTGTATTTCTGAAATACAGATGTACAAATGTATTCACACATGATTCAGACAGTTAAAGGAGTAAACCTGCAATACAGGAACACAGGCTATGGCTCATTAGTTATGATTTGCTGAAAATATAATACATACAGTTTGAGTTTTAGCTCTGTCTCAGGGTGTCCCACGGTGATCAGTGTGAGCTGAACAATTCCACTAAGATGTGATGTGCTGAAAAAGAGTAGAAGGGCATGAGAGGGATTATTTGGCTGTATTTTTCATGAACATAACACATTTATACACTATTACACATAGCAGTACACAAAATATATTTTTTGGGGGGCATGACTATACTGTTCAAAATTTTGGGGTCAAGTTTTTTCATGTTTTTAAAAGAAGTCTCTTACGCTCGCCTGCATTTTTTAAAAAATCAAATATATAGGAAAAAGTAACATTGTGAAATATTATTACCACTTTAAATAACCATTTTCAGCAGCCATTACTCCAGTCTTTCATGTCACATCATTCTAATATACTGATTTGTTGCTCAAGAAGCTACTCTTATCAAGATTTAAAACAGCTGTGTTGCTTAATATTTTTGTAGAAACGTGCAGAAACAGTTTCAGTTTTTTTTTCAGGTTTCTTTCATGCATATAAAGTTCAAAAGAACCGTATTTATTTGAATTTTTTTTTTTTAATAATGCTAAAGTCTTTATTGCTGCCTTATCCTTAATAAAAAGCTGTTAATAGAAAAGATGTTAATACCTGCAGTATCTGCGAAAGTGGAATTGTGATAAATGACAATATGCACAAAGTCATACACACCACAATAAGGAGCCGTAGCAGTGGTCAGGAGATAGACCTTCTCTTGATTTGGCAGGGGAGTCGCTGTTATCCCACTGTTCTTTAACAAGCCTGAAATACAGACACACAGAAAAAGACAGTGAAGGAGCACACCTGGACATCAAAGGCTTGTGTCATACATCACCTGAAACAATGTTATTCTTTTGTTACATAATCAGCCTCAAGTGATACATTGTCCAGTTGGAGCAAGCCATAATGTATACAAAAGAAATTTAAGCCTGATTAAGCACCTAAATGAACTAGAACATCAGGGTCATAACCATCCAAGATTAGATTAGCATGCAAAACCCCTCAGAATTATTATTCAGTCCTTGAGATTGAGGACATGTGTTAAATGTAACCATCCAAAAAGAGAGAGAGAAAAAAAACACAAACATTCTCTTAAGTGTCAATTACAAATGTGAAGATCAAGATTACTTTATTTAGAAAATTTCCACAGTATGTTCTGGTTTTAGCAATTAATTTCAAAAGCAAGAGGAAAAAAAGTTTATTTGTTAATACTTTGGTACAATTAAATATAGGACTACATTTTTTTTTACACTATTTGCGTTCATAAACAGACAAAGATGTTCCTTTAAAAGACACTTTATAAAAAGATTTTCTTTTCATTCTGCTTGTTCATCATTACCTATTTGTGGGCATGTGCCATTGAAGGGACCCTCGCAGGTGATGCTTTTTTCTGCCAAGAATTCCTCATAGCTGGAGCAGGGAAAACCAATAAACGAACAGGAGCGGTTGAGGGCACTCATGTAGATGTGCAGTGCCCTCATGTGGTCACAAATGACATAACCATACACTGGAAAGTAGATAAAAACCGACAGATCCTCAGCATCAAGCTACAGTACATTTAATGTACATTTAATTTAGCTTAATGTCTCAGCGTTTGGTCAGCTTTTGTTGTCCACTTACTTGAAGCAAACTTTGAACTTGCGCAACCTGATTGGTCCGTTCCACCATTTAAGAAGTCCACATGCCCAACAGGAATAGATATACCAAAAACTGGCAAAAGTACTTTTATATTCAGTCCAGTTGTGCACAAATAACCTATACTTCGACCGACAATAGCACCAGTGGCATACTTATATGAACTCTTGTGGTTAGATAATAAATCAAGATATATCTGTCATGAAATGTGTCCTGTTCAATATTAGAATGTTCTTAAATTAATTTAGGTAATTTCAGGCAAAGGACTGATTCACTCTTACAGTCAGAGTCAGTATGAATGGCCTCAACAAATAAAGCATCAGATGAATCCAGACGATCAAATGGATCAGCGCTCTTGAACATTGGGCCTGCTGGGTCCAGACCTGAGGGCACAAAACTTAGATATGTCCTGTATTATACTAAATTATTCATATTTATACACTTTTAGGGTTCCAAATAAATCTTAAATGCTTCAAATTGTCAAATAAGATCTTGTTTTCTCACCAAGGCTATGCGGCATAATTTCTCATTGTTTATTTGGAGTGCTCTTGCAGCCTCTGCTTTTGTCAGAAAGCCTTATTCAGTGTCAGGGCTCACACAATTTCAAAATCCCTGGTAGACCTTTGGGCAGGCATCCTTCAGATTTTGGTAGCCCAAAATGAATTTAACTAACCAAAATAAAAAAGGAGACTGGCTGATCTTCACTGCGGACAAATCAGCATGATCAAAAACCTTAGTGATTGTATTTTTTCCTTCAAATAACAAGTCAAGAGAGAAGGAGTGCAATGGATCAAAAACTCATGGCTCGGATCATATTACAGATTTAAGGTCACAGATCGGATAATTTTTCTGATGAGCAAAAAATGGTTCTTTATCATTTAAAGAACACTACTTTTTTGATACCAGAGAAAAAAAAACTAGTAGGATATAGGGATGTAACGATTCAGTCAACTTACGATGCGATACAATTCACGTTACTGATTTCACGATAAGATTAGATAATACACATTCATATAAACCTCCGCCCCCAAATGTATCGTGAAAATCTATTTTGCTTTTTTTCTTCTAATTTTATAGATTTTTTTTCTTGACAAAATATATTATGAACATAAAAATTAACACGACATATTGTGAGCATAAGAATTAACATGAATATCAAAATGTCTATGTAATAATTTATTTTTATTGTTTATTGATTTTTTTGTATAAATTTAAATGTTTTATGATATTTGCTAAATATATATTGAATATATAATATATTACTTATGTGCACTTTTGCTTTAATAACAGGTTTTGAAGATTTTGAAACCTATTTTCAATATGATCTTACTTTTTAAATTAATGCATTTTAGCCATTTTATTAAAATATTACCTGTAATTCAACCCAGCTTGCCTATAAATAGGGTCCCAACAAATCCAGACACATGTGCTCCAAGACTCACACCAATGAAATGGAAAGATTCCAGTGTGCTTCCATATTTCTACAAAGGACACAACAAAAATGTACTTTTATTATTCTTGTACTTTCTATGCGTTTACTGTGATGCATTTTCTGTGTACTGATCATTGTGAACAATTTTATGTTTATTACTTCTAGCATATGGATACTGCTCTAAAAAGACAGACTTTAGTATTCAGTGGTCAAGTGTTTTATTATGGATTCTGTAACACTTGAACATAACCAAAACATTGAGGCTTTTACCGTAAGCTTATTAATAAGCACTGAAATCTGCACTGCCACCTCCTTGTAGTTCTCTACCACCAGGTTATAAGCAAAGGAGGCTATATAGACCCAGTCGACCACCAGAACATTCATGTCCTCTTCCTGCAGTAGAGCCTTGGCTAAGCCACTTACCCAGGAAGGCTTACTGCCCAGAGCCCTAAAAAACAAAAAAACAAAAACAAAAATAGTATATCAAAGAAACATCTGTGTACAATCTCATTCAAAAGGATTGCTTTCTTATTATAAAATGCTAATGATTAAATGTTTTACCTGTATCCGTGAACTATGACTTTGGTGGGGAGTGATAAGTTGAAATAAGGCGTGTGTTTCTGGGTATGGTTGAGGCAGTCCTGTGTGAAGAGGCTGGCACAGTCTGCATTATTTCGTGTAAGAAGAATGTACTGAACCTTGAGCTTGGTGCCCAGTCTGTATTCCAGCCAAGTGGGGTTGTTGAAGTCAGCACACTTCTTACAGGATGCTTCCTCATTGCCTGTAAAATTGTATGCATGGAATTCATGAGTATGCAACGTCAAAATTTAGGATTTTAATCTGTAATTGGTAGCTTCACTGGATTTACCAGACACTGCTGCCACCAGATGTGTAAGTTTGAGTTTGTAAAGTTGAATTTGTAAAGTAAAATATTATATATTAAATAATAAAGATGGTACGGTTATTTTCAAAAGCTGAATATTTTGGAAATGAACTTTGGAATTAGGGCTGCACGATTAATCGCATGCATTTGTCATGCGTGTCTCATCAGTAAAGCCGGTTCCGTGATTAGCGGTAAATGTCTGTCACCTGTTTTCAAACTGGAGCGGCAGTTAATACACAGAGCCGTAGTTCACTGACAAGCTACGCAATATTCTGTTCATAATTGAGATTAATCGCATTCGATTATGAACACGATATTGCGTAGCTTGTCAGTGAACTACGGCTCTGTGTATGAACTCCCGGTTCATTTGAAAACAGGTGACGGATATTTACCGCTAATCACGGAACCAGCTTTACTGATGAGACACGCATGACAATTGTATGCGATTAATCGTGCAGCCCTATTTGGAATGTGAATACAAATTTAAAAAAATATGTTAAATTGCAGACACCAAAAAATGCAAGCACTGATAAAGCAATGCAATTTTTATTTTGATAAGAGCAATTCAACATGCTTTTTTTGTATCAGCTGTATTTGTTTTAAAGAGGTCAGATTGTCTCTGGTTCAGTTTAATTTAATTTAAAGTGCCCCTATTATGGATGTTTGAAAATTACCATTCATGCAGTGTGTAACACAGCAGTGAATGAAAACATCCTGCAAAGTTTTAAATCTAAAAGTGCACCGTGTATAAAGTTATTGTCTTTCAAAAGAAAGAGTCGACTCTGAGTCATGTCTCCGAGCTGTTTCAAGTTGATGTCAACATGAAACATTAGCATATTTATGCCAGCCCACTTGTTATGTGCGCAGACATGGGAAAACTTGAACCTCCCCTCCCTCAAACACAGTAGCGGATTCCTGTGTGGAGTATACTCTGCACTGTGAGGGTAAATCCGTTAGGGTACAGTCAGGGTATGTTGAAAAACTCCCAAATCATTTTCTCCTCCAACTTCAAAATCCTAAATTGCTGCAGAAGTGAATGTGCAAGGAGGGTGAAACACTTTACACACACACACACACACACACAAAGGTGAAAACAACGATGTAGGATGTTTAATGTTTCTCTTTCTCCAAATAAACAAAAACTGCAGATCATTTGAATTCAGGTGGTGTATTTACCCAATAGCACAGCCACAATTAAATATTTATTCTTTGAGATATTCAACTAAACTGAACTTACCCACAGCAGAGGTGACACACATTGACAAACATACAAAAGCCTTGATCCATTTCCAAGCCATGTCTTGATCAAAATGATGAAATCTGCTGAGTGAGATGTTTCTGCTGGTTAGATACTTGTTTGGGTGAAAAATCATTCTTTCCCTTTCTGCATCCTTTCAATGCATTTTGTTCCTGTTTTTCAACTAGTTGCTCAAGAAGCCTGGAATCAACTTAATATCCAGCCACAATCTGTTACACAATGCCTAGTTCTGAGAAAAAAATGCTACAATATCTGATTAAGTGAGATAAATGGCTTTTCCTTTCATTTCTGGTGTGCGGTTATAAACCATGTCAGCATGAGAGACATTAATTCCCAGCATCCATCCTGTGATAGGCTAACTTGTGTAGCTAGTGGAGACTCTTTGTAGGTTTGGACTACAACAATGAAAAACAAATGATCTGTCCACTGGTCTGCAGCTGGTTGTGATCCTATTACCTCAAAGATGAAATGTTTGATTATTGTTTGTCCAGAGCAGTGGTTTCCAACCCTGCTCCTGGAGAGCTACTGTCCTACAGATTTCAGCTCCAACCCCAATCAAACACACCTGAACCAGCTAATCAAGGTCTTCAGGGCTACTTGATAATTACAGACAGGTGTGTTGGAGCAGGGTTGGAACTGAAGTCTGCAGGACAGTAGCTCTCCTAGAGCAGGGTTGTAGATCCCTGGTCCAGAGACAGGACTCTGGCCTCTTTGGTACAGTGTTGAGCCAAATCTCTCAGAAGAGTTTTGCTAGATTGAAGTGAAATTAACACAATCAGCTGGCCTTACTTAAAGACATAATTATCATCAGCTGTTTGTTTGTTCAAGTTCAGACTCATCATCTTCTGCAAAAGTGCTGTTGCTTTAGGCATCAACTTCGTGTTGACTTTGTAAATTGTAACAGATAAAAACTGAGCAGCATCATACAAGACATAATGCACTATATTATTTGACACATCTGATTTCTTTTCCAACTATATGTTCACTTAACACATACTGTGTTTACTTGAATATACTTGCCAGGACGGACAAGACGGTTCTTTTTTATGGCTTTAATTCATTTTAATATCAATGAATTATCACAATCCACTAAGCCCTTCGTGGCACATTTACATCAAAAATTATTTTTTACATCAAAAATAATTTTTATTTATTTTACTTCAAGCTAAATGAAATGTATATTTTTTTTAATAATTCTATGATGGTTAGTAGGCTACATGTCGCCTATAAAGTGCTTTAACGTGAAAATCACTTGCTCATTTTGTAGGCTTAAAGTCTCAAACCCAAAAAGATATTCTTTATAAAAGTTAAGACTCGTCCACACCCTCCTAAAATGCTTAGTTTAAAGACGCCACCACGTCAACGTCACTGTGTGGCCCAAATGTTCACACAAAGAAAGAATGCGTGACTTTGATTCTCGCTGTAGTATTGTTGCTGCCACCGCCATGTAGTTAAGACGCTGTATTTCGTTGTGAAAGCGAAACTACTTTGTTGGTCTTCCAAAAGAGGACACAACTAGAAATCAGTGGTAAAGTTATATTTACAACATTGTTTCAGAACAGTTCAAACCAAATATTCAGATGTGTGCAACGCATTTTACGGAAGACGAGGACTGTTTCCTGGGAGAGTAGCCTACAATGCCGGCTGTTCTGACAAATAATGCTGACTCACAGCCTGTAAGTACATTTTCATATTTAAAGAATTTTTGCCACTGATGATTCAAACATGAGTTTTGAGCAGTGTAGAGTAGTGCAAGTTGTTTGTCGTTTCTCCAATCACAAATGCAGACATGGTTTTATGTTTACGCGGCGTGATGCAACGCAATGCGTAAAAAGTCAGTTTAAGTCATTATAATCAGTAATTATGTCATTGTAATCAGTAAATTGTTTGTAATGGGGTGTATTTTGTCTCATCGCACCGGGATACAGCATCACAGTACGGTAAGGGTCGTAACATTTCCTTCACACGCTTGAGGTATTCGGCCAATCACAACACACTGGATAGCTGGCCAATCAGCGTACACCTCGCTTTCAGAATGATGAGCCTTGTAAAAATCGATGCATTTCAGAAAGGGGAGGCATGGGAGCAAAAATAATGTACAGTATAATAGGATGACCAAACGTGCCATTTTCCAGGGACACATCCTGGCCAGGATTTCTATATTGCCTAAAATATCCAGGTTTTGTCTTTGGCTTTGTCATACAACAAAATACGACCTGGATTAGGCTGAGGAGGAGTATTACAGTGAGACTTACTGATGGTACAATCACATCAATATTTTATGATGATTAAGTATTGATTAATGACTGATTCTTCAATAACAATAACTTTATTTACTTTTTTTTTTCTCAAATTGCGTGTCATAGGATGTCTTAGGTCAGATGGTGAGCCTTGAGCAGATAGTGATTGGTGCACTTACACTTTTATGTTATTTTAGCCTGCAAAAGGATTTTAATCATATTATATACAATTATAATATAGTAATATTGTGATGCAAAAATAGTACACTACACAGAACAAATGTTCATATTACTGAAGACATACGTGCTAGAAAAAGAAAATCTAATAATTCTAGGGCTAGAGTTGGGTGCTTATATGAGAATGTGTTATTCATACCACAATACTAAATAACAGTGTCTTTTCAGAAATTTTATAGTATATATTTTCTTAAAAGAGACATAATATTGTCTCTTTATTTTAAAATGGACAACAATATATTTAAACATGCCAGACAAGCTGACAAACCTGTTTTTAATGCTATTTGGATGTCATATATATAAAAGTTATAATAACATTTGTTGATCTATTAATTTCCCAGCATTTCACAGATTTCTAATATATTTATATAAAACTATATTTTAGCGTCTGCTTTGTCTTCACTTAATGCTGCTGAGATACTAAGTCATGGACATTTGTGAGGACCCTATTTGAATGCATTTGTGACACACACACACACACACACACACACACACACACACACACACACACACACACACACACACACACACACACACACACACACAATATTGGTAGGGCAGAAGTACTTACTACATTTCTTTTACTGCACAGATTGATATTTCTGACATTTCACCATGATCACATGACATAAGCAAACATATTACCTATTTCATGTCTACTACATATATTATCAGCGCACCATAATCCTACAAATAAGCTGGTTCAATGCAATATCATTCTAACTGATTAAAAATGATTAGATTAGATTTCCTTATACTCTGAACAACATTAGTATTACTGCGTTTTTTCAGTTAATATGGCAGATAGTTTAGAAATTACTGGTAGCCTTATGAGCATCAGATATTCATGAAACTTAGCAGGTTTCCTCAAAATGACTTGTTCTCTGTATGTTAGTAAATGAATAAAGACTCGTTGCCATTTATTGGCATAACAATGTAACATGCAATACGGGTCACTGGAAAATCCTCAGCACTAAAACAACAACAACAGTCAAGTGTAATAATGTACAGACTCAAACAGGCAGGCCCACAAATTACCTTAATATACAGTCGTTTATTTACAAGCCTTTCTAAATTCATTAAGTAGTGCCTAAATGTAATTGATTCTTGGTTTGTCTTCATTTCTGAAATAATTTTTTTGTAATAAAATAAGTTTTTAGTACTTTTTATTATTAATACTTACTATTTTTTTTCATTTATATGGATATGTATTTCTATTTGTGACATAAGTGTAAACATAATATACAGTAATTTCCAAGGTTTTTTTATTTTTATTTATTTTATATTTGTACTGTCAAACATGCATTATTCAAAACATAAGACAGCAATTTTATTTTATTTTTTTGACTACTGTGGATCTAATTAGAAGGAAAGTTTACTGTAAAACATCAGGCAGAATATGGCTGCTTAGATTATACAGGTAGCACGGTATTGATAAACATGATTTTAATTTATTTCAAGTTAATTCGTTGTCTCTCTGCAGGTAAGACAGATGCTAACCAATTGCTAGTGCGCTTACGTGCCTCGTCCCAGTCATAGCGAGGGCTGTATCCAAAATCTCTATGAGCCTTTTGATATGAGAAACTAAAGGGTGTGTTTAACATGGTCAGTAGCTGCCTGTTTAAGGGAGGAGTGAACTTCAGGAAAGGTCGGAGTACAACGTGCAGTAATTCCATGAGGAATGACAGGAGATACAGAAGTGGGAAGGGCAGAAAGGGCCTCTCTTGTACCCAAGCCTAATGGTGAAAGAACAGCATAGTTAAAGTCTGAGTAGCTAACAGGTGGCGTGTCGTCTGAGATGTAATAGAAGTTTCCACCCATCACAGCCCTTTTCTGAGAATCTTTGAGAGCCCGACCTGCTTGTAGATGTGCCAGGGCTGCGTTTCCCACATATACAGGATTCACTTTTGCCTCACGTCGAGACATTCTCAGCAGCACATTTCCATTGCGGATTCCATCCCTCATGTGGCCTAAAGTAAATCTACAGCCTGGTCCATAGATGTACATGGGCCTCAATGCACAAGTAGCCAGATGACCTCCATTACGGAGCAGCTCTCCATTGGCCTGAAGGCAAATCTGTTCAGCTTCCTGCTTGGTTTTACTATAGTTAAACTTAAGACTGGAGGAGTAAGGGGTGTCCTCATTGCCATTAATGATTGGATCACCGCGGGGATTGGGACCTGCCACCTCAATGCTGCTAGTGTAAATTAAGGAAGCCACATTTTCTTGGATGCAGGTCTCGAGCAGCACCTGTGTTCCTGTTATGGAAAAACATTATTTTATTGTTTCTGATTACTATATTGTGTAGTGTTGGCATATTTTGGTTTTGGTATTTTGGTTTTATTTGATTTACTAATGAAAGTTTCATTTAAATCAGTAGTTCTCAACCTGTTTGGCTCCAAGGTCCACAACTATAACTAAACTATAACTAAAATAATTGTAATTATAATAAAAATAATTGCATTACAGGATTCCATAAGTTTCAACAGCTCAATGTTCTTCAGTGATAATTGTTTGTTATTTAATGCATAAGCATTAAGGATAAGGATTTTTACTTACCATTTCTATCTGATAAAATATTTTAGAGCTTGGCATACCTACAAAAATGTGTATTCATTATAAAAATGATCATGCCGTTATAAAATTGTATTAATTTACAAGACATTTCATTTTTTCCGCCAGGTTTTTCAAGACCTTGGGAATCCTGGTTCTTTAGAGACAAAGTACATTATTTAAGGAATTAATTAAAATAAGAAATATCTTAATTTTTTTGTTGTTTTAGCCCATCTAATGCTTGTTTTTAAGTCATATTAAGTCATATTGAGGCCCCCAGACACCCAGTTGAGAACCACTGCTCACTTCTTGTCTCATTCTTTTTACACTGTGAAAAAAATTGTGACCAAACTATAAATTCATCCAGGAAATCTGAATCAGTCATTTTCCTCTTTGCTCAGATTGATTCAGTCTTGTTACCATGTGCTATAGGCCAGCAGAGAACTCTCACCTTTAACATTTACTCCATATAATTCACTGTATTCAGTTGCTCCAATGACATCAATGAGTGATGCAGTGTGGATAACAAGTGTTGCTCCTTTACAGGCTCTTCTCAGTAGCTCATGGTCCCTGATATCCCCCTCAAAAACACTCACTTTAGTCTTTCCCTTGCAATCTGAGAACACAAACAGAGAAATGATAATGGAATGTGAACAGTTTTACATTATATCTAGTCTTAATATAAGGCTGATTTCAAGTGCGAAACAGGAAGACAAATGTCGGCTAATAGAGAGACACCATAAAACCGAAGAATACAAAAAGTGACCAACAGAATCCACAAAAAGGAGAAATGCTGTAATGGAAGAATCCACTAACCATCAAAAGACTGTATTAGCTCAGACTGGATGTTTCTATCCAGCAGTCGGATCTCAGCAAGCTTCTCCTCTTCCAGCAACAGTCTGACCAGCTTTTTTCCTAGAAACCCGCATGCTCCCGTCACAACACACACATCTCCTGACAGAGTCATGGCAACTGCCACCAGTACCACTTCACTTCTGCTAACACTTTGTATTTTGCCACTGTGAAGAAACCGTTCTGTGATGTGATGAGTTTTCATAGATGGTGGAGGGGACTGGGAAGGTGGTGCATTTTTAAGCATTATTGCCAAGGACAGCCTCAATGCCACAGGCTGGGGACGGGAGTTGAGAAACAGTGTCAAGGTGCTAGTCAGCAGCCTGCTAGTCTCAGCCTCAGACGTCACGCCCACGGACCGTTGGCCATCAGTCTGAAGGTCTGGCTACACGAGACTAGCAGCCTGCTTACTTTCAGGGTTCCTGTTTTTACACAGAAAGCCACTACTGACATGAAATAAACCAAACTGGTTTTATGCAATGACTTTACATGTTATCAAATATACATTATGACAGATATATATGTTTTTATATGTTTTTTATATATTTTTTATATGATATATGTTTATTCTGGGTGTCTACAGACCTTAGGTTGTTGTCCTTTGTCTTCTGATAATCTGTCTAATGACTTTGCCAAAACATGAACCCCTCAAGGTTGTAGGACACATTCTGTACATACACCCACTTACAATATATGGATTACATCTTATTTTAATTTAAACTGTTTTGTCAGAGGTGATTATTCATTACTGTTTAAAACTTTGGGGTCAGTAAGATTTTTTAAATGTTCTTGAAATAAGTGTCTTATGTTCACCAAGGCTGCATTTATGTGATCAAAATTAGTGCAAACAATAATATTGTTAAATACAATTTAAAATAACTGTTTTCTGTGTCACATGATCCTATGTATGTGTATATTATCTAGCCCTTATTTGAAAAATAAAGAAAGAAATAAAGCTTAATCCATATTATTTATTTATTTTGCTTGAATGGAATCAGTAGATATTTTAAGAGAAATGTACATTAAAGATACCAAACACAAATTAACTGTTTAAAAAAAAAAAATAGCAAAACATATAAAAGTAATTGAAGCAAATCACACATAGAACAGAATAATTAACAGATGCAGTATTCAGCTTTGAGGCCATCATATGTGGCAGCAGGCACTGAAAGAGAACAGCATTTAAACACAGTTATGCACATTTAGACAAATTGTGGTGCAACCCAAATTATTTTCCCTCACCCTAGCTCAGACACTGATAAAGTAGCATGTACAGTAATCAAATCATTCAACCTGTTTTTGCAATACACATCACTGGCAACGTGAAGCTAATTTCAGTATCTCACATTTAAAGGCCAATAACAATATTAAACCATCTGTTCAGCTTTTGGATCTTGAAAGAGGACACTCTTGTATTTCAGCCTCATCTGTTGAACCTCTTGGGCAATGAACTGTCATAGTGCAGGCCCGTATGCCTCCGAGAGGCTCCAGGACACTGAAGACCTTCTCCCACTCATCCTTCTCAGGGTCATAACACTGTATGATATCCACCATACACCTGCTGTTCCAGGAGTAACCACCCACCACGTAGATGCAGCCCTTAAAGACGGCCACCCCCACATCGCTCTGACCCCTGGGCATCGGAGCCACCATTGTCCACTGGTCAGTTGCAGGGCTGTAGAACTCAGAGCTTAGCACATCATCATAGTCATTTGTCCCCCGGAAGTGGTTTCCACCCATGACGTAGAGGCGGTCGCCCACGGTGCACATGCAGTGAAGACCACGAAGCTCCATCATGTCTGCTCGCCTGCTCCACTCGTCTCTATCGGGGTCATAACACAGCAGCTCTTTCTGGAAAGCATCTCTTGTAATACCACCTGATGGTATAAAGTGTGAATGCAAATTTTTAGAACAAGCTTATTTATTATTGCAGAAACAAACACAAATCAGCAGGAAGAATGTGATTACGAAGCTGGAAGTATAGAACTTTTTCTTATACTGAGGCCACTACTTACACAGAACTTAACAATCCATCAAGAAAGTAAAAATCACAGTCCGAAAAAAGTCCAAAAAAGTCCTACCACCATTTACACCACATGATGTTTTGTGTTTAATAGCATTCTGTGGTGGAAATGACAATGGTGAAAATTATATTTTTAACTTTTTGGAGGTAAAATGACTGACTGTAAAAAACAGTTAAATGTATAATTTAAGTGTAATATAATTTTATTATAATAAAATGCATAATATATTTTCAAACTTTTTGCATCATTTGAAATAATGCAAAATGACACAAAATGAAAACATAAACTCACGTGATTTCCAGCTTGATGTTTTTCACACATCACATGTCTCATATTTCTCAAGCATGATTTTTACTGACACTTTTGTATCTTTGGTAAAGAAGTACACTGCCTTTTGAAAAAACCTGGTGTGGTGGAAATGACTCCAAAATGCCTCTATTTTATTATTTTTATCTTTCTTTTACCCCAAATTATTTTTTTATCTTTAAATTACCTTATTTTCAATAATGTTTATTGAAAACTTTGTGATTCTTCAAGAAGGGACATTCTCATGGTTTCACAACAAGCTTGCACTGCCCCTTTTAGGCTGTGGTCTAACCTCAGATGAGTGACCCAGTTGAGCTGTTTCCTGGTTATCTGTTTCATGTTAAATTTGACTCTAGTTCTGGGAAATTCGCCATTAGGTGAAGGTTGCAAAGTTGCTAATAGACCTCCAAAAAGTGTTTTCTTCTTCTTTTTTTTTTAAGAGTAATAAAAGAATTCTTGTGCAGTGTATTCATTAGTCTCATGCAGAGGACTGTGTTGGATTAAGGCCACATGCTTTGTGAGCCACAATTAATTAGTATACAAAATCTCCTCTCATTATGTAGGACAGATGTTACCACATTGATGCACAACTACGAATAATATAGATGTGCTTTTCACAGTGATCTTACATGAAGGTGGATACTCACCTGACACATACATCAGACCTCCATGTACTGTGCCAGCATGTCCATAGTGAGGTTCACTCATCGGTGCAACAAAAGTCCACTCATTCTTGTTCAAGTTGTAGCACTCCACGGAATCTGAACAACAGACAGTTTTCTGTTTTTCCACAGTATTTTAAGACAGGACAGAACATTTTGCAGAGAGTAATTGGTAAAACATGTCCTTACCAATCTCCCCAGTGGCATTTCTCCCTCCAACAGCATACAGCTTCCCCTTAAGAGCACTTAGATGGAAGAACGTCCTCTTCTCATTCAGAGAGGCCACCTGCAACCAGCGGTCAAAGCGAGGATCATACCTGTAAGCACTGTCCACAGCTGTCTTACCCTTGGTGTCATAAGTGCTCTGACCTCCCACAATGTAAAGAAAGCCCCCTAGAAGAGCCACTCCGTGCTGGTAACGTGGCACCTCCATAGGTTGGAGGGACCTCCAGGTGCCTCCGTCTTCCTCATCGTACAGCTTAAGCTCTTTGCTGACCACCAGTTGCTGCCTCATCACACCACCCAGAACCACCAGGTGAGTGCAATCGGATCGAATCCGGGTCCGTTCTGTTTGCAGCGCTGGCTGGAGGAAGGGAAGCATCTGATAGTTGCTGGCCTCCAGAAGAAGGTTGACACAAGCCGTGTCTGATCGCATAAATGTCTCCCCTTCCTCTTTTCCTCTGCTTGCTGCTCCTTCTTCAGTCTGGTCCTCCTGAGAGATCTGGAGGAGTTCAGCAGGGGACATCAGAGGAAAGCGGATGTGGCGCATCAGAGAGTAAGTAGCAGAACGCCGCTCACTAGGTTTATGGGACAGCCAGGACCGGGCGATGCGGTACAGCTCCATTTCGGAGAAACCCTTCAGAGAGTCACTGGAGAGGGCGTACGTTATGCTCGCCTCAGACAACTGCAGGAGATGGCCGCTCTGCACCAGTAAGGAGAAATTCTCGCACACAAACGTGTAGACGTTTCTTTGGACATCTTCCAGAAGGAGATCTCTGGCAATGCGCTCAACTTCCACACAGTTTTCTACAGTGATCTGCCATGTAGAAAACCTGGTGTATTATGTCATGCACAGATAAATAACTAATGCAAAGGAAGAATTTGGATTTATACCTCACTGCTGAGTAGCTGGTTGCAGAATGTGAGAACGGGAAGCACCTGGAGGAAGCTCGCCGCCTCTAGTGTGTCCTGAAGGGTACCGAGACCCAGGCTGAAACGAGATGTGTAGATGAACTCGATGATGTTCTTCAGGCCGACTGTGCTCACGCCATGGAGCTTAATCTCCTTCAGCTCCTGCTCTCTCATGCCACCTGCATCACCAAAAGAGAGAGGGAATTAAGAAAAAAAACTAGATCAGTGGGGATCAGTGAGAAATAGATTATAAAGTGGAAATGCTTTTCATTGGTAACCTAATTAACTAAAATGCAGAACAAATACATATACACGTCTGAATAAAATATTACATATATTAACATTTTGGCCCATATTTTTCAAGTTGATATTTATTTCCATCCATTCATCCATTTTGTTTTAAACTTTCAGGCTTGGCTTTCTCAAGCCATTATCAAAGTTTGTCTACAAACATTAAATACTGAAATCAATCGTTTTAAATGCTAAGGGAATATAGACATCATAACAATTACATTCAGGTATATTTTAATTTAACAATGTAAAAATAAGGCAACAAAGTATGCACAATCAAATATCCTATAAATATCCTATATCGACCGATAACAAAAAAAAAAAAAAAAAAAAAAAAAAAAAAAAAAAATATTGTCTGATATCAGCCAATAACCAATATGATATCTATTGTACATCCCTAAATTTGTGTGATAATCACAAAACACAAGACATGGATAAATAGGAGGATCAGGCTCAACCAGAATCAGCTGACCAACAGCAAGCGTATGAAGCATTATAAAGAAGTAATACATTTAAACCACAGAGGCATCGCAAAAAACTGTCAACATTATTAATTAGGCTTGGCAACTAAAGCTGCTCCTCTTGGATTTAGCAAGACTCACCTGTGAACATGGCCTTGAAGTAGTCACTGGCTGAAGCCATGATGACCCTGTGGACTGGGAAAGTTTCACTGCTGTCACCAGGTACCAGAGTCACATCGCAAAGTGTCTCATCACCACGAAAACAATCCAACCCCTGGGACATGGCAAAATTTGCCATTAATATATACTATTTGCAGTGAAATACACCATTGTTGCTTTGTAAGTACACTGTATTTCTCTGTTTTAGGCAGTTTGTTTCTACCTTTTCTTATGTCTTTGTCTTACCTTGAGTATGGCAGCGCCATGCTCTGTGCTGTTGAACACTTGTATTTGTGGCTTCGGAGGGGCAGTGGGCTTTTGAGCCACTGGAGGTTTTGGGGGGACTACAACTGTTTTTGGCAAAGGTTCTGGAGGTTTTGGAGTAGTCTCAGCTGGTCTTGGAGGAGGCTTGTCTGTTTGAGGAGGGGGTCGTGGCGGCTCTCTCTGCGATCTGCTTCCTATTCGGGAAAGTCTGCGATGCAGTTTTCCTTCCTCTCCACCGTTGCTGAAATAAAGACATATTTAAAACTTTGACAGTCAAATTACATGAAAGACCTATATTCCTCCTTATCTCTAATTAGGATAAAATAATATCCTATAATAATTTGTAAACATTTAACTGACCATTTGTACCCAGTACTAACAGTTCACTAACCAAATGTTATTTTTATGCTCTAAATATATTTATTTTAACAGAAAAAGTATTTCTGTATCCTGGGTCACACATCTTAGTTGTCAACTAAGTCTCAATGTGAAAGGGCATGTTTCTACTAAAAAAACTAAAGCTCTGACATTTATTTTAACTCTTATTTGTATATTTGCAATAAAGCAATGAAGAAAATCTGAGAAATAAATAAATAAAAATGATTCCAAAAGTAGGAATGTCTGTTTAGTATAAAACATGTCTGTCCAAACTGTCCTTTAAAGAAAGGCCTATGATGCAATAACTTAATAAGACTGTCAGAACTTACCCCATGTCTTTTGTCTCTGCTTCTTTGCAAGTTTGCTCTTTACAGGATTTCTGATAAAAAAATTAGAACAAATAGTTAAGTGTTTTATCAGATCTGCAGGAACAATAATTATATCAAAGTGAAAAAGTTTCACCAACAACAAGGTCTAAAAAGGGGAAGTTAGCGCAGCCATCTATGTGCAACGAACACAAAGATGCCGATTAGACAGACACAGCCTCTTTCTAATATGTGTGTGTCTAGAAAGAGGGAGACTATCTTAGTTAAGTTCATAAAATAATTGGCAGATAAACTTAAGTACTATTAAGTAACAGTACCCATCCTCTTCAAAGCACTGACACAAATGTAAAGTTTCTGACTCGGGTAAAATTCAGGAAAGATGGACTACATTAAATAAAAGGAGCTTACCAAGACGTGGTGCTTTCTCTGGGGGTTTCAGAAGTGTCTTCTGATTTTAGCACAAAGCATCATACTATGATCACACTCAGTTGACACAAATAGGTATGTAGAGTCTGTTAACCACAACCTCACTGACTTCCTGTGTCACTTCTCTCTCTCTCTTTCTCTCTTTCACACACACACACCCATACATTTGGTTTCAAAACGTTCTATCTTCCTCCTTTTGACATGTTACTCATAATAGGCTTCAGTTCAAACCTTTGCTCTTCTCTCATCTGCATTGGCACTCTGATGTTGTGTTCATACTCATGAGGTGAACCAATAACCAGTGTTAAAAGAGGAAGCCTAATAGCAGATTTGCATTTTTTATGTGTTGCACTAGCAGTACTGATTATTTACTGTAAAACAAACAATCTTTATGTTAAGGGCAGAGTGAGAGAACCAAAGTGCACTTAAATATTTAATAAATGCATACATTTGTACGATGTGTTTATTTTAAGAGTGAAAAATTGAGTTTTTACAAACAAAAAGTAGGAAGTCAACAGAAAAAGTGTAGCAATTAATTGTCAGATAAATACTGATTTAACACACACCATGATTTATTACTTCTGAGAATCTCATATTGTTTAGTTTTGCCACACTGGATATTTTAACACACGCAATATTTGTTCAATACTAACTTTACTTTGTTCCAAAATCTGAAACTTTTCTTATTGCACATTAGTTTGTTGCCAGCTACTGTACATAAGACAACTTTAAAACCACTGTTATAAATGAACTTCCTTGATGTCTTTGTGCATTACTGACTTACTCAGTCCTGTGAATCAGATTCTGCCATACAGTAAAGCATGTAAAGCACAAAATAGCTAATTTACCAGATTAGTATCTTCTGCAGAGATGCTTTATAGTTGAAACATAAATTGTAATTATGAGAACTGAAACAACTGAATCCTGATTGAACAAGTTTGCTTAGCTAACACTGTTTACTAGTACTATAAAGCTGGTTTGAAGCAATTTGTATTTTATAACGTGCTATATAAATACATTTTACAATTGGAGACTCATCAGGTTCTAAAATAAAATAATTCACTCTCTGTCAAAACAGCGTGGAATTTATGCAGTGCCGTGAATAATGTTTACTGAAATACAAATACTATATTAAAACCATCCATAAACTGTGAACATTTGTAAATATGTCATTCTTGCTAAATGTGATTTAAAGCAACAGTGGTTTCTTGACTAGATTTAGTATTAATAGTGGATAAAGTGGATCTTTGCGGTGCTCTGCTGTCAGTGGTAAAGTAGAAATTATTAAAGTCCTCTTTGCTGTTCAAAGTCTGGAGAACTGAATGAGGTTCCTGTTGATTTCAGCAACGTTTCGGCAACCTAGTAGAATAAGAGACGATTTGAATTTAAGAGTTTCTGTTGTGCAACACATGGCACATTGAATTCTACACAGCAGACTGACCTGACAGCGCCATGGATAAACGAAACTCGTCATGTAGAATCTGTAAGATCTCTCTCACTCCTTCCTCCCCCTGATCAAAACATACTGTATATGAACATCTTATCTGCACCAAATGCCATGCAAGTATCTGATTTGTTAATGGAAACTTTAGAACAGGCTTAAATAGATTTTATTAGCATTAGAAACCTTACGAATACTGCTTTCCACTCAGTTACCTTGTAAGCGAGGCCCCAGATTGCTGGTCTGCCAATAAACACACATTTGGCTCCCAAGGCTATGGCCTTTAGCACATCATTGCCTGTGCGGATCCCTCCGTCCATGTAGACCTCGACCCGGCCCTGCACTGCATCCACTATCTCAGGCAGACAATCTATCTGTGTGACATGTAAGGTCAAGGTGTAACTGTCTGAATGGTAGGAATCACATCTAAACTACTGAGACTTTGATAGATTGCCTTACCGTTGCGGGCACTCCATCCAGTTGCCGGCCCCCATGATTAGACACAATTATCCCCTGGACGCCATGCTCTATGGCCAGCTCTGCATCCTCTTTTGTAAGGATGCCCTTGATGATTATAGGCAGCCGTGTTAGAGACTGGAGCCAGTACACATCCTTCCAGCTGATTGACGGGTCCAGTGTATTAGCTGGGATCCCATATTCTTCCTGAGAGCCTGCCTGCTCCTGTAGAGGAAGCAAAGAGGGATTCATACAAACAGACACTGCATAACAAGATACTGTATGTCTAAACTTGTTAAGCTATAGTGCTCATACAAGCAGTGTAAGTTTGAATTTAGCTCGCAACATTTCCCACTACCTCTCTCTGTTATTTCGTGCCCTTCCTCTACTGCTTATTTCAAACTTTATGGTGCGAACCCCATGTGATGATCCCCCTTGTGAGCTGGCAGTTGTGGCCTCATGGCTAGTGTGTCGGACTTGAGTCTCGGACTTGGGATTGAGTCTCAGGTCTGGCAGGAATTGTCAGGCGTGAATGACAAGCACTCTCTTCCACCCTCAATACCACAACTGAGGTGAGACCCTTGAGCAAGGCACCTGAAACTGCAGAAATATGGCTGCACACTGCTCCGGGTGTGTGTGTGCACTTGGATGGGTTAAATGCAGAGCACAGATTCCGAGTATGGGTCGCCACACTTCACTAAATCATATTTTAAAGACAACATGATGTTTCCAAAACTTAATTAGCTTACTTTACTAACACAAATTGCTAAAATATAAAAGTATTTTGAGTTCAATTCAGATTTATTTGTGAAGTGCTTTTCACGTGAAATATTTTTCTAAAGCAGTTTAAAGATTTGTTTATATATATAAATATAAATATATATATAATAAATATATATATAATAAGACTAAAATATAATATATATAACTCAACTCAAAAAAATAAAATATAATGTATATAAGAAACTCAAGGAGCAGAAGGTGAGTTATAGTTTTCTTCTTGATAGTTATAGTTTGGTTTTTTTTTTTTTTTACAACTTTTTTTTTTTGTTTTCTTCTTGTTTATTATGCGGCCGGCAGGCATAGCAGATTCCACCATCGTCGCTACCAGGCTTGTGAACGTATGTATGTTGGGGTATGGTCGTGTTTGTTTTGGTGCTTTCAAATATCAACATCATTTGGCAAAAATCACTTGTGCACCTTTAACTAACTATTAACTATGCCTTTTGTCTTGATAAACTCCTAATTTGATGCTTATTAATAATTAGTAAGGTAGTTGTTACATTTAGGGGCATGATTAAGGGATCCAAAATATGGCCATGCAGAGAAAAACTTTGATTTGTGCTTTATAATTACTAACAAACAGCCAGTATGTTAGTAATATGCATGCTAATAAGTAATTATAGTTAATAATGAGAATTGGTTTTTAAAATAATGAATTACTATGCATTATTGCGTTAAATATATTTAATTCATTTCTTTAATAACTCATAAATAAGTTAAATCCACATTATAATAAATAAATATGGTCCCACTTAATATTACGTGGCCTTAACTACTATGTACTTAGATTTAAATTAATCATTTGGTACAATGCACTTATTGTGACATATATGTGTTTACATTGTATTTATATTTAAAAAATACCTGCATGTAATTACATCTGTAATTAATTTCTGTAATTAGATTTATAATAACACTGTTGACCCATCCCTTACACCTTTACCCACCCTTAATCCTACCCAAACCTCCAAACCTGTCCCTAACCTTACCCATATCCCAACTCAATAGCTGCAAAAGTGTTTTGCAATACAGTACGAACACAATAAGTACATTGTACTTTTTTTTTGATGTAAGTACATAGTAGTTAAGGCCACTTAATATAAAGTGGGACCATATTATAATAATTATTGAATTAAATAAATATCTTAAGTTAATGCATTAAAAAAAAAAAGAAAATTCAATATTATTTATTTTCTCTCAAAATTTCCCCCAAACCCTTGCTTTACTATATTATACATGTAAAGAAGTTCAAAAATAAATAAATAAATATCTACCTTACCTGGAACATTCCCTCAAAGTTCTTGACCATCAGGTGAGGTGGAAGCTTAAACTGGTTGCGTATGTCATTGCGCCGTTTGCCAGTGTAGGGCACGTCAACTGTAAGCACCAGAGCTTTGTAACCAAGTGCCTCCACCCTGCTTACAATCTGCTCCGAGAGTTTACGGTCCCGGTACAAGTACAGCTGGAACCAACGGTACCCGTTGGGTGCTGCTGCAGCAATCTCCTCCACTGAACATGTGGAGTATGTGCTGGCTATGTAACAGGTGTTCACTGTCTCAGTGGCTAGGAAATGAAAGAAGAATGGAAAGATAAATTGCAAAAAAGTAAAACCAGTAGGTAGTAGCTTCAAACAAGTTTCCATCTAGTGGCCAAAGTGCTGCGTAACACAAGAAATAATGAAACCAAGTCTCACCTCTAGCAGTGGCCAGTTCTCCCTCGTGCCACGCAAGGCAGTGGAAACCTGTGGGAGCAATTCCCACAGGGAAGCTTATCTCCATTCCCAGCACAGAGGTCCGCATGTCATTGATCGACACATCACGTAAGATCCGCGGCCTCAAGCGGATCTTAAAGAGATGACATTATTGTATGAGATTAGTTTAGTTAGAGATAACTCATAAGCATGGTCCATAAAATTGTAGAGTAATACAAATACAGAGTGATACAATTTTAACAGCAGCATAGTACCGTTTATAGGCCTCCAAGTTGTCATCTCTGGTGCAGCAGTCATCAGCTCCAGCCTCGTAATAGTCCCACGTAGCCTTTGAGAGGTGCTGCTTGGCATATTCCTCAAAATCATTCAAACAGACCATAGTCATTTCTACACAGACGCCTTCCTCGCTAAATACATAAAAATAAATAAATACATGAAAACACATCATCATTAGTATATACACAACTGACAATAATATAATTTTATCACTGACACAGAATTTGTATTTTTGCACCAATACATGAAGAGAAGTATAAAATCAATATTAGATTACCATTTAGATTATTTACTTTCTCAATGTCAATGAATATAAAATACAAATAAATCCTTAGGGATGTATTAATATAAAAATATTTTCTTTATATTTCTCAAGGCATTTTTTATGTTAGTAAATGTGGAAAAAATACATTTAAAAATGGTTATGGAAACAATTTTGTGCAACATTTTTGCACAATATTGCAGATTACTGCTAAAAAAAAAAAAAAAAACATTAAACAAATTACCTGCCTTCAAACAGAACCATTACACACCTGTTTTTCCAAATTTAGGTTGAATGTTACAATTAAATAGAATCATATTCAACAACTCTATACTTTGAAAACACAAACAAGAGGCTCATTTTACCTTTTCTGATGGTTTAGACAAATTTAGGTCACAGCACAGTGGACTGCTTCGGTGCTTTTAGCCAGCTAACTTTGGCAATCAAAACACTGATTAACATGAAAGACTGAACCAAGAGGAAAGAAACAAAAGTGGGTTGGGATTAGCTTTTGAACTCTGTCAATGGGCCAGTACTTAGCTTTTACAAGACATTTTATTTAATTTATGAGATGATTGCATAGTACAAAAGAGACTGAACTGAAATGTATTTTCACACTATTTGTTAGAAAAATCAAATTGTCAATAAACTTTTTAATAGAATTTTCATGCACTACCACTTAAAGTTAATAATTAAAGCAGAACACCAGATCTGTTCTTGTAGTCATCAGAAACTCCTGACCTATGGACTTAACCCAGTGCTGCTTTTAACGGACTGCAGCAACCCAATGTTTACTCATCCATCAATACATGTAAACTATGTAACTCTGAAAGAACCAAAAACAACCATATGCTTTTAAAAATACAAATATTAGAATGAATTACTTTATTTATATTATAACTTACTATAACTCTAACTCAAATGTTTGCCTTTAATGGACTGATATGAAACAGCTTTTGTGCAATGTAGTTTTGCTCTAGTGTAAATAAACATAAAAAAGCAAAAAGATAGGCATGAGCTACCTGATGTTTATTGTGTTTGCATTGACTGGAGATGTGCTGATTGGCCATATTGACCATAGAACGGTGATGCAACCACCCACTCTGTCTGACTAACAAGTGAGATTGCGATAGCATAGTCTGTTTAGACTAAAGAACCTGCTGTTCAAATAAAATGCTCAAATAAAATTCTGACAGAAGGCCAAAACTGATATGTTTCTCTATTTTACAAAAATTGAGTGTTCACTTGAATTTACTTTACCTAGTTTGACAATACTGCAGAATGTAAGTGGATTCAATCATTTAATCATATTTATACCATATTATATTATTCTTTCAGGTATATAAGGCATCATTTATAAAAAAAAAATAAATAAAAAAAATAAAGGCAATCACACTTTATCAGTGAAGAAGGCATCAGAGCCTTTCAAGTGAAGTAGCCAGAAGTGATATATATATATATATCATGGTTTCCACAAAAATTTTAAGCAACACAACTGTTTTCAACATTGAAAATAAATTTTCATCAGAAATATAACAGCATAATATATATATTTGAAGACAGTTATTTTATTGTATTGTAATTGCCACAGTATTACTGTTTTATTTTATTTCAAATAAATACAGCCTGGGTGAGCATTAAAGACATTTAAAAATCTTTAAAAAAAATTTAATGAAAAGAGAATGAAAGAACAGCAGTGTATTAATGCCTCATTTTACATTTAAATAATTAGGTCAACAAGATTTAAATAAGTTTTTTTGAAGATCTGGATACTTTTATGAGTGATTTAATGTTATGAATTTTTTTTTTTGTGTAACACCATGTAACATTTTTAGTTTTTTATCTCAACACAAAGATCACATGTGTGTGTTATTATATATATATATATTATATATATATATATATATATATACCTTTAGGGCTGTTTTATCACGATTAATCACATCCAAAATAAAAGTTTTGTTTACATAATATATGTGTGTCATTTATTATGTATATCACACACACATGCATGTATATATTTAAGAAGAATATGTTATGTTTATATATTAAATATATTTATATATAATATAAAAATATAAGAAATATAAATATATAAATGTATATACATGTAAATATTTTCTAAATATATAGGAATTTATGTGTGTGTATTTATATATACATAATAAATATACCCTGTACACATACATATATTATGTAAACAAAACTTTTATTTTGGATGTGATTAATCGTGATTATCATTTGACAGCCCTAATATATATATATATATATATATATATATATATATAATATTAAGACAGAATGACAGTTAATTATCTTACAGCAGTCAATAAACTGAGTGATGAAGTGATGAACAAACAACATATTCTAACAAATCAGATTCTGTTTAAATCTGTTTGGCTGCATCAACTCTCAGTGAGTCAGGAGTCGGTTGCTGTGATTTTGCCAAGTAAGACATGTTCCTGGATCAACATCTTTTGTTGATCCTGGATCAACATTATTGTCCAAAAATATAGATTTAACCCAATCCCTACCCCTAAACCTAACTTTACCCATAATTTATTCCTAAAATCAGTGGGAAATGATAGCTGATTAACAAGGGTGTAGAAGCACCTAACACTGATTTTAAGTCTAAAACAGATATTTCCTGAAAAGCTATATCTAAATTCTGATTGGTTAATTGGAATGTTGTTCCAGGATCAACAAGGATGTTGGTGAAACCATTTAACAAAAACCCACCAATTCACTATCTCAACAAATTAGAATATGGTGACATGCCAATCAGCTAATCAACTCAAAACACCTGCAAAGGTTTCCTGAGCCTTCAAAATGGTCTTTCAGTTTGGTTCACTAGGTTACACATTCATGGGGAATACTGCTGATCTGACAGTTGTCCAGGAGGGTAAGCCACAAACATTCATTGCCATAGAAGCTGGCTGTTCACAGAGTGCTGTATCCAAGCATGTTAACAGAATGTTGAGTGGAAGGAAAAAGTGTGGAAGAAAAAGATGCACAACCAACCGAGAGAACCGCAGCCTTATGAGGATTGTCAAGCAAAATTGATTCAAGAATTTGAGTGAACTTCACAAGGAATGGATTGAGGCTGGGGTCAAAGCACCAAGAGCAACCACACACAGACATGTCAAGGAATTTGGCTACAGCTGTCGTACTCCTCTTGTTAAGCCACTCCTGAACCACAGACAACGTCAGAGGCGTCTTACCTGGGCTAAGGAGAAGAAGAACTGGACTGTTGCCCAATCGTCCAAAGTCCTCTCTTCAGATGAGAGCAAGTTTTGTATTTCATTTGGAAACCAAGGTCCTAGAGTCTGGATGAAGGGTGGAGAAGCTCATAGCCCAAGTTGCTTGAAGTCCAGTGTTAAGTTTCCACAGTCTGTGATGATTTGGGGTGCAATGTCATCTGCTGGTGTTGGTCCATTGTGTATTTTGAAAATCAAAGTTTCTTTCCCCCCTTTTACCAAGAAATTTTGGAGCACTTCATGCTTCCTTCTGCTGACCAGCTTTTTGAAGATGCTGATTTCATTTTCCAGCAGGATTTGGCACCTGCCCACACTGCCAAAAGCAGCAAAAGTTGGTTAAATGACCATGGTGTTGGTGTGCTTGACTGGCCACCAAACTCACCAGACCTAAACCCCATAGAGAATCTATGGGGTATTATCAAGAGGAAAATGAGAAACAAGAGACCAAAAAATGCAGAGGAGCTGAAGGCCACTGTCAAAAAAACCTGGGCTTCCATTACACCTCAGCAGTGCCACAAACTGATCACCTCCATGCCATGCCGAATTGAGCCAGTAATTAAAGCAAAAGGAGCCCCTACCAAATATTGAGTACATGTATAGTAAATGAACATATTTTCCAGAAGGTCAACAGTTCACTAAAAAGGTTTTTTTTATTATTTTTTTTATTTTTATTGGTCTTATGAAGTATTCTATTTTGTTGAGATAGTGAATTGGTGGGTTAGATGTGAGCCAAAATCATCACAATTAAAAGAACCAAAGACTTAACCTACTTCAGTCTGTGTGCATTGTTGAGTTGAATTACTGAAATGAATGAACTTTTCCACGACATTCTAATTTATTGAGATGCACCTGTATATATACATTAACAGTCACTTACATAAAAATCTGTGTCAGTAGAATCAAATCGTGACACAATACATCAATGCCTCCACATAACCAAGAGCCATTGTCATTAGAAATAATTATGCTACTGAATGATCAACAGTAGTATCAACAAACACAGCAGCAAAACAGTGGGTCTCACTGACTCTGTTTCAATCAAACTGCATTGTGCTACAATTGCACATCACATGATGGTTTTCTCACACATGGCCTATTTTGTTTTTTTGTTCCTTATCAAACCATCTCCCCATAGTTGGTTTGCCCCACATAATGCTTTTGGTTTTGGCATCAGCATCTTGATTAGGTATTTCCGGCAGATGTGTGCTCAATTATATCACTCATGTTGCTAGTCACTTACCCACTAGAGCTCAATATGTTCATATTTTTACAACACTCCAGTTCTGCATATGCATGACGTTCACAGTCTAGAAAGAAGCATGCAACAACATTAGATCACTTCTTTCTTTTGTCTGGTTATTTTTCTTTTATGATCCTTCATCTTTTTTTTTCTAAATGTTTTCATATATGTCAGACAACACAGATCTCTAGAACAAATTAACACTAGATGGCGATAGTAAGCAAATAAAGACTTTTTTAAAAGATTTATTTGCATATATAAGATTTTATGCTTATATAAAAATAAAAGCTTGACACATACAACCCTATATTCGGAATGGATTACAAGCTCCAACCAAATCATTAAATGTATGATCAAATCTTAAAATAACTGTTGTGACGATAAACTAAATTATCACTTAACAAAAGGACTGTACAAAAAAGGTTTACAAGAGATAAATAAAAAGTAGTGTTGCAGTAAAAGTTGATATAAGGTCAACTCAAGCTATTGTGGCTTTCAGTCATGTGACAGCTGTCGTCACACACCTTGTACCTGCTGCCACTCACATGTTTATGAGGGCCATGCAGTCACAAAGAAGTGGCTATTTTTGAATGAATCCATATCTAATACAGGATTTAATACATAAAATACTCTATATTATTTGTAAAACAAACAAACAAAAACAACAACAACAAACAAACAAACAAAAAAAAAACAGCAAAAAAAAAACCTTTGTTTTACATTATTTAAAAAATAAAACAAATGTTTGGATTTTTTTTTGTACACGAGTAATTCTTTGTAATTACTTTCCCTAAGAAGTCATTTGTACCCTTCCTGTGTGTATGTGTAGTTGCTGCATGTCTTACCTTCTTGCTAAATCTTTTGATTTGCTCCTGAGATCTGTACTGTGTTTCCCTGCCACATGTGTTCAGCTAGGACTGTACAACAGTGGCTTAACCCTCTGCCCCCGGCTGCTCCCCAGTCTCTGTCTCTCTCTCTCTCTCTCTCACACACACATACACACACTCACTCTCACACACACACATACACACACACACACACACACACACACAAACACACAAACTATCTTTGTGGGGACTCTCCAAAGGCATAATGGTTTTTTACTGTACAAACCATATATTCTATCGCCCTACACCAACCCTACACCTAAACCCCTCACAGAAAACTTGCTGCATTTTTACATAAATAAATAAATAAATAAAATTCTGTATGATTTCTAACCTTGTTTCCCCATGGGAACCTCAATTCAGGTCCCTACTGTGACACAAGTCCCCATGAGTCGGTGTATATTCAGGCTTAGGTTCCCACCGGGATAGAAAAACACAGAGTCACTCACCCATTCACACAGTCACTAAGCCCTACAGTCAGCACTTGCCCAGTCCACGCATTGTACAAGAGTGAAAAAGGGGCCAGAAGCAACTTTTTGTTTCAACTGTATGCTTAGGTTGAGGGTCACTGGCATGACATCAGTGTGTGTGTGTTCTGCTTTTCTTTGGTCCAATTTTGCAATATTTTTCAAATCTAATGTTCAAACAAATACTATGTATGCATTCTATGAATATTGTTGACTCTGTGACAAATTGCTTACGTGTTACATTTTTAAGTCTTTTTGGATAAATACTAATTTTGGTCTATGCATTATTTCAATTATTGTGAGTACAGTTTTACAATGATCAGGATTTAATGTCACATCACCCTAATCAGTGACTGTCAGCAACAAAAGAGGATGACAAGATGATAATGCAAATAACAGTCTTTATTAGAAGCAGTTCAAGACAGCTAAGATAGATACTGGCTTTTACAGGTACTGGCTGGTGTGGCAGAAGACTGGGGGTGAAGACAGGCTGCACACAGGTAAGTATCCAAGGTGAGAAGATGGGTAAGACTTTCAGTATGAAACAACATTGGTAAGCTGTACTGAGCCAAGACATAACAATCCTAGAAGCAAGCCCAGGCAACAAATGAGTGTTTGGTGCTTGCTTATATTGAAACTGATGAGGTTGATGGCAGAGAGGTGTGAAGATAAAGCAAAAAAGTTTTGTGGTCACAGGCCTGGTTAATAGAGATTGTGACAGTGTATTTATTTTTTGAAAGAATATAAGATTAAAATAATAAACAATTATTTTTAAAGTGTTTTTAATTATTTAATGTTAAACAGATGTGATGTTTAACTGTTCACTTTAAAGTGAGAAAGAGAACATATTAGTCAGAGTTTTTTTTTTTCATGGACCCCTGTTGTGAAGGTACTGCAGGGAGCCCATTGAGAAGACACACTACTGTTCAGGTTTGGGATCAGTAAGAATTTTGTATGGTTTTTGAACAAGGTTTCCTGTATGTTACCAAAAGCTGCATTTATTCAATAATAATACACTAAAAACTGTAATACTTTTAAATATTATTACAATTTAAATGAATGTTTTCTATTTTAATATATTTTAAAATGTACATTATTCAAACATTATTAATGTTATTAGTTTATTTTAAAATATTTCTTATTATTATCTATGTTGTAAACAGTTGAGCTACTTTATATTTTGTTCATGGATAGCCTTTTACTGTACTTTTTCATGATTCTTTGATGAATAGAAAGATCAAAATAACAGCATTTATTTGAAATATTTTTTGTAACATTATAAATGTCTTTATTTGTCACTTTTGATCAATCTAAATTCCACTTAATTAATTTAAATCGAATAACAATATTCACAGTATTTCTGTGAGTGTGTGTTTTTATTTAGGTTGCAGTCAGTTTTGAGGGCCATGCTGGGCTCTTTGAAGGCGTCCTTTGAGCAGCAGAGAGGTGCTGACGGACCTGCTTTTACTGAGGTGTTAACTGTGATAATCCACAGATGGCCCTGATGTTGATCTTATCTTTCTATCACTCTTTCTTCTTGGTTTCTCTACCCTCCTCGAACACATAACCTCTCAGTCATCTCAGTTCTCTCTCTCTCTTAAATTTGAAATGAGGTCTGGGTGGAAAACCTTTTCACATGCTTCTGCTGCTGCTGCTGTCTGTGCCCTTGGGCCACAACACCGTCAGTTCACAACATGTGTGTTAGATTGAGCAGAGAGTTCTCCTGCCCTGGTCACACTCTTTTGTACCTCAGTGCTTGCTTTCTCAAGCTCTCTGTCCATCTCTCTCTCGAGGTCTAGCAGTGTAGTTCAGTTTAAGGAGCTAGTGTTTTTTTTCTCTGTCCTTTCATTCCACATCTTTGTGAGTCAAAACAGCGTCTCTACTGCTCATCACATACAGCCTGAAGATCAAAAACACCACACTTTGTCTGTCAAACACAGTTTGAGTTCATCACACATGGATCTTCACCACACATAATTGAATGTATGACTGTGTTTATGCATGTATGAGAGACAGAGGTCAAATAGTCAGATGCTTTTGTTATACTGTCAGAAAAACATCTGTAGAAGAATGGACAATATCCTTTCAAAAAATTACCATGATCTTTTCCATTAAGTTTACACATTTTAACACACTGTACAATTATTTTTGTAATTTTAGAAATGCTACATTAAAAACCTGTTAATTGGTAAATGGTACATTTTCTTGTAATAAACTGTAATAAATCTAATGGTACATTTAAAATACTGTTAAATGTACCATTTTTTGAAGTGAAAAGGAACAAGTAATCTTACAATTTTCAGCGAAAACAAAAATGTAAATTGACATTTCCAAAATTCCCTGTTACACTTCAAATGTAATGTTTTTTTTTCATTTAAATAATAATTCTTCTTAGTTTTTTAATATAACTTATGTACATTAGGAATTTATGCTACAGCTAATATTGTTAAATTAATCTTTCTTGTGGAAAAGCTACTTGTGATGAAATTTGATTCATCAGCTTTCTCTTCACCACCTGTGTTTTATGGTGGTACATTATAAAGGTGTTTTTGCATGTTAGAGGAGACAGAAACGTGGGGGAATGTGCACCCTCAGCATAGTTTACATTGATTATTCACTCTAATACACTGCTTATACCAACTTATTTTTAAGATAAATGAATTACAGTCATGAAAATAAAGGGAGAAAAATCAACTAAAAATGATACTAAAGTTTAACATGTGAGGACCCTGCATGCAGTATAATATTTGGTGAATTCCTTTATATCCTACAGAACTAAACTAGTTTAATTTTGTTTATTCATAAATGGTGAGTATTGTTGAATGAATAACTAACATGAAGCATGTGAACAAAATGCACTCATAGCCCAAAACAACAATTACATCACAATGTATATAACAGTAGAGAGCTATACAATCTAAAGTAGTGCCTGATATCTTGTGCATTATTTGAAGCTACTTTTAATGGTCATTTGATTTTACAATTAGCAACCATAATTTTTTTCAAACTAGGAATTTAGTGAAATTGATTCATTTGTAGTATTTGACATACACATATGAGTTTTATGGTTTATGTTTAAAAAATGCACATAAAAACAATTTAAGATTATTAATAATTAATTAAAAAAAAGTTAATTTCAGACTCTGTAGTACTGTATTCTGCTTTGCCATAAACACAATGACTAAATTCAAGTGTGTTTTATAATCTATAGTCCAGCAAATCTGCTCCATACATTAACACCTATCCATACATTGATAATTGCATCAGCAACTAATAAAGAATCTGATTAATAGATTAAGTCAGAATTGCTTTTAATTAAATGAATCATGAATTCATTCCCTATCAATATTACAAATATTCCATATCGTTATATAGTACTAACTACAAGTGTAAATTAATTTAATTACCACATGAAGCCGCAGCCGTCTGTTTTAAATGAATCATTATAAAAATGATAATAAAAAAGTTACCTTTTTTGTTGTTTTGTTCCATGTAACTTTGTATTCTAAAAAATAGGCTTATTATTCTTAATTCTTCATTATTTCAAGATTATCTTTGCATTAATTGCATAAAATAATGCATATTATTGCAGCCGTATTACAAAGTGTTACCTATATTTGTCTGAAATTTTATACAGCATATTTACATTTTTTAAACTGGCCTCCTGACAATCTGTTGTCATGAATTCCCCACTTCAGTTACAAATTTGACTTTGTTTTCTTTTTGAAGCTGGTAACGCATTCTGATGGCTGGTAGGCCATTGTGAAAATCTCACTTTTGGAGATAGTTTTAATCTCGCCAGCAGGGGGTGATGGCCGCATTGAGCTTGTCAGGGCTAGCTACCTCTTAGAGCAGCTTTATTAAGATGCAGGCTACGAATGCAGCTGTGGCATACAGTAGTCAGAGTCTGGTTCTTCACTAAAGCTAAGCAGGTCAGAGCCTGGTCATCAATGTTGCTTGCTGCTGCAACTAGTTTTAGTCCATCCAGCAGGGGGTGGTCATTCCCAGACTTGAATGGTTGCAAAAGTCTTACCCTGCTTTCCGTCCAGAAGGGCTCATCCCTATGCCTTAATCCCTTCAAAGGGTTTACCCTACGGAGTGAGAGCTTCGAAGGCTTGAACGGTGTAGGGGACTAAACAACTGTTTCTTGAAATGCCCTTCTGCATCATTATCACATGCCCACACGGAGGTGTCTTCGTCATGCAAAGTATCTGCGCAAAGGATCATGGGAGCCCCAAGTGTCCATCAATTGTACCCTTCGAAGTCCTTCATTCATCCTTCAAATCCTCCAAATTCTCCAATCCTCCAGTTTTGGAAAGGTTTATGGGAGAACCAAGTGTCCATCAATTGTACAGTGCCCTTCAGGCCATATTGTTTTCATCCCGCTTTGTGTGCCCTTGACACGGGCGATATATGCTGTGAAAAGAAGCATTCTGCAGATGAGCCATTAATTACTGTAAGTCTCAGCTGTTTAGAAAATATTTCATTGATGAGTACTGATGTTAATTGTGCTTTTTATCTGGATTTAACACTTCCTCACACCTCTTCACCAACCAATCTAGCTTTTGTAAAATTATTACATTTAACATCATTAACATTTGCTTGCATGGTTCTTATTGCATTTGAATATTTTTATTTCAGTTTAAAAAATTTTCTTGCATAGGAAGCTTCTGTTGTACATGATCAGTAAAATAATCAGTAATTTTCCTAAACTTCTATAAATTTAGTCATTCTTCAAAATGACTGCTTTCTGCAGGGTCTCTGTACTTTTTGAACTGATAAATTCGCTGTTCAGTTGCACTTTTTAAAGTCATATAAACACTACCCAACATTCTAACAAACTGCATCTAAAGTCAATTCATATGAGAACACCATCCAATTGCCCCAAATCTCACCCATAACCTTGGATCAATTTCATATAAATGTTTCTCCTTATTGTTATGGCCCAGTTAATTATCATCCATCCAAGAAGCAAGATGAGGTCAAGCACCTTGATTACGTAAAACAAGTTGAAATCAAGAATATTTGTTTGATCATATGTGCTCATTTTCCCTGCTAAAACTCAAACACACAAGAAACAGAGAATGGAAAAATTGAGTGCTCTTATTTAAATTCAGCTGCTATGCTGATTATTATGGATATGGTAATTTTGGTTTTTTTAATTTGTGTTGGTTTTGGGTTCAAGTTGGGGGTGGTGTTTTTTTTTTCCCCTGCTGCTAATTTTGTAAGTTTGCCCACTTACAAAGAAATAAAGGGTCTGTAATTTTTATGGTGGGTTTATTTTAATGGATAGAGACAGAATACCAACCAAAAAATACAGAAAAAAAATACACACACATTATATAAAGGTTAGAGATTGATTTGATTTTCAGTGAGTGAAACAAGTATTTGATCCCCTACCAACCAGCAAGAATTCTGGCTCCCACAGACTGGTTATGTGCCCATGTGGAACACAGATTAGTCCTGTCACTTTAAGTTACTCCCAATGTCAACTCATTAGGTGTATACAACACCTGTCCACACAATCTGTATCTTCCATCCCAACCTCTCCCACCACCAAAGAGCTGTCAAAGGGTGTCAGAGACAAGATTGTAGAGCTGCACAAGGCTGGAATGGGCTACAAGACCATCAGCAAGAAGTAGTAATGGCGAGATGAAGCCTCGTGAAGCATTGAAGCATTTCAGCCATCTCCGATTGTGGTTAGTGTTAGTTTTTATTTGTTTAATTTGCTCACAATTCCCCCTGGTGGCCAAAAAGTGTAAAACAAGCAGATACATTACAGATGACCTTATGTAATCTGTGATACACTGTATTTTGTGCCAGTTAAGGCTTAGAAATAACAGTGAAGGGAAAAATCTATTTCCACATAGACTAATCTATTAATATGAATATAATGTGTATTTTCTAGTGGTATATAATGAGTGTGTAACATAATATAAAATAACTGTGTAACAAACGCATTGGTTTGAAATGAATGGGGCTATCAAATGTGTGTAAATCAAGTCTTTGCTCATAATAGGCAGGAGGGCCAATATTATTAGTCTAAAACTGGAAAGTGGATGGGTTTAACAGGGCAGAGGACTGTGAATTTACAAGATTTGAACTGCTTCCTGAACCAGTCAGGCCAAGCAAGGCTTCGGATGTCATCAATGGCGTCATTGCTCGAAAGCGATACAAGCCTTGATACGTGCTTAACTGAAAGCTGCCGGGATTTCTCGACACACGTTCTGAAGCCTCGGCACAGAATGTAACATCACTAGCAAGAAGCTTGGTGAGAAGGAGACAACTGTTGGTGTGATTATTCGTAAATGGAAGAAATACAAAATAACCATCAGTCGGCCTCGGTCTGGAGCTCAGTGCAATATCTCACCTCATGGGGTAAGGATGATCATGAGAAAGGTGAGGGATCAGCCCAGAACTACACAGAAGGAGCTTGTTAATGATCTTAAGGCAGTTGGGACCACAGTCACCAAGCAAAACATTGGTAACACACTACGCAATGGACTGAAATCCTGCTGCGCCTGCAAGGTCCCCCCTGACAGCTAAGAAACCTTAACGGGTTAGTTCACCCAAAAATGAAAATTAGCCCATAAATTACTGACCCTCGAGTCATCCAAGGTGTATATGACTTTCTTCTTTCAGACGAATCCAGTCAGAGTTATATAAAAAATTGTCTTTGATCTTTCAAGCTGTTTAATGGCACTCAGCAGGTGTAGCAGCACATCACTTCAAAAGAAGATAAATAAATGCGCCCATCCATAAAAAAAAAAAAATCTCACACAGCTCCTGGGGGGTGAACAAAGACCTCCTGTAGCAAATCAATGCATTTTTGTAAGAAAAAAACGTAATCATCACTTTTATGTAGCTTGCGCCAACAGTTGTACACGGAAGCAGCTCCAGGCTGATGATGTATGAGGTCAGTGTTGCGCATGCGCTGGTGAGTCTCGTGAAAACCAACGTTTGTTGGTTTTCAAAGGAAACAAAGTTTCCTTACTTTAGCAAAGGAAAACCAGTCTCCTCTTGGTTTATATCCAAATCCTCTGAAATTCTTCTTTACAAATCCTTGTTTTATACTTCTAATTAGTGACTGTTGTTTTGATCTCTCCTCTGCGCTTCCACGTTCATCACTTCTGGGCGGCGCATGTGCAAAGCTGACCTCATACAGCAACCGCCCAGAACTGCTTCTGTGTACATCAGTGAGCACAAGTTAGATCAAATTATTATGTTTTAAATATGGTTATATTTCTTACCAAAGCGCATCGATTCGCTACAGGAGGACTTTGTTCACCCCCCAAAATAAACAGACCCTTAATTTTTTTTGTAAGTGGGCAAACTTACAAAATCAGTAAGGGATCAAATAAATATTTTCCCCATTGTAGTTACAGCAGTAAAAACGAGAATGAGGTCAGACTGACGTCTCTCACTAGGACTCTCCTCTTCTATCCTGTGAAGCACCTCAGTCTCAGTGTCCACATTTAATCAACTGTGTGTGTGCTCAGCTACAATTATGCAGTTATGCAAATTACCATATAGTCTGTCCAACTGGAAGCATCATGTATGCCTTTTCCCCATGGTTTGTGAGTATGTGTCATCATGTCTGTCTAAAAAATGTATTTCTTTGATGCACACAATTGAACAAATGAGCGATAATATACAGACATTATCAAAAAAATAAAAAATAAAACAATTCCATGAGTTATTGACATGAATTATTGATTGAGTGGATTTTTATACTGCTGTTTAGGTGCATTATGGGATTGAATGAGTAATTGAATGACTGGTCAATAATGTCCACTATGATTTCAGACAGCACTACAAATGAGTGTCCCCTCAAATAGTGCACTATACAAGGGTATGTGGGCGATTTAGTATTTATAACATACATGAAAGTAGCACCGTTTGAGATAAACAGAGGAGCATAGATGCAGTGATTCAGATTTTTACAGATAGGTAAGGAGATGCCATGAACAACAGCAAATATAAGGAAATATCAGATGGTTGGCATGCCATCACTGACCAGAATCAATGATGATATGTCTAGGGTGCACCTGGAAAATGTGTGTCAAAACCAAAAAAAAAAAAAAAAAAAAAAAATGTGTAGTAGTTTTTTTTTTTTTTTTTTTTTTTTTTTTTTTTTTTTTTTTTTTATGTTTTAGTGCTTGACTTTCACATCATGATAGAGATTTCTCAATGAACACTTTCCACATTCTCAGAAGTGGATATGGAAATAATCTATAATGGTGAATAATGCTAAAATAACACTGCTACAGCAAATAGAGAATAGTGAAAGAAAAAGTCCACAGCAGCATTTTAATGAAAGAATAATATATCTAATAATAAAATTATAGCTTATATGATAGTATGTATATAGAGAAACAAAGAATAATATATCTAATAATAAAATTATAGCTTATATATAATAGTATATATACACAAACACACATAAATACACACACACACACAGTATATACAGTGCTCACATCACATTCATCAAGGGGTTATATACACAAACACACATAAATACACACACACACACAGTATATACAGTACATCACAGGGTTGTGAAAAAGCTGCTTTTTTAGGGTCAGGAATTAATGTTGTTTCTGATGTACTATATATAAATGCGCTACAAAGCAGAAGCATGTGCATGTTTTCACTGGATTTTATTTTTAATGATACAGAGCAGATGTTTGCATGTGAGTGTGTTCATTTTAGAGAAGAAGAAAAAGAAAAAAACTTCACAGAGAGATGTAAAGCTGTCCATCAGAGAGTGACCACTGCAGTGCACTGGGGCGTTGACCAAATTATGCTATACTGCAGTAACAGATGAGCAAAGCATGCTTTTTATTGGGTATGGGTGTTTGTCAGAGAGTGACCACTGCAGTGCACTGGGGCGTTCCTGCATAATCTTAAATTTCTTGTGGCTTTATGGCAGATCAAAGACTTTAATAGAAGGGGGGCAAATTCCTCAGACCACCACCAAGATCTATTACACAGTGTTTAAAAGTGGCACTGTATGGGATTGCAAGTCCAAACCATTGCTCAAACTGACATAAAGCTCATGCCACCCAGAAATATCAATCACCCCATTAGCTTTTGATGCTAAAAGACGATTGTCCATTCAGCTCCACACTCCAGACTTGATCTCCAAGACAGACGTACCGTCTCATGCACTGACGGGTGACAGAGACAAAAGCATATTTGCTTGAATGTAAGTGGCGCCACATTGCTTTACAAAAGTTTTGTTTTATTAAACAAAGCATTTAAATTCTCCAAAAATCAGCACTATCATAGTCAAATGGAAAACAAAAGCCTTGGCAGTGCTCAAAAGAGCAAACCCTGCTCAAGACACTAGTTTTGCAACTGTGTTTTTTTTTTTTTTTTAAACATTGCAAGCTACTCCAGAAGATCTTTAGTCAAGTCAAATTTAAAAATAATTTAAGAAAAATACTCTGTTTTCCCTTTGAATTAGGTTTATTTTTCTTGCACCACTAACAGATTTTTTCGTTTTATGCATGAGCTCTCTAAATTTTGATAGCTTTTCTGTCTCAGAAAACAAGACTTAATATCTGAAGTCATTTTTCTTCTCAAGTAAAAGTTTAATTAATCTTGATTTAAGAATTTTATATATTTAAAAGATATTGCCCCTTAAATGTACTTACTGTTAGATATAGCAAAATACATGTAACTAACTACTTTTCAGAACTTGAACTGAAAAGAAATATGCTACAATGATTAATATACTCAGAATAGACTAATTTATATAACTGGTTAAAAAAAATACTTAATTTAGTATATGAATAAAATATACTTACGTTGCTAGTAGAAAAAAGTTGCTGTCTCCTAAAAATGTAGTTAAATTGACATCATCGGTAGTTATTATAATTCTCTTAACTGACATAAATAATGTAGAGTAAAAGCTTGATAACATTCATGATTTATGAGATTTTAAAGAAAACAAGAACTGGGTGACAAAAAAGAAAAATAAGAAATCAGCAGAAAAAAATGAGGACAGGAGGAAGAGAATGCCACATATGAGAAACGTTTTTTTTTTTTTTACAGACCTCCTGAAGCGTCCTATGAGCGGTGAATGATGGAAAATTGCTTTTAGCTTTACCAGTGCTTGCTTAGACAATGACGAATTGGCAGATATTTACTGTATTGTAGCCAGAACAGATAACAAATCTCTGCCATGCTTTCATTTGTCCATGTTTGAACAATGACAGCCTTGAAGGGTACAACACACAACGTGGCAGAATCGGACGATCTTATTATTTAAGAATGAAAGTGAAGTACAGTAGCATAAAACAGCTGCATCTGTGTGAATGCACAATTCTTGCTTGTGTGTTGCAAACAGGTTAGTTCAGACCTGTTTCCTGTTAAAAGCTGAAGTCTCCACTACAGATACTGAGCTAGCAGTCCTTCATATAGTTCACCCAAAAATAAAAATTTGATGTTTATCTGCTTACCCCCAGGGGCATCCAAGATGTAGGTGACTTTGTTTCTTCAGTAGAACACAAATGATTTTTAGCTTCAGGCGTTGCAGGTCTCTCAGTCGTACAATGCTTGGCAAAGGTAAACCTCTATTGAGAGAGAGAAAAAAATGCACAGATCCAAATCCAAGACCCTGCAGCTCGTGACGATACATTCTGTGAAAAGACCAAAACGATCTGTCGAGTGGGGTCTGTGGGGCAATATTGGTATGGTATTTAGTCCTGCATCATCTTCTTCTTGTGGCTTTAAGGCAGATCGCAGACTTATAAGTGCATTACTGCCACCTATCTCTCGATGGACCCTTTTATTTTTATATGATTTTTTTTTTGTTATTTGTGTGTTAAAATTGTTTAGCAATTTGGGAGTTAAAAGTTTTCATGATGACCCACCGCCACAAAGCCACAAGAAGACGATGATGCAGGCTGCTGTGAACAGGGGGGAAGGAAGTCGACCGGAGGTTGAAGTCGGCTGCGTGCTGCCATCTTGTAGCAGAAACTTCACCTGCGTTAGCCATCCCATTTAACTCCCATTCATTTTGGCGTCACTTTGACAGCGAATAACTTTACATCTGAGGCGTTTAAAGACTCCATTTGTCCATTATTTATTTCTAAAGATACACGACAATGTATAAAGGGCTCCATTACCTTCTATGTTACATTATGGGCCCCGTAGAAACAATTTTTGTAAAAATAGGCTTGCATCATAACTACTCGACTCTCTGTCGCACAGTTTTTACCGTACAGACAGGAGGAGAAGCTCGCAGGCAATCGGGAGACGTCAAGAGATATGGCGTACTGGCGTTACATTTTAAAATACTATACAAAATAATTAATCAGAATACTTACTCCTGCTCACTCAGGCCAAAGAAATCCCAGCTCAAGCTCGCCGTCTCTGCAAGATTAACGATGGCAGTTTGCACGAAAGCTACTAGAAGATTTACATCTGTCAGACAGGGTGCTGACGTCATCAAGCTTAGTTTTGTCTGCGCGTTCAGAAACGGAAGTGCTAAAAATCGCTAAAAAATGGGCTTCACATTTCACAATGTCTCAATTGAGTGGTTCCAATGGGGTCGCTGTGTCCCATTTCTTTTACTGTCTATGGCTGTGAAGCGCGTTCACAAGAGTTTTAACAGTTCGGACATTGCGTGAATCAGAGGTAAAAAAAAAACCTATATAAATACTGTTCAGTTTCTTGCACAGACCAATCGTTTTGTGTCTTTACACATCAATGTATCATCACGCGCCGCAGGGTTTCATTTGGATTTTTCTGTGCATGTTTTTTTCTCTCTCATAGATTCTGTTACCATTGCCAAGCATTGTACTACTCAGAGACTGCAATGGCTGGAGCTAAAAATCTTCGTTTGTGTTCTACTGAAGAAACAAAGTCACCTACATCTTGAATGGCCTGGGGGTAAGTAGATAAACATCAGATTTTCATTTTTGGGTGAACTATCCCTTTAACAAGGAGAATATCAGTTTTCCTGGCTCTTATGGTCTGCTTCTCTTATGTTTCACTTTCAAAGCTTAGCTCATTTGCCAACTTCCCACAACTGCTTTTCCTCGTCCCGTCTCACTGCTACAGCTCTGCTGCAGAGGGGGAGCTGATAGAGACATAAAAACTTAAGCACAAAGACATGCACATGCATACCGCACTCTTCTACGAAGCACTTTATCCTCTCATGAGCTGTTTATGGTCAGGGATGTCCGGCTGAGAAGAGTTTTAGGAATGCTTCTTAGGCTGTACTGAGATACATTGGGTCCTTGTGGGTAATGAGGCAGACAGACCTCAGCTTCCTTCTGGCCAAACTCTCAGGTTATGCAATCAGCATGGAAACCTGCACTCTTCCCATAAGAAACATTTACTGTTTCAGAGTAGGATTAATGGGATATTTCACCCAAATATGAAAATTCAGTGATTATTTGCTTCAACTTTTTTGCAGCTCTCAAATTCATTCAGTGCCTTTTTCACCATGTTTCAGTGACATTTTCCTATCTCACATTTATGATTGTATTTCTCATAATTTTTACTTAATATCTCTCATGTTTTTGTGATTTTTTTCTTCATTATTTTTATTTTATTTTATTGTATTCATTTTTGCGTTTTATATATGCTTTTTTTCTGACAACTGTCTGCAACCTTGCTCAATCATATGATATGAGGGGGTCTCTCTTCAACCACCAACAGTGTGCAGCATCCACCATATGATATGAGGGGGTCTCTCTTCAACGAGAGGAAGGACGCAAGGAAAAGACTCGAGGATGGAGGGAGAATGAACATCAAGTGAAATTATCAGTTCCATTCCAAACCAGGATATATCGCCCTCTGAAGGGGACTTCATGAGAGTGAAAACAATCAGGGCCGCCATATTGAAGGGCCGCTCCAAACTGAAGTGCTCAAAACCAGACACTTCAAAGGGACCTTCGGAAACTTCTCGGAAGGGTACAACTTCGATGCTTATATCTGCCTTTATGTTGTTAAAGTCTTAGTTATTTAAGACAGTTCAATAATAAAGCAAGATGCCCTGTTTGAAATATATGACATGTATGGTTTATTTAAAACTGCAAAGGTAATATAATAAATAAATGGTTAAAATGCGAACAACAGATGTGAAGGAGGAGTAGAATTTATACATGCATCAGGTTTGAGATCGATGAAAAATACTTCCCAGGTCTCTAAAAAACGCCAAAGCGCAGTGCCCTTAATGCACACACTAAATCCTCCGGAGTGGTATGGTGTGGCCTTACTCAAAAAGTAGTATACACAATTTCTCAAGTTCATTTTATTAAGTATGCTCAAGTAAAGTTCAAGTATAATTTTTAAAGTATACTTTATGTAGCAAGTGCACAAATATCAGTGTGAATCTAGTAGGGCAATGGCTATTGTAATATTGTACTGTAAATGAATGTGTTTTTGGGACTAAATTTAGGCCCACTTTTTCTAGTAAAAAAAGTTATATAACATTTTAAGTACATTTTAGGTAAACAAATAGCAAACTTTGAGTACACAACTAGTTTACCTCTCTATGTTTGTAGATTGTACTGCAATTACACTAGAAAGTGAATGCTTTTTATTGTGACCAGTGTTCCGAGCTACAACTCAGCGTTCGCTGTGGGAGAACAGAGCAGATTTTTCCCTTGCCTGAACAAAAACAGCTGGGCTCATCCACAGGCTGAGCGGCCACACCTGCGCACCTTTTCAGCCGCAGGCTCTTATAGCAACACCTCCCAAAAAGGCAGTAGTAGGTGAGAAAGCAGCTCCGCAGCAGACTCGCGCATAACGTTTGTCTTTGAAATCATTGCCTTTTGCAGAGAGTCAGTGCCATATCGTGATTCTTTTTTTTTCCAATGCCAAATTTAAGACCTCCAGAAATCATAATTAAGACTTCCTTGTACCATTAACACTTTTGTGGTCTTAAATTTGAGACTTTTTAAGTACCCGCTGAAACCCTGTGTAAGTGCTTCTTTGTTACCGTTTGTTGGTGACTTCTTTTTTTATGATTGCTGCTTCATCAATTTTTTATGATTTATTTTTCAATTTGATGAAACTTATATAATTACAATACTTTGTCACACAAGAAGTATAGTCCCTAAACTGGAGACCCAGGGTGCTTCTGGGTGCTTCTCAATTCTTATTTTTTTTAAGTGAACTTTACATCATATTTTAAGTATACTACTATGTCCCTATTTAGGTTTTGATTTATATATATTTTGTTATATGAATTTCTGAACATACAAAACATACAAAGAAAGAACAGGGTATCTGCTTGTAAACAAAAACATTTTATTTTAGCTTCATGCATTCTTTTTAAAACACTTAATGTGGGTAAGTTTCATAAAAAATAAAGAGATAACATTTTGAACAAAAAGCTGAAAAAAGACAATGAATTGGATTTAGAATGATAATCAAAACGTAGATGGAGTCGATCAACACCCCAAAGCTTGACTGTAATTATTACCTCTTCATCGG